>NC_139970.1:23382777-23705277 GCF_963993115.1 Abramis brama
CTTCTGTTGTAGTGTTAGCCCTGCGGCTTTAAGAGAGTGGGCGTGTTCTAATGGGCGTGGCTGAGTCTGTGTCTGGATGGATCTGGTCAGGATGTGCCACGGCCCAGCCAGCGTCCCACTGTGCTCGCACCGGCAGTGTGAAAAATATCGGATAGAAGTGAAGGTAAGATGCTGCGTACTACTGCTTTCTCCGTGTTATTAGACCACTGATGGATATGCGGCGGCACACATCCAGTGTCAGTCACCTAAAGTTAGAAATTATGATACAGTTGTAAAAATGGGAGCGAGTCAATGAACCTGTTGAAGAACAATAAATCTCATCATGCTAATCTGAATGTGATTTACAGGACAGTGATGTTATATGCCTGAGATTATACTGTCTGACGCATTTTTGTGTGACATTTTATTCGTGCCATCAATTTGAGATTATACATATTTCACTGCAATTCATATTGTAAGCATAACAATTGAGACTGAACTATATACAATTCCTATTTATTTATTATTAGTTTTGTCCCCTTTTGTTTAATAATTTCATATTAGAACAGTGATGACAATAATTACTTAGAACAGTGATAAATTAAATAAACAGTGCTTCTCAGGTGTATAGGTAGATCTAACAGCAGTTAGATGGGTCAATGACGTGACGCTCAAATTTTTTGTGTCCACATGGTTTAATTAAATTTAATAGGGTTAAAATTTCAAAATAAAATGACAAATTACTTGCATACATTCTCTTTTTTTGAAATTTTAATTCATTTTAAGAGAATATTTGGGGGATGATTGCAAAAATGTCTATGTGGTGTAACCGTCAAAACTTTGTACCAAATAATTGATCTTGTTTAAAAAAAGTGAAATTCTCAACAACAAAAAAACACCATATCAGCTAGTTTGGCATAATCTTACATTAGATCTATTTAACAGTAAATAAAAGTAAATGGAACACTATTGTTCTGAATATTATAATTCATTTGGGGAATCATGGGAGTCAGGTCAAATTCCAGAAGTGTCAAGGTAGTGTAACCACCATTCAAGGAATCATTTTGTTAATATTAACAAATAAGAAGACAATGTGACAGGAAATTATATCACAGAGACGGACCCCCAGTGAAACTAACTGCTGCATGAAGATAATTTGACAATTTTAGGGTATGGCAAGGTATTCTTAAGTATATCAAATGGTATGACCCCGGGAATACATTGATAATTCATCATTATTATAAAAATGATTATTAACTTTAAAAATTACTTTTTAAATATTACCACCAAGGCCACATGATTACATAGGTGTCCATGATAATGCCTGTCAAATTTGATTTTAAACTGAAATGTCAAATGGTGTAACCGGTTACACCTATTGACTCCTATATAAGCCTTTCTGTTAGGGCCCAATTTAGTCAAATATCACTAGTTTATGATGCTGATTAAAATGCAATATAATCTAACCTACTATTTGGAACTCTTTTCAAGTGTTCAATGTAACCAATGTAACCTCAATGGTTCTTGTGGAAGCTCAAACATGCGAGAATGAACCTCATTGGTTCTCGCTGAAGCTCAAACGTACTGTGTAACACGAGAATGAACCTCACTGGTTCTTGCTGAAGCTCAAACGTGCTGCGTAACACGAGAATGAACCTCATTGGTTCTCTCTGAAGCTCAAACGAGCTGCGTAACACAAGAATAAACCCCATTGGTTCTTGCTGAAGCTTAAATGTGCTGTATGACACAAGAATAAACCTCATTGGTTCTTGCTGAAGCTCAAACGTGCTGCGTAACACGAGAATGAACCTCAATGGTTCTTGCTGAAGCTCAAACATGCTGTGTAACACGAGAATGAACCTCATCAGCTCTTTTCAAGTTTTTTTTTTTTTTCAGCATTGACAAAAATAAAACCACTTCTGCTGTCATGCTTGATTTTTTATTACATTTAGAGATAACTCTAATAAAATCTATTTTCGTGTGATATATTAAAATGAAGTATTTATTTCTATATGTACACTTACATGCCATCTAGGTGGATAAAATATTGAATATTTCTCATTCTTTGGCAGTTACACCATTTGACACTTTCAGGTACATACAGTCTTAACTTTCGTAAAGAATGGTGCAAATGTAATTTTTAATGGCATAAAATCAACATAAATACACTATGTACATTTTAACATACCTGATGCATGCTTTTAAAACAAGTTTTTACAAGATTTTAAAATTTCTCATCTTGACAAACCTTATTTGTCACTGACCCAGATACAGATTAGGTAGATTAGGTACAGGTAATTGAATAAGGTAGCCTAATCAAATATACATAAACACTGCATAATCTTCACTGTATAAATTAAATATAGATGAATCCTTATTAAAGTTACAAAATTTATTCAGTCAAGAGCATTTAGTTTTTTTTTTGTAGTGAGTCTGTTGTTTGATTAAAATTAAAATTGCAGCAGGAATATTATGTTGCTGTCACTTTAGGACTAATGCACGGATCCAATATACTGATACTGTCACACATGCATTTTATTTCTCCCCTGTTTACGTTCACTTAAGACATAACCGACTATGTTTACTAGGATACACACCAAGATGAACATTTAGACATCAATTTGTGTGAAATTGCCCGTTTAAGCACAAGAAGACGTGAACGAAAGCTTAATTCAGTAATCACGTGCAGTCAGACACGGCTTTTTGGGCGTGTGCTACAAATGTGCAGTTTGCGCAGACAAAACTTCTCACACAGCATGCACGAGTTATCTTTCACGTCTTCTTGCGCTTGAATGTTTAAAGGGACATTGTGTAGGAATTTCTCCCATCTAGCGGTGAAATAGTATTTTGCATTCAAACAAATAGTGCTCTCCAGCGCCTCGCATTTTCAAATGCGTTTTGCATCTACGGTAGCCGTTATGTACCAAAAAGCTATGACAGGATGTCTTATAATAGCACTTCATCGAGTTTTCCTTCGGGTGAACTGGTTTGTTATTTCAAACAAACTGCAACTTGACACAACGAACAAACGAATGTTACAGTTTTGAACAAACAAAACTTACAACCTTGTTTTTAGGGCCTTCTCTACTTTACTCAATAGCTGCTATTCATCAAAGAGCCTGTTTAACTTTTAACTATAAATGTTCTACTGTCTATATAATAAAGTTCACAACCAAGCAATGAAAAAAAGCTTGTAATTAACACTAGAAGTGCCATGGCGGTCATTTTGACCGTTTTGAATTTTATATCTGCAATAACTTTGTTGAAAAAATAAATAAAATCCAGCCGGTACCTGCCTTTTCCTAAAAGTGTCTGTATTTTCATTTAAAATGTTTTTCATATAAATTACACATAAGGCAAAAAAACAAATGAACATTTACCTATATTTCGGCCATAGACGGTCAGATTGACCGCAATGAATTCCGCGGTATTATTATAGGCTATACATATACACAACAATAAAATGTGGTAAAAAAAACACAAACATATTCAACAGCAAATCATTTAAATGTAATGATATTCAGAACAGAACAAGAATGAAAAAATAACTATAAACAAGCCAAAATGAAATACTTTATAAGCGAAAGTGAAAGTAAGCGGCGTTAGGCTCACGTAACTCTCTAATTAGAATCAAAATGTTTCAACATTTGCAATGTATTTGGATGGTAAACTATTCTTTATTACAGGCTTTGTACTTCACTCACGTTCCAATAGCGACGGAAAAATCATCCTCTTCACACGCGCAAAAATGGTACGAATTGTACTAGGCTACTGACTATATTCAGAGCAGTGGAATTTTTATATGTTAGGTTGACTATTTTATTATGGCTATAATGAACAGGCTGCAATGTCAAGATTGCAATGCTGTAATATGGTGTGTGTGTGTGTGTGTGTGTGTGTGTGTGTGTGTGTGTGTGTAGGCGGGCGCGGGCGCGATTGAACAGTGGAAACATGAAAACATAGGCTAGGCTACTCTGTCATTTTGTTCAGGACATCTACGGATATTATTTATTTATAAATGTATAATTGAACTTGTTTAAATGTACAGTTTGGTGTTGTTTTGTTTTTAAAAGAAAATCCTAATACAATAAATGCATTAATCTCTCAATTGGTTATTTATCATTAAAGATATAGAGTTTGGAATCTATTTGACTGCTTGCGGCAGTTCTAGTAGTTATGGAATTCTGGCACTTCTAGTGTTAAGACCGTAACATTGACTTACCTGTCGAGAAGAAAGCAGGCAACTTCAGCATCTCTTTTGAAAGCTTTCTCCTGCATTAGCTATCCCGACATTAACCCTTGTTTTTTGTAATCTCCGGTCACGTTTCCTTTTACGGTCTATTTCGGACTTTTTCGACGACGAGGACTCCTTATCCTGTGACTCAGCATTTGTATGGTCCTCCATTATAAATAACGTGCAGTGCAGCCTTTTAAACTTGCCGCGGCAGTGACAAGCGCATCTCACTGCTCTGGTCCTCCGCTTCTGCTGGCTTCAGTCACGTGACGCTGGCTCTGAATGAAAACGCGTTGTGGAAACGTGTTGGCTTAGTACTTTTTGTCCCTCTCTGCTATTATAGTTTTTCAAGATGGCGGAACTACATGGAAGCCTCCGTGGACCTACCCGTCCCATGTATATAAAGATAATAAATTCTTCATTTACGAGGATAAGTCAGATAATTAGCAGAGGTATTTGTATACCATTGAGGACATATTTATGAATAAAAATATTGATTTTAGATAATAAAATACCTAAAAACCTACACATTGTCCCTTTAAATTGGCAAGGGTTAAAAACACATGCAAATGATAAACTTTCAGCACTGGTCCTATCGGGACAGTTACAGTTCAGTCAACGAGCCCTTCATGTACTCACCTAAAATAAAACATAAAAAATGACTGATGTCATTCTAAACCTGTACATTCTGCATAACATTAAAGAATATATTTTAAAGTGCTTACCATTGACTTCCATTTTATGGATAAACAAAAAAGCAACAAAAAAAAACCTTTATATTTATGAATTTGGCAGACACTTTTATCCACTTTTAGTGACTTAAATTGCATTCAAGGTACACATTTGATTAGTTCTTGCTTTCCCTGGGAATCGAACCCATGATATTGTCATTGCTAGAACTTCTCAAAATATCTTCTACTTTGTTTCATTGTTGGGTGATTCAGAACCCATTTTATCATTCTAAAACACCAGTTGTATGTTTCAGCCAATGAAAACCATGGCAGCTCCATTCAGATCACTCGTGGAAGATTATCCGAGATACCTCAAATCATTCGAGCTCTTTCTGGAGCGCTCATCAGAGCACCAGTGCATGCAGGACTTCATTCATAATACACTACCAGACATACTGGCAAGGTGCTTTATCATTCTTGATAAATGTCATATTTTATTCATTTAGCCTGTCCATAGGTTTGTAATACAGAATGTGCCAGCAGATTTAACAATGACATGATATAATAATATGATCTTGCCCTTATTATATTCTCTCTCGCTCTCTCTGCAGCATTGGAGGGGGAAGACCCATTCTCAATGTAATAGGAGTAGGGAGTGGAGCAGGTACACTTTTAATAATAACTGAATTATTAACATTCTGTTTATATCATCATTTCATATATCAGATTTGAATAACAGAGTTCTCAGTCAATCATATTCATCTCATTTCCAGGTGAGATTGATCTAGAGATGTTCACTCAGCTACACCTGAAACATCCACATGTCAAAATCAACAATGAAGTGGTGGAACCAAGCAATGACATGCTGCACAAGTATAAAGGTACCAAACATTTTATTGCTGCTCATTTAGGTTAATCATATTATACGCTTTTACTAACTCTACCAGTAAATGGCTATTTGTGCTGTTTGTCTTTCTTTAATTCTTTCTGTTCAGTTCGGGTATCGACCACTCCAGGTCTTGATCACATTAACTTTGCGTGGAACAAGATGACAGCGTCTGAGTTTGAAAAACACTGGCAAGAGAAAAACTCTGGGAAAAAGATGGACTTCATTCACATGATACAGGTTTTGACTTTCTCATTAATTTTATCGACTTTAATTATAGTTATATTAATAAGGTCTGTTTATCAAAGATGTTTTGTTATGTTTGTAGAATATTAATATCAATCTGCTCAACAGATGCTGTACTATGTCAAAGATCCAGAGGCCACTGTTTCATTTTTTCGGAGTCTTCTAGAAAAAGATGGGAAACTCTTGATCATTCTGGTGTCAGGTACAGTTAGGGTTGGGAATGGAAAATCGATTCTAATTCTGGAATGGGATACTTAAGGTCAGGTATCGGATACTTATCGATACAACATATCTGTATCTTTCAACATACCTTCATATGTTCATTCATGTTTATTACGTAACTAGTAGTGAATAGGAAGAGATGATCGCGTTCACTTGCAGTATAATGGATCCATGCATTAGACAGTAGGCTAAAAAACCTGCTGCCATCTGTGTCATTACTGTTTATCAAAGAACAAAAGAAAGAGAAAATCACTTACAGATCTTGACTGAATAACGTTTGTATCTTTAATAAGGATAGGATATATATATGCTATATATATCATTTATAAAAAGAAAACTATAAAGTTTTATTTTACATTTGACTTCCATTTCTGAACTTTGTTCAGTTGGATTGATTTGTGCTTTTGCTAAATTGTTCATTTGTTCTTATTGTATACTGTATACTTGTCTTCAATAATGTTTGAAATTGATATTAGTTAGTCTATATTAGTTAGTTGTCTAAAATCAATAGGCTATTGATTTTTGTTCATGGTATTCAGCTGCAACAGCATGTTTTGCAAAAAGACAGAATAAATCATTTTGATATCTAAATGTTTGACTTTTTTCCATATTTTAATCGGAACTGTGATTGGATATGAATCTGAATCGATAAGCAGAATCGGAACTGGAATCGGAATCACTAAAATTCAAACGATACCCATCCTTGAGTTCAGTAGATGCTCTGAGGTAAAAATTTTGCTTTAGCTCAACTATGATCAGATTCAGAGAAAACGGAAATCAAATCAATATAAATTCAATCAAAATCCATAGTTTGTGTATGTAATGGGTTTCACATTTTTAGGGCAGTACAGTGGGGTCTAAAAGTCTGTAACCACAAGTTAATTTTTTTTCCCCTTTTTTTTATTTCTGTTTCTGTTTAAGGAAAAAAATGACCTTAGTTTTGCTTCTGCTCTTCATAGGCGAGAGTGGATGGGGCAAATTATGGACGACCTTTAAACAACAGCTCTGTAACACTGAGATCAGCCAGTGTGTCACTACAAGAGATATAAAGACTTTCTTCGATTCTGAGGGCATCCCCTACCGTAACCATGAGCTTCTGTCCCAGATGGACATCACAGAGTGCTTCACTGAGGGAGACCCGGTGGGAGAACTGCTGCTGGATTTCCTGACTGAGGTGATAGAGTTCAGTAAGAATGCTCCTGAAGACCTGAAGAAAGGAGTGCTGGACTTACTGAGACATCCTGACTGCAGTAAAGAGGTGGACGGCAGGATCATTTTTAACAACAACCTGGGAGTATTAGTGGTTGAGCCATAGATATAAAGCAGTAGCTTTATATCTCACCTCCACGAGGCCTTTGCAGTTAATATTCAGTCTAATACAGTGGTTCTGAACTTTTTTTGTCTCCAAGGCCCCTGACTGTCCTCAACAATATTGAAAGGGCACATGAATTTTCCAGTTATTTATGATTTACTGGATAAGGATTAAGGATGAGGATTTGGTAACACTTTATTTTACAGTGTCCTTGTTACATATGTTACATGTACTTACCATAGTATTAATGTAAATTATGCATAATTACATGCAACTAACCCTCAACAAAATCCTAATCCTACCCTAACCTTATAGTAAGTACATGTAGTTGCTTAATATTACTCAGTACTTAAATATATAATTACACTTACAATGACACCTTAAAATAAAGTGTAAGTGTAAGGTTTTTTACTCAATTTCAAAATTTCTACCTCATAAAATATTTTAGAGCCTGGCTGCGGCATAACTAGAAAAAATATATAATTATTAAAGATGTCTATCAAGTTGTATGATTTTATTAATTTATATAATTTTTCCAGGTCTAGAAATCACATTTTTAAAATGAGTCTACCGCATATATCTAGGTTTTCAATACCTTGGCAAACAGCAGTTGCCGAGTGGGTGAATTAAAATAAATATCTCGATTTTTTTTTTTAGTAATGTCTTATTTTAAATAATTTTAAGTAATTTTGAGGCCTCCTTTGGAAGTTTGGTCTGGTTGAGAATCACTGGTCTAATGGAAGTACAAAATATCTGTATTTTCACATTTTTAGAAATAATCTGTTTAAAATGTTTAAAAAACAGGAAAAGGAAAACCATAGAGAACAATGCATAGTTTAGCCTGCATCAACATCAAACAAAGGCTGTTTAAATGAAGGCCTGTGTAGGTGACTGGTGGTTCATATTCATAAAGAGACCTTGTTGCACAAACTCCAGTATGAGTAACTCTGCTGCTCATGCAAGTTTCACAAATCATGTACAAAGTACAACCTTATATTGACTTATTAACTCATAGGGTCAAAGAGTGATTTTTGATTTTTCTACAACAGCCTTTATGATGAAAGGGATGAGATTGTATTGTTTGGTGACTAGTTGTGTTGTTGTGACCTTATACCTCATTTAGATTTGGAGAGATGTTTAATGCCTAACCAGGCAGGACAAAGGTTGTATAAATCTATAATTTTCAAGGTTAAAGATACATGCACTTGAAACTTCTACTACAAGTATGTTTTATTTGGATACTGCCTGCAATGGGCCTGCCTTCCCTTTGTGTTTACTTACAGTATTATTCTAAAGTAACTTGAATATTGTCTTGTGTCTGCCAATATTTCAGTATTTCTGTCCCACATGACCACAAAACATAATATTAAACCGATGTGAATAACTTTTAGTGTCAAATTAAACCCTATACTGTACCAAAAAAAATCCTTTTAAAAACATCACTGCTCATTGAGACATGTGTCTCTGATGAAATTCAGCCATGCTGTAAAACAAAGGTAGAAGTTAAGACAAGCCTGCCTTGAAAATGTCAGGATCAGACGTTACAGCGTTGAATCTGGAGAGAGAGAGAGAGATAGGTCTTTGATGACTGCAGAAACGACAGAATTTAACCAGCTGCTCACACCTTTATCAGCTCATCCAGAGAATGATCAATGTCTGACAGTTACTTTCTGACGTTGCTTGCTTTATTGAATAATTTGTTCGAATGGTTAATTTATATATATATATATATATATATATATATATATATAAAGATTGTCAAACCTCTTAGATAGCCTACTAACATTACCACCATGTAAAATCAGAAAGAGCTTTTATTGCCAAGTATGCTTGCACATACAAGGAATTTGTCTTGGTGACAATGAGCTTCCACAGCACAGACAGAATAACAGCGACAGGACAGATGATAAAAAATTTAATAATTAAGTAAATCTATAGAATGTGGCATTTTAATGGCAGTAAAAGGTGCATTTCCGCTAACTACTGGACTGAACTAGATGGCGCACAGGAGAGCAATGGCATCTGCTATGATTTCACTTTTAAATCGCGTAGGAAATATATTGGTTTTCTCCTGAAACTACCAGAGCACTTGGAAAATAAGCAAGCCACATAGACTTATTTGTGTGTTCACTTATTAGAAAGAAAAAAGTGATGGAACGACATGATGGTGAGCAAATTATGACGGTTTTTTGTTTGTCCGTTTTGTTGCTAGGATTAAAGTGTATTTTATCATAAAAATGTACACACACCATCACATGAATCCATTCAAATTGGTACATTCAGGGTTGGCTTTACCTGAAGCACGTCACCACAAAGTTATTCTTAAGTTAAACGTACAGTATGGGATTTTTTCTCCACTAGGGGGTCCCTAACCTATTTACAATAACAAAGGCGTAGTTTGATGACGCAACATTTGCTAAGAATTATGGATCTTGTCGTCAACGTCAAGCTGACCGATCTAATAATGTTTATGGATGACTGAATACATCAATGTTTTTATCATGACTGTGATATAAAGCAGTTCGGGATTGCTAAGAGACAGCTATCAGCTCCACACGCGACGCGAGTCCCGCGGATATAAAAGGAATATGGACATTTCATTCTACCGAACTACATGCAGAATCACTACTCACAGGTCAGTTTATTAGACAAATTAAACTTGTGAGGTAACGCAGCGCTGTTTCACTTGGTCTAACATTACACTAGCACACTAAACTGCATTTGAATGTGTTTAAATGTAACTTATGTGTTAGTCTGTCTGTATGAGACTAGCAGTAAACTAGATCAACATTAGAATAACATACAGATCATATTCTGACATTTTATCATTGTTGAACTATATAACATTGATTAGTTTTATGTAAATGTGCTCACCTGTTTAATAAAGTACATGTAGGAGCGGTCGAAGTCTCGGATGTGGAGCTCTCGTTTATATACTGTCAATGGGAGCTCTCGGCATCTCGAAAACACCGCGCTGATATTGATTCTCGTTTTAGTTCTCCTTTTTTATCCAAAGTCTGCTTGCCATGGTCCATAATGTTTGAACGAAACAACAACAGCGTGCATAGACATTGCGAACTACAGTGGTCCACGTCTGTCGTCTTGGTTACTATCAGAGGGCTCTGGTTCATAACTCTGGTTACCATGGCAGCACGAGCGGAAACCAGGGACAACGCGGATATGACGCCATTGACTGCGACAAAACGGAAATAAAGAAACGTCCCGTGTCTTCGAATTAAATTAAAATTTCTCCTGGTTTGAAAGTTGTTGGAAACAGTCGGGATAATGTAAGTACACAACTAAAAAATATATATAACATAGATATAGTGATTTTTGCTATTTTTAAAGCAAAAAAGTTACATATTGTGCCTTTAATTTATTAGGTTTCTCTGATAACATTTCTAAGTAATACAGTGTACTGCAGCATAATTGCAGTTTGGCACTTTCTACAGTTTGCCCTTCTCTGAGCAGGACTGCAGAAGGAAAACACTTTGCATTTTAAGTGACTGACTGTCATCTCTGCTCAATAATAACCAACTGCAGAACTGCAGAACCATTCGTCACAGCAGTCTGAGGACAACAGCGCCAGGCCAGCAGTCTCACACACCGGTGTTGGGGCGTAGTTTAGATTATGGGTGGGGTTCGCATTCTTTAAGGTTGAGCTTATAGTTATAGTGAAGGGTAGGGTTGTTGAGGCGGGTTATGCGATCGTCAGGTGGTGCTAACTTCAGGTATGACGCTGTTGTCCTCAGACTGCTGAGATGTGGTTCTGCAGTTCTTTCTCTGGTACACTGTGGAACAACACAATATATAATGTCTCCATCTAATGCAAGTTTGTGTAATTTAAGCAACTAGTGATTTTATAAGGGATATCTATGGTCTATTCTGCAGTGCAACTTACCTACAATCTCCACCAAGGCCTCCTTAGTGTAACCAAATGATCTCGCCTTACCCAAGTGTCATAGATAAATAATTTAGGCCACTCTTGTGAATTCAGTACATTTACATTTAGACATTTACATTTAGTCATTTAGAAGACGCTTTTGTCCAAAGCGACTTACAAATTAGGACTAAATTAAGCGAGTGATTGTGAAGAGGCAAGAAACCACGCAAGAAGTGCTCAAAATGCGAAGTTCAGGCATTGTTCAAGCCCGATAAGCAAGGTTTTTAAAGGAAAAAGGAGATAATTATTATTATTTTAATTTTTTTTATGAGGTTAAGTGCTCACGTAAGAGATGGGTTTTCAGCTGTCTTTTGAATGTTGCCAGGGATTCTGCATTCCGGATGAGGGTGGGGAGAGCATTCCACCAGCATGGAACCGTGAATGAGAATGTTCTGGAAAGTGATTTTGTGGCTCTCTGTGATGGTGATCTCGCTCGTTGACCGATCGTAGGCTTCTGGTGGGGATGTAGGCTCGTAGGAGTAAGTGAAAGTAGGAGGGAGCTGAGCCTGTGATAGATATGTAAGCAAGCGTCAATGCCTTGAACTTGATGTGAGCAGCGAGTGGTAGTGCAGAGAGATGAACACAGTCCTGCAGTAGCAAGTGTAAAACATGTTTATATCCATACAACTGAAAATCATTAAAGTCAGCATGAAACAAAAGTTATGATAGTCTTTTCTTCCATATTGTGGCATATATCTGAGTAAAATGGCTTCTCGAACTATAAATAATGTTGGACGGGACTTGGTTCTGTCCATCAGGAATTGATTGGATGATTGGATCATTGTGGTTTGCTAGTGCTGCGATCTCTTGTGAGTGACAGGTTGTCCTGCCCTTGTGCAGAGAAGAGATGCTGTTTTGATTAAAGATTATGGGGGCACTAATTACAAAATATATATATATTATGTGCACACACGGATAGATTATTTATCTATAATTTAGTACATTTTTGTTTCATGGTGACTTTAAAAATGATCTATTTGGGCTTGATGATACATCTTTGCATCATGCATGTATTCAGCATGCAGCCTGAATCAATATTTACATTTAATTTCATGCATTTGTTAAATGTGACTAATATGCATTGTATAACATGCAATAGACGTTTGGTGGAATATACCAGTCTAAATGTAGTAAAGCTGAATAAAGTTCAGTTGAATTGTATAAACCACCAACTGGTCATACCAGTGCTACAGAAACCATGTAATATTGTACAGTATAATTCAAATGTACAAGTAAATAGAAAACAGACCCATTTTAGTGCATTTAATGTGCCATGACAAGCATTTATCTTTTCCTTTGTCTTTAGTCTGGGAAAGTTCTGCCGAATGTTGACAGTGATGGTCAGGGAGTCTTCAGGGGTCATTCTGCCAGCAGGGGCTAAACACTTCATCTCTGAGGTATGGATGAATGAGCACAGTTGCTCTGGAATAAGTGGAGTGTAACCTGTCCATATGTTTGCATATGGCAGTGGTCTGGCAGAAGTGAGATTATGATGTTCGCCAGCAGGTGGCGCTGTAGTTTTTCAAAACATTATACCAACATGATTTGTCCAAGTGAGGCCGAGCATTCATGCTGAGCATGGTGTTCATGCCCCATTTGTAGTCGGTATACAAGGGAGGATGCTCATTCTGATCTCATGCCTTCACCCAAAATCACAGGCGCATTAGTAGAAATTATGTGAAGAATTAGACAATAAGAACTGCACCTGCCACTAGTTTAGCCGAGTTTCCCCAGTGCTGCACAGATTGAATGAGAGGAACTAATGAACACAATATATCCTAACAGAAAACAACAGACTGAATTAAGAAGTTTGAATCGTGACACAGATGAATAATTGTGTGCATGTGCTCAGTGGTCGACTAGTAACCAATCACAAAGAATTTCAAAAGCTAGATTGCATATATTGTCCCCTAACATTGTAATACACACCTGTCCCCTGAAAGATAGTCACCCTAATTTGTATTTACCTCAGTGTGTGCGCAACCGCTGACACGTTTTGAGAAACAGACAGCTGCATGTGACAACATGTTGATAAAACAGTGCTGGGATCTCATCTCAATGGCTGATACGTGGTCGTCAATAATTTTTTTCTGCAAAACTTTGTATTCAATAATATATTAATAACCCGAAACATTTAACTCTGCTTTTTTTCATCTATCTTATTTCTACTTCACTTGCTTTACTAAAGACGTGAATGCTGCTAAATGTTTCAATTTCTACATGATGTTCAATGTCTAAATGTATTTTAAATGTACTAAATGCATTTTGTATTGCACTGATATAGCCTATAATATATCAAATGTACAATGACATTTTGAATGTGTATGTGTGTACATGATGTGTGTGTGCGTGCGTGCGTGTGAGATTCATACATAAATAGCATACATTTTTAATGAAAAAAAGGACATTAAACAGTATTATATTATATTAGACTATATGAAATTAAAATGCATTTAGTATATTAAAAATGCATCGTATACTGACCTGGAAAATGTTATAGACGCCTGCTGTAGATTATTAAGAGGTGCAGCTTACATAAATACTTGTTCATTTGGATGACATTTTTGAACTTGCACTGAATTTTAAATATTACACTGCATTGATCTGGCTGTTCTGTGATCAACACTTACATCCCAGCTGTGCTCGAATCTCATTGACAGTGAAAAAAGGCCATTGTCCATTAATCCACATTTAACTTGAACTCCTTCCTTCCCTCCTCCTCCTTTTTCCTTCGATCATTCCATTTCCTCCCTTTCCCTCCCCCTCTCCCTCCTCTTTCATCACTCAGCACTCTTTACATCAGCCATTGTGCCGGTACTTAGACCTCAGCGAGAAGCCAGCGAGACATAAACTGCCCCTTCAATGTTTCAAACAGGCTTTAATAGGCAGAAGCCGAAGCATGACCTTGAAATATGGCCTCCGATACAAATCCTGCAAATGGCCGCTGTGGCCGCGACGTATTTCATTCTGGGAAATTAGTGCTGTTTAGCAGCTGCGGTTATATAGTGCCTGTTCTGAGATGGCTATGAATGGTGACCCGCCTTTTGATTGATGATTTCTGCCTTCTGCCTCTATTACCTATTGGAGGACGCCAGTGAAATCGCACACTGATGGGCTAGTGCTTCCAGACTCCAGTGCAGTTGGGTTCATGAACCAGCCAGGCACTTGGAAATGCTACAGGAGATTGAAGAGTCGAAATAAGTTTTCTTGACTGTGAAAAGGGAAATCGAGGCAGGAATTATGTGAGTTCATGGTGCCATAATCAAGATTAGACTTGGTTAGCTCATTAATCTACAACAAGACTGTGGGAGCACAAAAGAAAAAATTTATTTCAGGATGGCTTGAATGAATGGGGGAGATTAACTGGGACTGCAATGATTTACGGTTTGTTAATAATACATCATGTTATAAAACGTTATTAATCGGATAGTTTAAAAGGAATCATTACACACATTTTATTAATTAACCTAATTCATCTTTCGATTTCTATCAAAGATAAATATCATTGAAAATCACTTCATAAATCATGGAACACTTTAGTTAACCGAATGAGTGATTTGCAGCTAAACTTTTGCAGGTTTTTGTGCGTGTTTGAGGTCTGAGCGATGGTGCATTGCTGGAGTTAATTAACAGAAGCCATGAGGCAGCTCTTAAGGCAGGTGTGTGTTGGCTTAATTTAGACTCACTGTCAGATGTTCGTTTAGTCAATAAAAAAAAAATTAAAAAAATCATGCCTTGTATAACAAGCCTTGTGCCGATGATGCATCAAAACATTGTTCATCGGATCGTTTTACTTTTGAAATGACATTTTCATTTTCCCTCAGATTTCATTATACTCTAATTCATTGGCATTGCCTGTCCATCAAAACCAGTGTCTATTCAGGCGAAGTTTGGGTCAAATCAGTTTAAAAGGATCTTATATCCAGGGCTCCATTGCTTCAGCGAAGTAATGGAAGATCTGCTTCTTTTTTTTAATCTTATCGAGTTTTAACTTCGGTTATATTAAAAACCATTACCATCATTTATCCATTCTGTGGATCTTAAATCCATTCTTCCTCACGGGACCCCCCGTTCAATTGTGCATACAAAATGAAGTTTGAAACTTAATACATTATTTGAAGTCGGGGGTCTCAGGAGTGGCTCCCCGCCTTAATAACATCTAATAAAGTTCCACTTCTCTTCGTTTTTTGATTCAGCCCACTATGTGCTTCCAGGAGGAAATTAACGAAGACTTCCATTAAACTGTCAAATGAGCCTGTTTTGGATTTATATGACCTGTTTACAACTCCACTGAGGTCTGAGACAGCAACGACACTTTCACACAATTCCTTTATTGTCTTATTTACTGTCTTTTAAGTTTTGTTAAAGGGTATAATCCCAAAATGACAGTGCACAAATAATTCATGACACTGTGAATAGTTATTGTTAGTTGTTGTTTTAGTATTAATGAAATTATCCAGATTTTTTATCTTGACTAGTTAACTATTAATCTTGACTTAACAAACTCTTCTTGCCATTAATATATAAACACAAACTACATATTCAGGTGTGCGTGTTTTTTTCCCCCTTTTAGATAAGGTTATGCTTTATTTTAAGTAGTAACAATAATTGTACTTATAGGGTTAGAGTTTGGTTTAGGTTTTAGTTGCATGTAATTATGCATAATTTACTGTTATTACTCTAGTAAATGCACTGTTAAAATTTTTAGTGTGAAATTACAGTATATTCCAGGTTAATAATTGCATTACAGTAGTTCCACAGTAGGACTTCTCTGGTATCTAACTGCACTCTTGGAAATTTCTTGTAAAATCTACAATATCATACTGTATTATTTTATTATTTGTAGATTTGTAGGTTGTATGTCGAGAATTGATGTATGTGCATCATTAGGTGATGGAAGAAAAAAATATTGTTGCAAGATGATGTCCCACCTTTAAAAGATAAATCTCAGCAGCCGCTTTACTATTAAATCGTTATGCTGAAATAATGCTAATAATAATATAGTTTGACTAACCTAAAACCAGCCAATTAGCTTATTTTATAGTCTAGCTTGTCATTGTTTTAACAAATGTATTCATTTGTCACTCTTCTGACTTCTGACTTCTTGATCAGAAATTTGAATATGAATATTCAATGTCCAAGATCCCAAGCGAATGGAACACTAATCACCATAATGGTGACTTCAAACCAATTACAGTACTAATATAATTTCTTACAGTGGCATGGTTAAAGACAACTTTAGAATGTGAATTCACAGTAAAACAAGAGCAGTAAGTTACTGTGGTGTCAGCATCATTTTGCACCATCATTTTGTTGATTAACAATAATTTGTAAGAAAATGACCCAGCATCACTGTAAATTTTTGACTAGTAATAAGGACACTGCAAAATAAAGTGTAACCAAACATTTGGATTTAATTTTATTATAATTATTCCCCCTAATAAAGTAAATAAGTAGATTATTATTTCAACTATTAGTATCTTTCCAGGCATTTTTTAGCCAGGTGTTGCTGTGTTAAATTCTTTCATGAACTGTCATCTGCCACTCTCTCCACACACGGCTCAAAATATTCTCCGTTCATCCAATCTCTCCTGCTCGTATGCATGTTGAGGGGTGTCAGCCGAAAAGCACGTTTACTTCCTCAGTGGACTTGATCTCATTCCAGATGATCCATGTATCTTTGGCAGAGCCGGTGCTGTTGTATGTTTTACTGTAGTTCCCAGTGAGAAAGACATTATTCATCACCAAACGATCTTGCCATCCTCAAACAGCCCTATAAAACACAGAGTAATGAGGCTTCTGTGGCTGCTGTCAACCCAACACTGCTTTGTAAAGGATGACACAATTATACTTTACTAGCTCTCCGAAAATGCTGACAAGCTCCAGTTCAATAAAGCACAATTTATTTTGCTTTTCAGCAGTCGTAGCTCAGAACTGGACATCTGTAGTGTATACAGGAATCCCCTGCCTTAGTAGAATTATAGAAATATACAGTCTTTATATCTAAACCTGCACACTACAGCAAATTATGCAAATGTTTCATTTTAAAAATGGTAATGTCAACAGTGCTGCAATATTGAAAGGTAATGATGGCTACTAGACTGTATTGTAATGATATTTTACATGAAATCCTTCTTTAACCAAATCTCTTCTAATTTTTACACTGGAAACGTCATTAGTCTGAAGCATACAAAATGCATCTCTCCTTCATTTTAATGCTACCCTTTACACTACATTCTGTGTGACAACTTAACTTATGTTCAAATGTTCATGTTTAAAATGAGATTGGCTGTACACCTTTTTCATTTTGTTTTATTTTATTTTATTTTATTTGAAAAAAATAAGATTTACTTGATTTGAGTAAATCACTCTGATTTAGGAAATTACCTGAATCCAACTGAGAACAATAAATAGCCTAATATTAAGAAATGGCACAGGTACTATATCACAAAATGTATAATGCAATAACATAGATGCATCAAAACAAGAATGAATATAGGGAAAATATAGTTTTATTGTGAAATATTGTTACAATTTAAAATAACTATTTTCAGTTTTAATACATTTTAAAATGTAATTGGTAACTACTACAATAGTTTCATTTTTAACCTTAGTTAATGTATTAACTAATATGAACTAACCATGAGCAATACATTTGTTACAGTATTTGTTAATCTTTGTTAACCTTAGTAAATAAAAAATACAGCTGTTCATTGTTAACAAATACAACTTTTGATTTTAATCATGTATTAGTAAATGTTGAAATTAACATTAACAAAGATTAATAAATGCTGTAGAAGTGCAGTTCATTATTACTTCATGTTAACTAATGTAGTTAACTAATGTTAACTAATGAAACCTTATTGTAAAGTGTTACCATGTAATTTATTTAGTCTTCAGTGTCACATAATCCTTCAGAAATCATTCTAAGATTCTGATTTGCTGCTCAAGAAACATTTCTTATTATTTTCAATGTTGAAAACAGTTGTGCAACTTCATATTTTCAACTCTTTATTCAGGATCTTTAATGACTTTAATGCATCCATACTGAATTAATGGTAACACTTTATTTTACAGTGTCCTTGTTACATATGTTACATGTTAGTAATAACAGTAAATTATGCATAATTACATGCAACTAACCCTCAACAAAATCCTAATCCTACCCTAACCCTTTAGTAAGTACATGTAGTTGCTTAATATTACTCAGTACTTAAATATATAATTACGCTGTAACAATGACACCTTAAAATAAAGTGTAACCGAATAAATTTCTTTAAAATAAATCCTACTAAGTCCCACATTTATTTGTGTATGGCATCTAGGTTAATAAATATGGGTAGGAAGTGAATTGATTTATATTTGTATGTATATAATTGATGTATATATTATTGAGGAAGTAAATCCATTCAAATCTCATTTGTACATTTCATCCAAGGCAAGATTGAAAAATGCTGAGTATTATGGCTTATTGCTATAATGTACCAACATTATGATTTGATGCATTTTTATAAATCTTAATTTGAAGCTCTAATTATACTAGTGTATTTTAGTGAATGGTAATCATGAAATCAGCGGGGTGGCAGTAAAGTTGATTGAACAACATCAAATTTTAATGCTAATGGCATATGTTGCAATGCACCGTGATGCCTGAAGCTTTTGGAGGTGATAGTAACGCTGGTAAACTTGTTTATTTATAGAGGAATCGCTCGGTTCTCACTCTCCACTATCAGTGAGGCTTGTCAGCGGCGGAGAGCAGGTGATGCATGAGCCAATATGTTCACTAGAGAGAGCCCAACATCGCACATCAACATGAAAATCGGTTTCTCTTGAAAGAGCTCTGGGCTGTACATACTGTTCTGAAATCACACTAATCAGAGGTCAAAATCAGGCAGAAGTCTTCTGGAAGATTTCCCAACGTTGTCGTACTCTATCCTATAAGATGGAAGGTGAATTTTATGCATTAGTAAAGCTGCTTTGAGAGTAAAAACCAGAGTGGAGTATCATTATCAAATCAGACCATAATTGCACCAATATTACAATTAGTTGTGACCTTTATCTCTACATTGCCAGAATTTGGCTAGTAGTTATAAACTACTTTGCAGCAGAGAAGAGAAAATCTACAGTATTTATCAAGGGTCTTTTAAGTCCTGAAATCTCAATATATATTCACATTCATAAAAACAAAAATGTTTAATCCTGTTAAGGGGGTTAATGCTATAATATAGCACTTAAATTATAAAAATGATAGATAAATATTAATGTGATGTTCTAGAGTATTTTAAACCTGGCACTCACATAGCCAGACTTTTCACTGTTGGCATGAAATCTAATCCACTTTGCAGTTTTATTCTGGCCAAGAACCACCCAGAAAGGTGTAAAGTGAGCAACCACAGTTCGTTTTTATGCTTAGTTCTTAAGGGGCACCTGGAGCCATAAAAACATGAATTTGTTTTCTGAATTTGAATTTAAAACTGAATTTGTTGAAACCAGTCTTATCTAATTGGAGCTTGCCTTTTTGATAATTCTCTTACCCTCTTTGTAATATGTATCAGGCAATCCATGCAGTCTTGCTGTGAGGACATGGAAGTCAGAAGTTACATTTTGTAAATCCTATAGGTCTGTATCAGCAAGCTCATGAGCTTTTGTTTATTGGTGGCATCAACAAGTGCAGTAATTATGTCTGAATGACTTTAGTCCTTGACCCACTTCAGATTTGTTATCATATCAGCTAGCTTGAAGTCAAGATTACGTTTAAACTTAGTGAGAAACGAGGGAGAGAAACAAGTTAAAGCCATTTGACAAATACATGGAGAACCCTTAGCCTGAAGCCGTTTGGAAAGCAGTAACCCCCTGCAAGAAGAGAAGCAGAACTGGCATTAAATTCTTAAATTCCTGCTCTCCAGCCAGATTCCTACAGAACTGAACACGGTTAATCGAAACCATGAACCTCTCTGGGCTTGGGGAAATCTTCTTGGAATTTTGATTCTGGATTTATTTGCTGCTAAATATGTACTGCTATCCTAAGGGTCTGATGTTTTGGAAATATAGCATAGAGGGCAGTGGGCACACATAGCATGTGCCTGGGATTTGTTCAAATTTAAGAGATGTCCTCATCATCTCTGAACTTTCCTTTATCTGTCAATGCTACAGTAGTGTGATGGTATAAACATGGAGAAAAAGTAGGCATTATAGAACAATAGTGTTAAAATAGCTGTTCTTACTCTTGTGTACGTTTCATTTTAGGTACATTTTATAGCATAGGTCAATGCGTTTCTGCATTAATAACAATTTCTTTTTACTAACTTAATGAGAGAAAATATATTTACATTACATTTTGATGAAAGAAAATGTTTTTGTCTTTGAAATAACATGGACCAATGAATCATTCACAATATGACCAGGAATGTGCATTGGAAAGTACAAAGGTTTGACTTTTGACTTCAGTCTAACAATTCAAGTTTGTTTCTTATTGTTGTTTTAAATAGCAATTTAAATATTGCACAGTCTCTTGCATATCTAAAATTGTAATAATGTAAAATATTCCATAGCGAATGTATCTAAAATACAAGCCTGTTATGCCCTAGACACTTCTCATAACTCTTCCTCATCGGCAACTTTTGTTGATCAGACCAGTAACCGTTTCGCACAGAGCATAGATCTAGTGTTAAATCAATACTTCTCTTTTTCTGGCTATTTTGAAGGATGGTGCGTTCGAGCTGAAACATGGAACTCATCCAAACATTAGCCCTGTCTGACCATCTCCAGCACACATCCATTATCCAGCACCGCCCGCTTCCTCAGGCTGATCTATGGAGGAAAACTGTTTTTGTTTTCAGCATGTCGTGAGACGACTTTCTCTCTGCTCTTGAACAACAGGACTGGACATCAAGTGTTGCTCGCAAGGTTAATTAGAAAAATTATCTCATAAATTGAAGACAAATGGACCAGAGGAGCCCCTCTTCCTCTTGCCGCAGACATGCTAATCTCTGGCAAGTCTCGGGGTCCACCTGTGATGTCTGTCTGCTTACGGTCCCCATGGGGCCCCTGAAAAGATCTGCTTCACTGAGTCCCTGTGACTGAAGACAGGAAAGAGAGCGACCTGTTTGGACTCACTCACAACCACTTTGTATCCCACCTTTATCTGTCTCCTCATCTCCGTTTCTCTCTCTTTCTATCCCTCACTCAGTCACTTTATCTATATGTGGTTTTTGGTCTTCACAGATCTCTCTTTCGTGGTATCCGTTCCTCGTGTGCTGCTCAGGTAATGCTGGCACAAATGAAGCAGAACGGCTTATTTCCCCCCTTTCCCGCATCCCTCAGGCCTCTCTCCCTTAACCTTCTTTTTTCTCTCCCTCTTTTTAACTTGAACCTTTCTGTCCAAGCACTCGTTATTCTTCTCTCTCTTCTACCTCTTCCATGCCTCTCATTTTATTTTCATCTTTTTTGCATGTTTCTCTTTCAGTCACACACAAATTTGCTCCCATTATTTTAAGGGATAGATATATACTACAGTATACCCAAAAGTACCAAAAATGTACATTACATGAAAATGTTTTCAATGAAACACAAAATAATTCACAAACCAGGAGGATGATTTTAAAAAGGGCATAAAACACTGTAAAAGTGCCATAATACAACATATTTAAATTCTTCTGAAGCCTAGTATGGAAAATACATGCATAAAGGTTCTTCAAAAATTCCCCAATTTATACTAAGCAGAAAAATACCAGCATATGGTTTTGAGCTCATAAGGGTGAGTAAATGATGCCAGGATTTTCATTTTTGGATGAACTATCTCTTTAAGCTGGCTGTATGATTTCTCTCATGCTTGAAATCCCAGTAATGGTCTAGTGGACAGGAGAGTATGGTTTACATTCCTCACTCCAGAATGGGAGATATGAAAACCTATTATAGAGACAGGTGGGGGAATGATGGGACAGAATCATTTTGTTTGTCTGAGTTCTTGGATTTACGAAATAACTTACAAAATAACTGTCTCCGCATATGAAAGTCATGCATGCCACATAATAGATGCACCTTTCAAGGATGCATGAGTATTGATTTTAGCCTTGACACGTGGGTGTTTCCTCTTCTAACCTACTGACCAAATCATTGAACTATCCAATCATGAAAGGGCTGGCCAATAATGTCAGCCCTGTTGTTCACGAGAACCTCCGGCTCATGTCTGGCATCTGAATTACAGCTTAATTTGAAATCTTTAGGTGGCATTCCAAATGTGATTGGTGAATATGCTTTTTGTACTTCCTTTCTCATTACTCACTGCCACATAAATGTCAATCAGCATTTGTCTCAGGAAGTGAGGTGGAAGGTAAGGTCATAACCGTTTGTGGGCCGCACGGGAGTGACAGGGAGTCCGTGGAAAAGTCTAGAAACATTATAATAAATAAATAATAATAAAAAAAATAGTTATTGAAGTTTTGAATGATTCAATTAGATAAATAAATAACTAATACATTTAACAGTGCTAAAAAATAATTGTAGTTAAAAAAAATAAAAAATTGGGGGGTGTTTATAAAAGATAGATGCCTTTTAAATTTTAGGATTGGGGTCCCTCACATGTGGACGATCATATTTGGGGGTCTGTGGCATCAAAATGATTGAAAACCCCTGGTCTAGGTGGTTGCTTGGATGTAATGATTTGGTTGCTAAAGTTTTTGGATTGGTAATGTGTAATTGAGCAATTGCTAAGTTTATCTAGGTTAGTAAAGTCTCAATGTTAGTCTAATGTCATTTGGCATCTGCTTCTTACCAAATATGAATAATCTGAACATGAAGATTGTTTGTGTGTGTGTGTGTGTGTGTGTGTGTGTGTGTGTGTGTGTGTGTGTGTTGTAAAAGCTTATTTTAATTGTATAATGTATATCAAATAATATAAAATTTCATTTTTTTTAAATAGTAAATTAAAATTATATATAGTTAAATCCATGTTTACAATTATATCCGGCTTGGAAAACCCTTCTGAAAGCCCACTTGAATGTCCATTTATTATGATTTGTTTAATTTGAGCTAATTTGAAAATGCTTTCAGCAGCCAATAAGAGTGCATCACTTTCAGCTCCATTTAACCTTGCCTAAATCCATTCCGTGAAATTGCGCAGATTCTCCCTCAACATCAGATAAGAAAATGTAAAGATGTCTGCAGATCGCCCAGGCCTGCCTAGAAGGCACCAAAAAGTGAGCCTGTGTTTGAAGTGCCTCTTGATCAAGACTTCCTGCCAGTGGTGACTTCCTTCCTGTCCTGTCCAGGTGGATCCTGCATCCCCACAGTGTCCTGCTCACTGTTTATTAATGACAGAAGCTTTAACACAGCTCTCACTCCTATGGAAATGGGCTAATCTAAATGATTGAATATGTGTCCGCAGATAGCTACGATTCATTTATTACCTTGATGTTTGTCTGATAAACAGCATTAACAGGACTTTGATGAGAGATAAATTGAATATCTGAATCCCCAATTGTCAATAGTGCAAAAAAAAAAAAGAATATCACTGCAGAGGAACAAGGTTTGTTGCGAAAGCTGAAGGTTTTAGCTTGACCTTCGCAACTAGAGTTGATGTGCAATTCATTTTTTTGCCTCAGCTTTTATTATCTCTTACTAAGACTGTTTTATTCAGTTGCATTCCATGAAAAACAACATTCCTTTGTACTGTTTGATATCAAAAATAGAAGCAGAGAATTATCTGCACTGCTTAAAACACAGAATGGAGCAGATAATAAAATTCCTTTCGAGAGAGAATTATGATCCCTCGAACAGTGACAGTAATAAATATCTGATACTGCATTTTTATCGGTTTCGCCATGACCCTCAAAATCATGATCTCATCATTAATATGGGAGAACCAAATGATAGATCCCAGCATGCTCCACTGGAGGCTCCCAGCACTAATGTTGGCCTTGGCTCGTATATCACTCTGAACAGTTTTGGACGTATCTAAGGGCGTTCTCATGGCGATATTTAAGGTTTGGTAAAACAATGTTAAAACCACATCCACTGACACTAATATGTAACACTAGCAGAGGTGGGCACAAATACATCAAAAACTATTTTGTTACAAACTACAAATACTGGCTCATGAAATGTAACAAAATAAAATACAAAATACTGATGTGAAAAATGTATTTAAATAAAATACAAGTAATTAGTATTTTGAAAATACAAAAATACTCCCACAATAATCTTAAGTCTTTTTTTTTTTTACTGAAAGGTCAATAACACAAATAGTAGCAATAACACAAATATGAGAAATGTGTAAATTCAAAATGGCGAAGTAGCAAAATAAAAAAGGGGGAAAAAAAACAGACCGATAATTTGTCACAAAATCAAAATTCCATTTTAATCATAATATGATTAATCATATTAATCATAATATGTGTGGGTTTGTTTTACACACAAGACTCTAACTGCCCTGATCGCGTATGCCTTTTCCATAGTAGAATCGCGCTGTGTGCGCAATTATTGAAAAACAATAGGATTGATGTAGCCTGACTTCGTCATACTCATATTCTAGGCAGAATGTGAGTCTGATACAGCTCAATAGGGCTTTGATTATGAGGCGTGTCTTAACCGAACCAGGAAAAAAAAAAACTCTGCACTCAATTGGATAGACCTACAACCAATCAGAGCAACGCAGTAAGTGACATATGTTTAGCGACGCATAGTTGTCAACAGAGCTCAACTGCACACATGCAGGAAGAAGTAGTAAAGTAATGAGTAAAGTAATAATAAAGCACTCCATGAGTGCGACCAAAGGAGAAACCACAATGACCACAGGGTTTTCATTGCGTCCCATCTTCTTAGCGACCATCGGAGTCAGATGATAAATTAAACTTTTGCCGAATCCCGTAGGAAGGACGGCAAACACATATTTCCGATCGACAAATGCCTTGATTGTGGTTCTCTGTTCGTCTTTTAAAATTAATGCGCTGTCGATTTCTTTTATAACAGATGTGATAGCGGAATCTAAACATCTCAATTCTCCTGCTGCAGTCATCTTTGTTGAAAACCTTTGGTGACGTGGGTGATTACGTAACCGCAGATCATCTGTCCATCATCAATTAAAGCCCGCCCTGGCAATTTGATTGGCTCGGCCTTCTGGGAGCCGAGCATAATTACTCCTCAACGGATCGAGTCCAGACCAAGCATGCCGCACAAGCCCTGAAAAGTGAAGCCAAAATGTCTCGATCGCCCCCCGGTGACTGGTCCTAGTATAGGTCATAAGCCCCGCCTCCCCGTGTTATTCAACGGGCCGTGAGATCAACTAAACAATTACATTACACTTCAAATATCTTTTTTCCAAAGGTGGTTTCTTTCATTTGCTGTCGTTTTTATCACGCTGATGTTAGTTCAAGTGTCTGTTTCAAAAATAAGTTGGTTTTTAGTTAGTTACGTGATGCGGTGGTGTAACGTCATGATTGACAGCTGTGATTGACAGGTTCTCTGAGCGAAGTAGTCACTGAAGCACCAACGGACATTTTTTTCGGGATCTTCGGAGGACTGAGGAGATTGTATTTACTTTATTTTAACAAGCCTCTTGTCGTACTGCAATCAATTTTTTTTTAAAGTGTGCAGAATGCACTCTCCCTGAGTGCATTCTGCGAGAGTGAGGGCGGAGCCAGGGGGTCAATCCAGCGCCCGAATTCCATACCACCCCCGGGAGCCGCCATTGGCTAACAAGCCTTCACCTGCTGTTAGCATCCCATTGACTCGCATTCATTTTGGCGTCACTTTGACAGCGAATAACTTTACATCTGAGGCATTTAAAGAATTCATTTGTCCATTGTTTATTTCTAAAGAAACACGACAATGTATAACAGGCTCCATTACCTTGTATCTTACGTTATGGCCCCGTAGAAACAGTTTTTGTAAAAGTAGGCTAACGATTGCATCATAACCACGCGACTCTCTGGAAATTACCGTATAGACAGGAGGAGAAGCTCGCAGTCAATCGGTGGGACGTGGAGGCATGAAGTCCGATAAAGTCGAGGGAGAAGCCCATAGAGAGTCATAAAGTTGCTCCTGCTCCTAGCTCATGGACAGCTCCTACTCACGCTCTCCGTTTCTGCACGTTTCTGAAGGTAATGATTCAGATTTCGCTTGGCACAACTAGTAGAAGACTTACAACTGTCAGACGGGTTGCTCACGTCACATCCACGTCGTCAAGCTCAGTTTGAGTCTGCGCAGTACGCTCAGCCATCAGGAAGTGAGTGCTTCTAATTTGCTTCACTTCTCTCCGTTGAAACCTATGGGGTCGCTGTGTCCAGTTTATATACTGTCTATGGGGCGGAGCATTGATTTCGCGGCTTTACTTCCTGCTCACTACTGCGCAGGTCTGGTCCCGAGATCGCTACTGCGCAGACTCAAGTTCCAAGATGTCAGCGCCATATCGGGACACTTGCGGCTTTAGTTCTCATCAATGGAAGAGAGCGAAGGGGCGTCGTCCATATTTTACAGTCTATGGTCCAGACCGATCTTCCTGACCAAAAAAGGTTGTGGGCGGGGTTCGGGCTGGCACCCAGGCTAGGATTGGTGATTATTTTATACAAAATCCGACGGAGTATCAATATTTCTCATATGTAATACGTTTAAAAACGTGTAAAACCTGCAGATGGATGTTATATTGTGAACGCTTGCTTAGCATGGAGATTTCAGTGGAGTTACAAAAGACGCGCTGTTTCATAATAGGTATGAGGTCCTTTTATGAATGACAACACAGTGCATTGATCTCATAAGGCACAATTATTTTCTCTATAATGCTGTTCAGTGTGCAATATGTGTGTGTGTGTGTGTGTGTAGACTGTATATTTTTCACAAAACACTTTACCTTAAAGGGATAGTAAGTTCACCCAAAAAGGAAAATTCTGTCATCATTTACTTATCCGTATGTTGTCCCAAACCTGTATGAGTTTCTTTCTTCTGTTGAAATAAAAAGAAGATATTTTGAAGAATGTTGGTAACCAGACAGTTGACGGAAGCCATTGACTTCCATAGTAGGAAAAAAAATACTATGGAAGTCAATGGCTAGGCTACTGTCAACTGTTTGATTACAGACATTCTTCAAAATAATTTTTTTTGTGTTCAGCAGAAGAAGGAAACTCATACAGGTTTGGGACAATAAAAGGGTGACAAAAGTTTTATTTTTGGGTGAACTATCCCTTTAATTCCATTTAGCGCCACTTCTTCTCCTGTGTTCAAAACATAGACTGTAAAAAAATATGGACGTAGTGTCCGTGACGTCACCCGTAGGGGTTCAAAACTCATTCACTTCTTGGAGGGAGCCCGGTCTACAGAGTGTCACGTGATTTTCGTGCATCTAACCTGGACATTGCCATTGCCAACATCAGACCGAAAATATGGCAAAATCATTTACTATGGTGATAAGCATATGGTGATTTTTCTTAAGTATTTAAGTATTTGAAATACTCTAAATACACTCCCTCAAAATATTTTGTTACAAACTACATTTTATTTTTTCCACACCTGCCAAATACAAATTACAAAATACACTAAAGTAATTAAATACGTATTTAAAATACATTTAATTGAAATACTGCCCATGTCTGAACACTAGGGTATCAGATATGTTGGTGCTTATCAAGCAATGGAGACCGACAAGTGGTGCTAAATTTAGTTTCAACAGCTGTAAACGTGTTTTTTTTTTATGATTGAGTATTCTTATATTACTCTGTAACAAATAAAATCTACAATGTATTTTTATATTTTGTAAATTGGTGTGTAATTTTTTAAAGGCTGCTGTTGCAACCTGTTGTAAGAACACTAACATAAGCTTTAAAAATAGCAGAAATGATGAATTTTACTCAAATTTATTTTGTTGTGTAAATGTTTTATATTTTTCATGTGATTGATAATTTCATCCCTTCAGCTCATTTGTGATTGGTTAAACTAACAGACTGACAGCTAATGACTGAAGGTGTATTAAAGAGGTGGTTGATTATGATTTCACTTTTCTAACTTTAGTTAGTGTGTAATGTTTCTGTTTGAGCATAAACAAAGTTCAAAGCAAACGACTGATAGGGACTACACGAGCTTCCTCCCGGGTTAGTGACATCACAAACCCTAAAATTTACAAAAAACCTCTTTAAGGGTTTTTTAGCCTAAAAAGGCTCCACCCTCTTATGGAAAGCGGAGTGGGGAGCAGCAACTCATTTGCAAAGACACATGCATGAAAACAGCACGTTTTTCCTTCCACTCAAAAATGGTATAATATAACGGTATAATAAATCATCTGTGGGGTATTTTGAGCTGAAACTATTCTGGGGACACCTGAGACTTACATTACATCTTGTAAAAAGGGGCATAATAGATCCCCTTTAAATTAATTAATTGAAAGGTTAAATATAAATGCTGACTTTGTAAAGTTGAAATAATCCACTCCAATTATCCAACATATCCTACACATTGTGGAGCCGTAAGGACGATGGTCCCAGGCGGAGCAGAGGGAGGGAGGAGCCGGCTCCACCTTGGTTGAGTCTCATGTGTACTCGACGGCTGGAAGCAGAGCCAGGGGATCCTTTTTCCAAGCTCCAGGTAGACTAGTTGGATGGCGGGTAGGTCCATTAGTGAGGGGAAGAGGGGGAAAAAAAGAAAAATGCAGCAAAATAAATCTTCTCTTTGTCCGGTTTTCTGTCGCATTTTGGTGGTTGTAGTAATGAGCGCACAAAGATCGAAGATAACGAAAAACAGTCTTTAATTCAATAATCCAAACACAGCAAGCCACAGGAGAATATCACTGGGAGAAAATAACGAACTACATAACCATAAACGATACAAGACAAGAGAACTAAGGAAACACAGGGCTTAAATACATGGAGAGGGTAATCAAACTAGATTATAGAAACAGGTGTGAGGGACTAATTAACAATCAAGGAAACTAACTAGGAACTCAGGCAGGCAAAACAGGAACAGAACACAGTGAAACGGAACCCAAACAGAACATACACATTACACATACAAGGTTTGGTCGACTTCATGTGGCGCTGCGCCTTACTTGAAGCAGTGCATGCCAGTTAGAAATTTTGTCTGACACTGTGACGTATGGCATCAAAGTATCGCGAGAGCGATTCGAGAGCAGACGACTGACTCAGCCGGCAAAGCTTCTCAAGAGCGACTGCACAAGCTCTGATGACGACCTGTTCCACGATTGGCCGGATTCACCGCTGACTACAGTTATATGCGTTTCTAGTTTATTCTGACACATTCGTTCCGCTAATGCTCACAAATCCATGTTTTTATAACAGTAAAAACTCTTTTCATGTAACCATAATGTCATATTCTGTCATGTTTATCAAAATAACACTGATAAAATATAGTAGAGTAGAATAATATTATAGGCTTATGTTGAAATTTATTCTTGTACAGATAGTGCTGTATTAAGCAGCACATGAAAAGTGTTTCTGTTGCTTCATGAAAACATCTGGAACATCTGTGTATTTGACAAATATTGCATCTAATCCACTTCGTCTGTGATAAAGTATGTAAACACCGTGTGAGCGTCACTATGGGAAGCAGAAAGTGTCTGACTTGACGCTCCGTTTTCAACTGCTCCCTGACTGCAAGCGGCTTACCCTCGCCGATCAGTCTGCGCAGCGTCGCATGAAGTCGAACACACATGAAGACTTCAGATGCAAAAGCCTCTAAGTGCCATCTGAAATTTTCTTCTAGAATGATAATTTTTATCAAGCTTGTATGTTTATGTTCAGTTATTTCACTTTAATGGCAATGAAAATGACCTATTAATTGTCATTAAAGTCTGAACTTAAACATACGAGCTTGAAAAAATGCTCATTTTAGAAGAAAATTTCAGATGGCACTTTTGCATCTGAAGTCTTCATATATAATTATTTCATTCGTTTTGTTCCTTCCTTCCTTCCTTCCTTCCTTCCTTCCTTCCTTCCTTCCTTCCTTCCTTCATCCTGTCCAATTACCAAGGTAGTTATATCATTAAATTATGTTTGATTGATGATTTCATTGACAACTGAAGAGTATTTTACATTTATTAATATATACTCAATAATTTGAGTAAATTAATTCATTTAAATAGCCCTGACTACCATTGAAATGATTCACTCCAATTATCCACCATATCCTGTATTTAGCAAACTTGTGAACGATGCAATTATTCTTCATAGTGCCAGTGTTTCTTCATCTTGAATATGCCACTCACATCATCGCCCTTGTTAATTCATACCTTTTTATCAAGGTTTTGTTTTGCTTCAGATGTTTCCTCTGATTGTGACACTTTATTCCTAGCAGTATTACAAAAAATCTACCAACAGCAATAACACGTGCTTTCTTGTTAAACGCACTTTTATGTTCTACCAGAGCACTTTTATCTCAAAGCATTATTTTTTTTTTTCTCATTCCAAACTGAAATGATTGTTCTGGTTAGATCAGACATAGCTCAACTCCAACAGGTAAGCCTTTCTTACTCTGTCTCTGTCTCTCTCTCTCTCTCTCTCTCTCAGCTCGACACATGCAGGTGTCAGAAGCCGTCTCGCTGGCTTGTCAAAGCTGCTCTGCGCCATGTCTGGAGTGATTCATCTTGTTGCCAGGATCATTAACTTCCTGTTGGAAGGACTGACATAGAGAAAGTCAAAGCAGACTCGGGAAGAGCTGATGCGCCACCAAGCCTTCCATATTAATTAGATTGAAACTTTCTCTTATTTGCTTCTCTCCAACATGAGTATGTTTTTATTATGCTGCAAACGCACATATAGATATGAGAGATATATAGACTGAGAAAGAAAATTAGGATATGAGATAATGTCAAAGACAGAAATTTGCCTTTTTATGGAAAAAACTATGTAGTGTGAAGTGTTATATTGGGATAATGTGATCACAGTGCACTTGTCTAAACAAATATTGTGTTTTTAACTACAAGGAAATCATTTAGATTAAACAGACACTTGCATCCACGGTTGTCCTATTATTAAACAGTCACTAGCGCCCTGATTGTCCCATTAGAGTAATGAGTTGCTGTCATTGATGACTAATTGCATCATTTCAGTAATGTTGCTTTTGTTTATTTTAGTCCTGGAATACTTTTACAGCGATCAATTTCGTTTTTTGTTCTTTCGTTCTTTTTTAACAATCATGCCCATCTGAAACCTTCAGTTAATTACCAATAAAATGTGAAATCTAATCAAATTAACCTCCTTTCCAGTACATTACGCTATCTCATTGAAAGTAATTATATGGCGAACAAAACATCTTTTTGTATGCTCCTATGCTGCATCTGGTTTCTTTTCTCACATTTCGTGAACAAAAAGAAAAATTCGGTCATGTGTGTATCGAGTCGCTCTATATGCCCTAAGTACTGCTTTATTTGAAGTTTGCGCCAATGACGCTGTGACTAATGGTAGAAAATGAGTGGTGGATCACCTTGTGACCTTTCACTATAGACCTCTATTGTTGTTGCCTCGTAACAAGATAATGCTTAGCTGCCCCTCAGCCTGTGCAGAAGGAAATGGTCTTATTTTAAGAAATGGTTTGAAGGGAATCATACTGGACCTGGACTTAAAACCATAGTGGACTTACTTTGTTGTGCTGTGATGTGTACAGTGTAAGCGTTGCTCTGGCTTCATGTGGTGTGATGTGGTTTCTCATATGCTGTTGAAAGAACAACAAATCCCCTGATATTGGAGAAAAGGTTATGTAATTGAGATGCACAAGCCCCGTTATGAGGGGGGTGCAGTGTAGCAGTATACATTGATGTTAGTAGTTTTTTTCATTCTTAAGCCAAAGTAATGCATATTTTGGAAGAAAAACAATAAACAGCATTAAAAATTGTAATAATGGGCTATTTTATCTACTTAATCTAAACTTTACATTTAGATTTATTGGGGCATTCAATGTCATTAATATGTTTTTTAATTGAATACAAATTATTTATTAATATTTATTTGTTGTAGAAAAGTAGTTTTAATGAATCAATTTATCTTTTTGATCTAACACTTTAAAAAAAAAAATGTGTGCAATTATTTCAAATCAAAATTAATTTTATTTTTGGATTGTATTTTTAAGTTATCTAACAACATATGTTTACAATCTTGGCTTGCGAACGTCTATAGTGCTCCTATATCTTATATGTTTTGGCAAAAAAAAAAAAAAAAAAAAACTCTCACCAAGATCATTTGTTGCGAAATGTTCCAGACAATTGAGCCCACAAGTCCTTTGTGCATCAACACCACAAATAGGCTTACTAAAAAGAGCATTTCTATGCAGAAAAAGTAAAAGAGGTTTCAGTTAATGTTGTATTTCCAGTGTCTCCCCTTGATTAGTTTAACAGCTCGTTTGATCTTTCCCTGTGACTGAGGTGTTAAAGTAAAACACGCAGACGGGGGAGGGTACGTCGGCTCCCCGCTCCACCACATGCCTGTGGGGCACAAACATCTTAATGTCACACGGAAATTAAAACACTTTCCCATTACGCTGGCCCTGAATCTTAATTTGCTCTTCCACAAACTATACAAAGTAGGTGACAAGGTCAGTACATTTTTATTGAATAGGAGGTGAATGTTGACCTTTGAAGGCAGGAGTTAAAATAAGTCTTTAATTCCTATGTGAACACACAACAGGCTTATAGGATTGACTTTTAAGCTGAGCACATTCTGATGCTTTGGACTTGAATTGTTTTTAAATTATTTATTGATTATCATGGGAGTAAATTGAAGAGTCTTACTTTATGAAAATGAAACCCGTGATTATTATGAAGCGGCAACATTTTCGGGTTCTGAAGCAAAGTGTAAGGATGCTCTATCAGGTGACGTATCTGCTGCCGACTTTATGAATTCTGTCCATCATCTTTTGTGCTTGACGCTCTGAGTCAAACATTAGTAAAGAAATGCACGTCGGTAACGGAACCCTGGTAACTCATGAGCTCTCCAAGACACACTTCACAACACAAAACAATTTGGCACCTGTAATGCTATGTCAATACCTACTGACAGAAGACAAATGTTGTTATTATTTTGTCATTTCAACATTAGCAGGAGATTTGGGATCTGCAGTGCCCGTCTCAGCAGGAAAAGAGTGTCAGCAAATATGAGGACACTCAGAAAAGAGCACCATATTTCTTACAACTGACAAACAAAAATGATTGATTTGGACTACTAAACATTGCCAATGGAACTTCTGAAAAGCTATGGAAGCTAACGCTAGGACAGCGAGATGATGTTAGCTTTTCAGACCAGTTTAAGTGATAGAAACATAGCACACAAATATTGAGCATGAAACACGCGCTCTATTGAACAGCCATTATGCTGAAGTACTTCGGTGTGTTGTGCTATTGATTTGCTTAACTGTGCACTATTGCGTGTTGTGTAATTGACTAACTTAACTATGCAGAAAACACACACATTCTCAAGTTGCATAATAAATGAAATGGCTCTTTGGTCCATTACAAAACAATTAGGGGTGTAAAATCTATCTATCTATCTATCTATCTATCTATCTATCTATCTGATAATGAAAATTATACTAGAATAAAATGTTTTACATTTTTATTTATGCATATTTTCAAAAATAAAAATTGTGAACTGTACCAAAATAATCTAACTGAATTTAACAAATCTTTAAAATGGATCATTTCCTGATGCATTGCTTTTATTATTATTATTATTATTATTATCAAATCAAATCAAATCAAATCATATCATATGTACAAATAATAATAACTTTTCTTGGGCATTTTATATGGATTACAGATATTAGTTAAGAAAAAAATATTTGGACATTACTATACAAACCCACAATAGTCTCAATAAAATAAAAGAGAATGAAGAACACATAATTCTACATAGAAAATACATAGAACAAGAAAGATGTATTTTATAAAAAAAATATTTTATTGAAAATACTGAAATCATTCTATGCAGTAAGTATAGGGTGAGTTTAAGTCATCTCAATGTCCAATTGTGACCCCATTGACCTGAATTCACCTTCTCATCGTGGGCTCCATGATGAATTATATACAAATATCTGAATTGTTTATCATTTACCAAAGAGCAGAAGGAATATTTAACTTAAAGGATTTTAAATACAACTGAGGTATGCATCAGAGGGGATTATTCAGTGATCCTCATTTAGAAACAAATCAGTCCAATTAGGTTTGCTCCAAAGTGACTTTCCTAGTCATCCATCCAGGGAATTCTGCTGTTATCAATTAGAATTGTCGCTTCTAATCTGTGACAGCCTCCCAGACACTGGTCATTTCCCATTAGAGTCATTTTCCCCAAGATCCCACTGGCCGATAGACATCTCTGACACTCAATAGAGGGGACGTAGAGGAGACAATAATTAAAGAGGTGGCATTTACTCCCAGTCAGGCACTCTCAGAGATCTGAATCTGCAATTACCTTCCAGAAAATAGCATTGTCAGGACAGGACTGGCGTTAATAATGGCTCCCATCTCAGGCTGGGATACTGGCCGCAATCGTTTCTACTGAAGCTGCACTTTGATTGTTTATCGCTTCACCCCAGGTTATCGTGCCACAGTACTGGAGTAAACGCTTAAAAATAGAAAGCAAAAAAGCAAAAAAAAAAGGTGAGGAGAGCCTGTTTATTTCAGGATGCATATCGCTAGTGTGGCAAGCTAGTAGTCAAAATGTATAAGAATAATGAAAACTTACTTCTTTGCTTACTTCCACTGAGCCATTTTCTTATAGACATATACATTGTGTGTGTGAGAGAGTGAGAGCGACTCCAGGCATGCCCAAGTTTCCTGACACTTGATAAAATACAAAAGGACCATTTGCACAGAAGGCAATTAAAAGCTTTAGTGCTTCCTGCAGGCAGAGCGGTACTTTTGGAGCCCCAGTTGACACATGAGCCAGTACCTTATTGGAAAGGGCTGCCTTGTGCACTGAAATGGCACCGGTAATTTTCGCCAAAATAGGCTCCAGGTAGTAAATATGGGCCAAAAAGAAGGCATCTGCATTAATCAATATGAAATTAGCCCACATTTAATTTGCAGAGGGCAGTCGTGCACCTGCCCATAAGTGTGATAAGCTGGATGTGGAGAATGGTTTGAGGGCAGGGCAAAACTTCACCTGTTAAAAACTTCAACAGATATAACTTATCAATGCCATTTATAAATGATACACAAGATAAATTTTGTGTCCCTTGCATGACTTTTGTCTCTTTTAAGATGAAAAACTGATATTCTAAATGTGTTTTAAAAGTTTGTGTATATTTGTTAATGTGGACACAGTAATTAATTTAGATTTTTAGGGTATTTTCCTTTCAATTAAATATAAAGGCTTATATTGATGAAATAAATGACTGAACGATATATTAAAGATGTACTGTAATTCAGGGGCCGGTTGCATAAGTCTATAGTCTTACAAGTTAGTCATTTTTTTAAGACTGTACATAACTTTAAGTCAGTTACATAAAAATGTAGGTTGGTCCAATTTGATACCGAAAAGTAAAACTGTTTGCCTCTTGGTTAACTGCTATTGGTCAGACTAGTTAAGACACAGTCTTAACCTGATGTTTATGCAGCTGGCCCCAGATGTGTCTCTTTGACTTTTAATTTCTCTGTCATTATTTAATTAAATTAAGACTACATTCTGGCTAAAATGCATACATTTACATAGAATAATTAACATTTTAGATGTAGTTTAATCATTTATTTAATAAATAATTTAGAATTATGATGTATGTTCTGCAAGAATATGATGACAACTGGAATAAGTTCAATCCAGGGGGCATGTTGAACGAGGTTGGGGCAGGGCTTCAAATTAGTAAAGGGGAGCATCTTCCCCCATTTCCCCCTATATGTGGCCAAAGAGTTTGTGACCTCTGTAAGTCAATCCTTGAAAAGGTGGGATTGACAAAACTAGAGGAGGCAAATCTGCAGCGAGAGATAAGGCTGTCCCTGAATGCCTGTACAGTATACATAAGGCCATAATGAAGATGTAGTGTGGATTAATTGATTTGCATGATTCTTGATCAATACACTTGTTTGTCCAATTCACATATGTACTCGGCTTGGCTTCGGCAAAGTTCATCCACAATATGCTCATACTTCACAAATATGCCAATTCTGTCCAGTCAGCTGGTCATTATCTCAAAATAAACCCAACGGGATCCCACGGAGAAGTGGAGGGGTCTTCTATCATCCTGAATGGGATTATTTTGCTACAGCTGATTATTCCACAAACAAACAATAAATAAGAAATATTGTTTTATATTGATTTGCAGCGAAAAGGTTCCATCGTCTCACAGTGTGATGGCCGATGACGTGGCCACACAAAAGTACGGTAACTAAGAACACACATGCATATATGCGTCCTTCTTTCTGGGTTGTTTACAACGTTATTTTTAGTATTTCATAATTAAACATTTTTTGCAGATACCTTGGTTTCAGATCACGCTATATACATATTTCATAATACTGACAGCACAGACACAGTTTTGGTTCTGTTTTATTTTCAATTTGTTTTCTGCCATAAATTACTAGTTTGGGTGCACACTTTCTAGTTATTATTGGTATATTGTTAACGTTTATTTATTTTGAGTTTAAGTTGCTTACGTGGGAAGAGCAGAGGTTTGGCGCTGTCTGGGACGCTGCGTTCTGGTGGAGGTCCATTCCAATAAAGGACTGGCTGGCGTCATTTGCCGCCATTTTATATATTGACCTGATATATACAAGGATAGCTTTCCCCAGGTGGAAAGAGGTAATGAAGGAGAAAGACTTTGAAAGGGACGCTGAAGTTGCCTGCTTTCTTCTCGACAGGTAAGTCAATGTTACGGTCTAAATTACAAGCTTTTTTTCATTGCTTGGTTGTGTAATTCATTATATAAGCAGCATAACAGTAGAACATGTATAGTTAAACTCAATGAAGTGCTATTGGAAGACATGTTGTCATAGCTTCTTGGTACATAACGGCTACCGTAGTTGCAACACGCATTTGAAAGAGCGAGGCGCTAGAGAGCACTATTCGTTTGAATGCAAAATACAATTTCACCGCTAGACGGGAGAAATTCCTACACAGTGTACCTTTAATACTTTACGAAAGCTGAGATAAGCACCAACTAAAACTTGTTGTTTCAATTTGACCTCAGAATAACTTTGTTTGCCTTAAAATGCCATTGGCCGCCGTAACTCGCTATCAGTAAAGGGTGCAGAGGAGACAGTCACTGACCTCTCTCTGCAGGCTGTGTCCTCCAGATCTGTCTCCTGCGCTGCACAGCGGCTCCTGGTTATTCAGCTCTGCAGTCGGCTCCTGCTCTTTATCACCCTCCAGGATCAGCAATCGCTCACTGACCACTCTCACATTAATGCATCCCGTCTGAAGAGCTGTCCACGGTCCTCCCAAAGCGAAGAAAATACAATAGGAAAAGTCCAACACAGTAGCTGTTGCGAAGAGGGAAGAGGAATGTTTTATAAGTGACAGTCTCTCTGTGATAAGGCCAATGCTGGGCAAATTCAGCAAAGCACATTCATACATGTGAATCTGGAATTGAAAAGTAAATCTTGAAAGCTAGTGGATGACAGTGTTTAAAATGTATATTTGCAGTTCTGGATGCTGATTGGACAATATGGCATTACAGCAATGCCACACACAATGTACTGCAGTGGTTAACAGCTATGACAAAAACCACCTGTTTAACATATTGAGTTCTGTTTTGTTTTATTTTGTTTTATTATAAATTTAATTTGTTTTTATTTTTTTACATATATCATATACATCTATACACTACTGCTCAAAAGTTTAGGTTTGGTAAGATTTTTTTAATGTTTAAAAAAAAAAAGTCTCTTGTGCTCACCAAGGCTGCTGTCACATATTAGTTTAGGGTTTGATTTATGTTCATGTTTCACAACTTTTATTTTCAAGTTTATCACAGTCATTTTTCGTCATGTGATTTCTTGCCCTCATAGGCGCCACGCCAGAGCCTCGTCACGTCACGCCCGCCACGCCAGACTGATCAGAGTTCCTTGCCCTCCTGTGATCATGCCATTCTCCTGAGGCGGCAGCTTCCGCTTGTGAAACCTCTGCCTGTCACAGACAAGGAGGCCATATCTGAAACCTCTGCCTGGCCTGGCCTGCCATTGCTCCACAGTCTAGGTCCAGTTTCTCTTTATGGGCCAGGCTTATATATACATATACATATACACACACACATACACACACACACACAGAGACACACACACAGACACACACACACACAGACACACACACACACACACACACACACACACACACACACACACACAGACACAGACACAGAGACACAGACACATATATATATATATATATATATATATATATATATATATATACACACACATATATATACACACACATATATACACACACACATATACACACACATATATATACACACACACACACACATACATACACATATACATATATATATATATATATATATACACATATATATATATATATATATATATATATATATATAAAATAGTAGTAGTATAAGTATATACGTATAATAGTATATAGCCTACCGGTCAAAAGCTATTATTAATGTTTTTGAAAGAAGACTTTTATGCTCATCAAGGCTGCATTTATTTGATCTAAAAATACAGAAAAAAAAACAGAAATATTGTGAAATATTACTACAATTTGAAATAATTGTTTTCTATTATAATATACTTATAACCTTTGATACTTTTTTAAAAAGTAGTTAAAAAAGAACAGCATCTATTTACAATAGATTTCAAAAGTTTGGGGTCAGTAATTTTCTTTTCTTTTTTTTTTTAAAGATTTTTTTTTTTTTAAATCAGCACCTTTTATTCAGCAAGGATGTGCTACATTGATTTAAAAAAAAAAGTGACAGTAAAGACTTATAAAATAATTTCTATTTTAATTTAATGTTGTTCTATTTTTCTTTTTATTCATCAATGAATCCTGAAAAAAGTATCACAGTTTCCAACACTGATAATAAATAATCATATTAGAATGATTTCTGAAGAATCATGTGACACTAAAGACTGGAGTTATGGCTGTTGAAAATCCAGCTTTGCATCACAGAAATAAATGTTTTTTTTTTTTTTTTTTTTTTTTTAAGTATATTAAAATAGAAAACTATTACTTTAAATTGTAATAATTTTTCCTGTATTTTTGATCAAATAAATTCAGGCTTGATGCGCATAAGAGACTTCTTTAAAAACAAAACAAAAAACAAAAAAAACAAAAACATTAAAATAGTAGTGTCCAAATTTTTGACCAGTAGTATACTATTACTAGTTTGTTTTACAAACTATACTAGTTTGACCTATTATACTATTGCTGCATAATTATCTTTGCTAGCGTAATTATGTTTACTGCAATAGTAAAAGGTGTATCAATATACATAGACAAAATACAAGTGACTTGAATCTACTACTACCATTAATGCTACTTTTGGTGCTGGTTTTGTGCAGTGCTTTGTAGTCAATTAACATTCATTGTTTCAACGAGATTCAGATCGCTTCTTAAATGTAAATTTGCCTGTCCATGTAATTTTCAAACAATTTATGAATGACCGGAAAATTACCGCTCCACTTCACATTGTCCAATGAAATTTGAACTTGTTGTGCCAGATTTCAATGAATTATGTAATATTTAAAAATATGTGATATGTTGATTTTTAATTGAATCGACACAGTACTTTTATTACATAAAAAAAAAAAAAAAAAGTTAAAAAATTGCCGGAGCCATATAGGCCTACTCGCTGAAAGAACGATATTTGGCTCGAGTGCATCGGTTCGCGAGCACACTGTGGAATACCTATTAATTCGTTTACACCAGTGCAGTTTCATTTTAAAATGCATAACCTTCGCTACGGTTGAGCATGCCGTCTAGCCTGGAAATCCAGACCTAAATCTAAAAGATTAATGGTCTGGCGTCGACTAATGAAAATCGGCCAGCTCGAGGGGCGGCACCAAGCATGCATTTGAAAATCTCACTGCACGCAATTGGATAACACTACGACCAATCACAACAACAAGCCCCATACGCTTAGCTACCAGCGGAGCTAACTGTAGATTAGACTCTTACCGTATCCGGTCGGCAAAACAGCAAAAACGTCCTTCTTGCAAAGGAACGATTCGAGCGGCGTCTTCTGTTCCTGTTTTAGATAAAAAGCTAAGTCTAACTCGTTCATTGTAGTGGCCAAAGCCGTTTCAAACAACTGGTATTCATCCATAGCCATCTTGCAATGTTTACTAATGACGTTGACGTCACAGCGACTTTGTCGTCATCCGTTTAGCTCGCCTCTGGCCCGCCTATATCAGATAACCCGATGTGATTGGTGCAGCTCAGATCGAGGGGCATATTTAAAGGTGCTCTAAGTAACTTTTTTATCTTAACCGAACAGCTTCGGAGTCATTGGAATGGTTATATGACTGTTTTCGGGTTGAATGGTGGTCTTCTCGCACCCCCCTGAGCGCCTGTGAGCGGAAAAACCACACTTGCAACTTTGGGCCGGTGGGCCGCCGGCCGCAGCGTCAGAAAGTATTGCGTGATATCAGGTCTCGCGATGTAACGAATTGCTTTACGGCACTGCACACATACACTATCTAAACATTTATATGCTGGCCTTCTGTGTATCATACATACCTCAGTGGACATGGCTCCGTGCGTTCGCCGTCTTCTTTGAAAACAAATGCTCAGGACCAGCGGGAGAAGATGGTAGGGGGGCGAGTCGCCAACGAGTTTTGACGACAGTGTTGTCGAATATTTATTCCGAAGCTGTAGGGGGAGCTCTAAAGAGAAACCCGCGAGCAAAAAGCGAGAAAACAGCGAAGAAATCGGCAAAGCTGCATAATGCTGCTTTAATGAGCATCATTACTCGACACCAGAGTAACTCGCTGAGCAAATTCAACTTGTGCTCTCGCGAGAACTCTGGATTACCAGGGTACATGCCGTCCACACACTACTCCGGAGTTTTAGACCCTCGAAAACTCACTCGAGACTCACCTGACCTCTTCAGTCAAGTCCGAAGCAAGACAGTCACGCAAGTGACGCAACCCATAGCAACGCTTTATGGCAACGACACCTCAGACTGACAGAAACGTAAAAATAAACGTGAATTTAAAATGTCATGTTAATTTTAATCAAATGCATTTTGTTTTATTGATCACAATATTGTCATTGATATTTGTTTGAGAAGGGCACTTTTGATTCATTTTGAAAAAGGGCAGGGGCTCGAGCACCCAAAGCCCCCCTGGACATAAAAATGACAATATGAGAGCAAGAGAGAAAAGAACATTCCATTTTCCATTTTGTCATATTATATCTTCATTTTATCCCCAAAGCAAATTAAGGGGAGAACTGATTCTTACTCTTACCTGCCCAGCATCGAGTAGCAGCAAATGATAAACAGCATTGTGGCATATAAAGTACACTTTAAGCTACCCCTGTTCGCCTCACTCCAGGGTGGAAATACAGATTTAGACACAAATAAAATACAGGCTCTGAGCTAACCTGTCATAGTGTGAGATTAGAGGGAGAGAGGAGCCGACAGGAGCTTGTCAGAGTGTAGTCAGCCTAGCAGAAAGCAGCAACATGAGTTGGGCCAGAAGAAAGGAACGTTATCTTTCGGCTCCTTAAGTAATAAAATGTACACCTGCCATGGCTCTGATATACCATCTTCTCCTCTCAAACCACATTCCTGCTCCCCTAAGTGCGGGAATGTTGAGAGACTTTCAATTTTCCAGATGGCTAACTAACAAAAATTTCCCATCTTCGTGAAACAGTAAATTAATTGTCGGATTTAATTTTGTTATCCCTTTGAATTTGATCAAGAGATAATAGATGGTTAAATTAAACTTCAATTTAGTTATGTTGCTTGGTAAAGAAAAATTGTGAATAGATCTCACTGCCTAACCTACATCTTTAACAATCCTGCATCTAAATGCAAAACATTTTATAGTGACAATGGAGATCTATACTTTTTTCTTAATTTCAACTAATTTGACAACCGATTTTTTTTTTTGCTGAAGTATGGGTACCCTTACGGAAAATAAGTATACTTCAAGTTCATTTGTAATATTCAAGTATATTTTAAGTATACTTAATGTAGTAAGTATACTAATATCAATGTGTACTTGTAGTAAACTTGTAAGTGTACTATTTCAATATTGCTTGGGACTAAATTGGCCCACTTTTAGTATATAAATGTATACGTTTAAGTGTACTGTAAGTGTAAAAGTAGTAAACTTTAAGTACACAACTAGGTTTCTCATTTGTAATGCACCTGTACTACCAGTGAACTTATAAGTATACTAGTAGTTTACATGTTTTAGTGTATGAAAGTACACACTGAAGTGTACTCTCAGTAAACTACTAGTTTAATAGTTTATACTGCAAGTATACTTGTAAGTTTTCAAGTGAACATAACATTATACTTATAGTTTACTATTTATATATTATTTTTGCACTTGCAGTGTACTACTATATTCAAATGTAGATATTATTTTTTTATACTTGAAAAATACCTTTAACTGTACTTTAATTTTAAAAACATTTTATTAGCTTCATGCATCCTTTTTTATCAACACTTGAATGTCGATAAGTTTCATAAAGAAAGGCAACATTTTAAACAAAAAAGTTGAGAAAAATCCATTCTTTTGTCAAAGACTGTCTTGATCAGATTCAGAACGATGATCAAACACAGATGGAGTAGATCGAGTCCTCCACTGTCGTTTTATCTTCATGGGTTCGACATTTAATTTGGTAATATTAAGCAGTTTTGATTTACATGCCGTTTAATGTTTGATGATCACATTATTTTACATCTGAGTGAACAATCTTAAACCACTTGTTTCAGCTTCTTCTTCTCCTGTGTTTTGATCCAGAGATTCTGTACTAGAAGATGTGTCATAGCGCCCCCTACCGTATAACAGTGAAAACATGGATAGCTGGAAAATTCAGTCAATGGTGGGGAAAAGTAGAATTAGAGTAAATTCCTATACACTAGTGGACTAGCCTACACACAAAATCAGTTACGCAGAATTAGAAACATATCTGTTTTATATCAATATTCTAATCAATATTTTCAAACAATGTAAGTTTCATAAGACTGTTTATGAAAAACTGTAAAAAAAAAAAAAAGTATATTTAATAGGCTACTTGATGAAAAGAGTACAAAAGTATATTTTTAAGTATATATCGATCAAAAGATTAAGTACAAGTACAGGCCAAATATACTTGGACGTTTCTCTCAGTGTGTCAAGTACTCTTAAGTGTAATTTTACATAAAGCATATTTTTGAGAAGTATATAAAATGTAGACTGAAAGTATACTTTCTTATTTTTAGTTTAAAAGAAGTATACTAATAGAACACTTGAATAAACTTATTTTCCGTAAGGGTAAAATTGTTTCAGAAGTGCAGTACTTCTCTGCTAATATGACCTGGGGAAAACATTCTCTTTTTTCTGCATTCTAGTAAAATTAGTACCTAATTTCCATATGAAGCAGCTCTATTAATAATAGGGAGCAATATGTGCAATTTCTCTCATCATTCTATGGGAAATGAGCTATGAAAAATGATTGTAATTGTCAGTGGACATCTCATCTTGACAGAGCATCTGCTCTGGCTCTTCATGCTATAGCCCTGTTATAGGCCAAAAGAGCTAAAAGGTTGACAGGGGAGACATGCAGAGGAAAACGGTTTGTGAAACACCATGAGGACAACAGAATTTAAATGAAACCTTTCCTTAAATATAAGTATAACTATGCAGTTATACTTGGAAAAATTGCCGTCAACAGCATAGTCTTTTGTGTCAAATCTTTTCTGTCTAACCAGCAGATTTCTACTGACTAAGAAATCACCACTGAATGCATAATCCATGCAATCATTGTTTACAGTGAAATCCAATTCTTATTTAACACAGACAAGGGTCTTTAAAGGTGCAATGTACAAATGAATCCAGTGAAATTCAGGACTGGTTATGTGCACAGTTCTCTGTCATTTACAATGCATTATGATATGGTGTTCATCCATCCAAATTTTTTAAATGTGTGTTTTCTTTCTTAGCACACCTTGCATTTGCTCACTGTTTAAAATTACATCTAATGTTTGTTCGGTGGCTTAAGCACTTGATTTGGTGGAATCTGTAAATGTGTCTATATGCCTGGGCTCAACTGAGGAGTCTGTGGATTATAGGGAGAGAAGGAACACTCAGATGATCTGAACACTGGGCCAGTCTCTGCCATGCTTCTACGCAGCCAACACAGTTGTTAAAGAGATTAAAGGGGCTGCATGCACGGACTCTGGGAATGATAGATTTAGCAGGATCAAGCTCATTATACATGCAGAGAGCTGTGTGTGTGTGCGTGTAGCTCTGCTAGCTCGGGTGTGAAATGTTCTGTGTGGCTCTGTGAGGCTACAAGGCTGATCCCACTGATCCAGCTGTGCACATCACTGCCTGTCCACACCGAAAAAGAAACATATTGCTGCTTTATTTGCATATAATGATGGATGCATGGAGACTATGGTCTAAATTAGATGTGTGTGTATTGGATAAATATATCAGCAGTTTCATTTTTTCTCTAACAAAGACTGAACTGTTTGTGTCCTTCATCTTTAGTCTTTTTTAACTGAGTTTTGAAACTTCCCTTAAATGCATTTAAATTAAATTCAACTTAGACTTTCAAAGGGAAATTGTTGAAGTCAAGGACAATGAAATGTTCCATCCAATAAGCAGAACAACTCATTTTCCTGTAAGGTTACCTGTCATGACATCTGCACTGAGTCTGGAGTCATAAATGTACTGTATAGATGTACTGTAATGAATCTGTCTATATTTAGGGCTGTCAATATGTAACAGTTTTTATTACATGATATGCAGATTAATTAATCAAATGATCAAATTATTGTGGCATAATATGCATAAATTGTGTGTGTGTGTGTGTGTGTGTTTTACCCCCCAAAAAACAAAAAAAACAAAAACACTTAAAACCTGTGAATTAGTTAAATTAAGTTACAGAATACTGTAAATGGTTGAATATCACAGTTTTACTGTAAAATATTTTACTGTCATATTTATGTTTTTTTGGAAGTAAAAACTATGAGTTATCATATAATTTATGGAGAAAAAAATTCCCAGAAGTTCATTGGTGACAAATAACATACTGTATTTGAAATATTTTATTTAAATAGTTTAGTTAATGTTTGTAGTATTAATTTAGTGTCATTGCCCTGGTGTTTTTTTCTTCATATGACCCTGCACTGTAATGCAAGTATTGGGCTTGTTTTATGGACTAGTCTGTATTTTGCTGTCATCTGATGTCTGTCAGTGGCTTGATTAGGTCAGTTCAGGGTCAGCTGGTCACACTTTTATTTTCCATGGCCATCATTACATGTCTTGCCATTCAGCCTGAAAGAGACTTTTTGCTACATATCAAAAATAATAATAGCAATGTCTTGATAGCACTGACATCTAGTTTAGATGTGGCACATGTTGTCATTCTAAATATCTTTCAGTGAATGTTTTTCTCACTGAATATGTTGTGGCCTGTCTGCCATACAGTGGTGTGGTATTAATATAAATCGATCATTTCATCATGTAATTGGTTAAAAATAACCTCTATTTTAAAATAATAGCAGCAGAAGAGGACAAACGTTATGCCAGAAAGTTAGCATTTGGATTTGGTAAAAGTTGAGTCATTACTTGTGGGTTACCATGATCTTCACTTTAGAATACTGATCCAAGTAATTAGTAATTTAGTCCTTTAGGAAGATGTAGTAATACTTGAGTCATTACTATCCAAAACCTTATAAATAACTATGATCTTCATTTTAGAATTAATTATATGCATTATTCACATTAATTATAATAGTTAAAGTCAAGTCAAGTCACCTTTATTTATAGCGCTTTATACAAGATTGTTTCAAAGCAGCTTTACTGTGATAACAGAAAAAATTATGCATTTTGGCTGTTGTTCAACTGATGTCAGTTCAGTGTTGATTCAGTTCTGTTGTAAAGATCATCAATTATTATTTTTATTTTTATTTTTTTTTATCTATAGAGCAGTTCTGCAAAAATTATGCATCGTCTACAGTACAGTCAGATCAATAATATTGTTGAATATTAAGTGAAAATGAATTACATTTTTTGTCCTCTATATGAGGTATGGAAAAATATAAGTTATTGAATTGCTAATCAAATCAAAGCTCATCACAAGTAGCTTTTCCACACGCTGAGAAAGTTAATACTAATATATAGAAGCTGCACAGTGCCATTCACACCATCATGGTAACACACGACATTTTAAAAATGCAATAAACATTAATTTAACAACATTAAATGTAACATAAAAACCTAATGTACATAATTGATTAGAAAAAACTAAGAAAAACTAAGAATAAACAGTTATTTCAACAAAAATACATCAAATGTGAAGTGTCACACTTCTGTTAAGGAAATGTCAATTTACGTTTTTTCACTGTAAATTATTCAATGACAATGAATAATTGTCAATCCAAAAACTGTAAATGTAATGGCTGTATTTTACTGCTGTAAAATTGCATTAAATGTACATTTAGATTTATCACAGTTATTCACCGTATAGTACGGAAATTTTCGGTTAGCCTATTAACAGTTTTTCACCGTAGCATTTTCAGTCTTTTACCGTTAAAATCACAATAATTTTTTACAGAGTGTGTAGTTATGCATTAATTCCAGATAGCAGACCAACATTGAATCTACACTGAATCAATGTTAATGCATTAACCAAAAGATCATTGAATCAATGTTGAAATTTAACATTGATTTTTCATCAGGTTTGCACCCTGAAATAATGTTATTTCAACGATGAAAAATCAATAAATATGGTCATAAAATCAATATTATTTCAACCATAATTAAATCACTTATTTAACATTGAATCAACATACAATATAAAATCAATCTTGCTTTATGTACAGCAAGATTCTATGCTAGTTTATCATGCTTGTACTGTGCATTTTTAAATGACTCCTTTCAGACAGAGACCATGTAGGGTTGCAATTAAATATGTTTAATCAAAATGTCAAAGTAAACTACATCCTTCAGTTTACAAGCAAATGTATTTATTTATGCCCCCAAAACTGAACAGGAAATTTCGTGGTGACAAAGACAAAAACAGAGCAGTAAGTTGCTACGGTAAGAAAGAATGAAACATTACTCTGATAAATATTTCAAGTTTAATTTTATTTATGTAACACATTTAGAACAGACCAAAGTGCTTTACAGAACAACATTAAACGATATAGCATGCATTATATATATATATATATATATATATATATATATATATATATATATATATATATATATATATATATATATATATAAAGATATAATGCATTATAAAATAAAACAAAAATAAGAGCAACATAGCTGAGTAACCATAAAACAAAAGAACCAGAACAGAAATCAGAACTCAGATATAAATTAATAAAACCAACCAAAGAAAATAATCAATTTACTAAATAAAATAGGTAGGATTTAAGAGAAAGTAGAAGGGGCTGCCCTAATAGGCAAATGCTAGGCAAATGCACACTTACCTCTACGCTTGGGTAGAATACCGTACCGTACCGTAATTCTAATTAACTCAGGGGTTTCCACCACGATAGGCCTACCCCCAAGCCGTTCAGGGGCGTAACGGAGCCATCTTTGTACCGAAACAGAAAAAAATAAACTCTGAGGCTCTGAGGCCTCCTTTTTTCCTCTGCTTTTGCCTGCTGTTGTAAGGCATCTAAACAAAACAAAACACAATTAGAAAATATTTGGAAATGTGACTAATTATAAATTACAAATGTACTACAAAATTAAGTGAAACTTGAAATTTTGAAAAACACGCTGAATTCAAAATCAAGACTATTTAATGAATTTTAGTATAGACCCTATTACAGCTGTTATTTCTATATTTTTACCCATTTTTGGAAGTCGTGGAAACGCTATATCATCATGGATAAAAATAAATAAATACTAGCTATTATTGGAATACAAAAATTATATTAGCCGTCGTGCCCGTCGTCTCCCATTTGCGTGCCCAACTATGAACTCCCGCTTCTTTGCGCCTTTTTCGACTTAAGGGTTAGTTCGGCCGCCAAGAATGAAAATTAACAATTTACCCACTGTTGGTTTTACCCACGATGACGTTTGGTAAAAGACAAATTGAAATTCAATATATTATTAGGGAAAATCCCGGCCGTTGGTTTGTGTTCATGTTACTAATAAATTTAACATAGCAGTTCATTCCGACTCACCCAGGAAAAGCAAACAAGTTGTAAGAAATATAGATAAATAAAAATGAGAAATGAAAGATTAGAGATTTAAACTTACCTCTAAAAATCACTCTGTCCTTGCCCGAATGCTTCGTCTGTCTGTCTGTCTGTTTCGCGCTTGAAATCCGTTAGCCGCGTTTGAATTCTGTTGACTGTTATGCCACGCTTCGATCTGATTGGCGGTTGGCAACCAATGTTAGGATTGTCTCTAGGCAACCAGTGGAGAAATTTAAGCTGACCAAAAATCAACATTGTTTCAATGTCTGTCTTTTCAACACTGAAAAACATTGAATTATCAACATTGATTCAATATTATTTTAACATTGAATTTTCAACATTGTTCCAATATTATTTTAGCATTGATTTTTCAACATTGATCCAATATTATTTAGCATTGAATTTTCAACCTTAACCAAAATGATGATTCTGATGGAATTTCAACATTTAATCAATGTCACCTTGCTATCTACCTTCACCAACATGGCTCCCTGAGTGACCCTCACCTCCCTGGTTCCTTAGGTAGCCTGTGTCATCCTGGAGGTTTCCTGACCTGCCCGTATATCCCTATTCACCTGCCTGTCACCTGCCACAGCTCTAGGACGCCCTACCTCCCACCCTGGGTTGATTCTGTTGTGCGCGAGGTTGTGCCTTCCAGAAGGGGGGGGGAGTATTGTCAGGATCACCATGCCTGTCACCTCTGCACACTACATTTCAAATAATCCTCCCTGGCCATCACCTGCACACTCTTCTCAATCAACATACCTGTCTGCCATCATCCTCATCTATTGCTCTACATAAGCCAGCACCACACACACAGAGATCGTCTGGTCTTGTCCCTGACTGCTATATCGTCTATGACTTGGACTACCTGTACTGCTATACGCTACTTACCTGAGTCTACTTACCTTTGTTGTTCTCCTGTGCTCCATTTGTCTGTATTCCTGCATCACTGGATTTCCATCTCCTCCATATTTTGATGTTCTTCGTGAACACTGGACCAAACTCAGAGAAAAAAATGGATTCCACACACAGGAACTCAGACCAAATCACATCCACAGCCAGAAATCTTCTCTCCCCCTTCTCTCCCCTGACTGAGGCAGAAGTATCTAAACTTCACTTCTCCAGTCATCCTACCACCTGCCCTGTAGATCCCATCCCCTCACACCTTCTACAAGCCATCTCTCCTACACTTTTACCAGGACTCACACATTTCATCAACACACATCTCTCCACACAGGCATTATCCCTACCGCATCCAAGCAGGCTTGGGTAACCCCACTGCTTAAAAAACCCACATTACACGTGAACGAGTTGTTTTCAACCAGACATTATCTTTCCTCTCACAGAATAACCAGCTGGACATCAACCAGTCTGGTTTTAAGAACGGCCATTCAACCGAGACTGCATTGCTGTCGGTCACTGAAGCCCTGTGGTTTGCAACAGCTGATTCCAGATCATCAGTTCTCATTCTCCTGCATCTATCTGCTACCTTTGACAGAAGGTACCTTTATCAGATCCTTCTGTCCACCCTCTCATTACTGGACATCACAGGATCTCCACTTCACTGGTTTAAATCCTATCTCACATGTTGGTCTTTCAGGGTTGCCTGGAGAGGGGAGGTATCCAAAGCACATCAACTGATCACTGGGGTTCCTCAGGGTTCAGTTCTTGGGCCCCTCCTCTTCTTCATATACATCACTGGCACCAGTCATTCAGGCACATGGTTTCTCCTACCATTGCTATGCTGATGACATACAGTTCTACCTTTCATTTCAACCAGATGATCCCACAGTAGCTGCACGCATGTCTGAAGACATCTCGGGATGGATGAGAGAACATCACCTGCAGCTCAACCTGGCAAAGACTGAGCTTCTCATCTTCCCTGCCAATTTGTCTCTACAGCAAGATTTCATCATCCAGCTAGGTACATCATCAATTACCCCATCAGGGTCGGCCAGAAATGTTGGGGTAATCTTTGAGGACCAACTGACCTTCAAAGACCACATTGCAAAGACAGCAAGGTCATGCAGGTTTGCACTACACAACATTAGGAAGATCAGGCCTTTCCCAACTGAGTAGCTGCAACACAACTTCTCGTCCAGGCCCTGGTCATTGCTAAGCTTAATTACTGCAATGCTCTTCTGGCCGGACTTACATCATGTGCAATCAAACATCTACAAATGATTCAGAACGCTGCAGTACGTCTTGTCTTCAAAGAGCCCAAAAGGGCCCACGTCACACCTCTCTTTATCTCTCTGCACTGGCTACCACTTGCTACTCGCATCAAGTTCAAGGCATTGATGCTTGCTTACAGATCTACCACAGGCTCAGCTCCTTCACTCACTCTTACAAGTCTACATCCCTACCAGAAGCCTACGATCGATAAATGAGTGACGGCTCATGGTACCGTCACAGAGAGGCACAAAATCACTCTCCAAAACATTTTCGTTCACTGTTGCTGTTTTTCTGGTGGAATGATCTCCCTGCCTTCATCCGGAATGCAGAATCCCTGACAACATTCAAAAGACAGCTGAAAACTTATCTCTTCTGTGAGCACTTAACCTCATCATAAAAAAATTAATAAAAATGCTTTCACTTTTCTTTAATCCCTCCCTATTCTAGCTTATACTATTCTAAGCAATGTCTACTTTTACACTTTATTTGCCTCTTCACGATGAATTGCTGCTGTATTCTCTAATTTGTAAGTCGCTTTGGACAAAAGTGTCTGCAAAATGAATAAATATAAATGTAAATATGGTCTTGTCTGTTTCTGCAAGGATAAGATACATTATTATTGTCTATCACAACAGCGATTCAAAGGTGTGTGTGGTGCTACTAACCTGTTTGGACTAGTCTCTCTTCCTTCTCTCTGATTGTTGTTTCTTTTCTGCATCTGCCCTCATTTACCATCTGTCAATAAACTGTTTACATTTTATACCTCTCGCCATTGAGTCTGTTTCCGTGACATATATATTAGTGCTGTCAATCGATTAAAAAAAATTAACTAATCACACCTTTTTTTTCCTGTAATTAATCATGTTTAACAAAACCCAACATTAAAGTAACACAACGGTGATCGGACAGAGAATGAATGTGAGGGACCAACTTATATATCAAACACAAATTAGGATGATTAATAGAACACAGCTGACACAAATGAACTAATAATGAGGAGCGGGAAAACTGAACAAAGGAACACATGATGAACATGGAAACAAACTAAAAGTCCATGATAATGAAACTAACTGAACATAATGTGACAGGTAGCCAAAGGATGATGGGAAATATTTTGATAATATTTTTAACGCGTTAAACTGACAAAATAAATCGTGTGCGTTAACGCGTTAAAATTTGACAGCACTAATTTATATATTTCTATCATATTTGTTGGTTGACTTGCTAAAAACGTCCACTCAAAACCTCTGTTGACTGTATATTAAGATTTTTTTTAAGCAGCTCCAGTAGATAGAACAGATAGATATTTTCCTTGTCCTAGGCTATAATTACCACAACACGTTTAAAGCAACATCCAAGAATAAGACAGACAATTAGGCACTTCAGTGCCTGTCAAAATGTATAATGATCATATAACTGTATTCACATCCATTGTGACCTTGGCCCTTGTCAACAGATGATCTTCATTTTAAACTTCAAAAAAACGTGTTGAAAAGAGAATGGCTGATCTGCGCAATTAAGACATTATTCTTCATTTCTATTGCTCTGATTTTCACTTGTTTTCAGTTTCCAACTTTACAGTATTTGCGGATATTGAGTAACCATCATTCTGGAGGTGTTGATGAATAAAAAAATAAAAAAATGGTTTTCTCTCTTCCATGTCTTGACCATATTTAAAGTTTAAAGAATGTTTAATGTTCACAGGCAATGTAATAGCTAATGTGCACTACAGTATTTCAATTCTCCTGATGAAATGTGGAATCGATTTTTCAAAGACTTTGCACTCAGTTGGTAATTTTATTATAGGGCTTTGTCCAGCCTGTGGTGAAATGTAGAACAGACGTCTCTAACTTTCAGCTCACTCTCAAAATGTAATGTCTTTAACAGTTAACAAAGAACTCTCCTCATGATGAAGGCATATTAACCATGAAACACTAGCTGTGGAGACCATGAGACCCATGTGAAAATGGTGTATCATTTCAGTAGTGAGACACACTTCCATGCTGATGTAAATGGGAATTAGTTATCACAGGCCTCCAGGGTATAATCACAGCACATTGTTTCAGAGTGGCTTACCCAAAGCTCCTTTTTGTTTGTCAGGAGAATGACATCAGAGCACTGCGGAGGACAGTGTGACGGAAGAGTCATCTGCACTCAACTACTGCAATCAAAGGAGAACGTGCTAGAGCCCGACCGATAAAGGATTTTTAAGGCCGATACCGATACAAATATTTGGTGATTTAAAAATCCGATATTCCGATATATCGGCCGATATATATATATTTTTTAAAATCCAGAAACGTGTAACAAAACATGAACAGATTTTCCCTAACATTAGTTATTCGTAGTTATTTAAGAGTCCTCAGCCTTACTAAAATAATATAATGCAGTTTAAAAAAAAATTTTTTTTTTTTTAAATTAACTTTATTGTCACAACAGAACAGAATATATTAAAGTTCTGATAAATATAATGTATATTAAAAATACAAACTTAAGATATGAAACTAAAAGTCCTTTGAACAAAAAAAAATCAACTATTATTATTAATATTGACAGTAATAATTTAAAAAAAATCAATGATGATGATATTATTATTATCATCATCATTTGTATTATTATTAAACAAGACAAAGGTCACTCCTAATTCTATCCATCTATTCCATCAAGCTACAACAAACCATTTTCATCATTTGCTGCCTGCCTTCTAAAATCTACTACTTAGTGATGCACTAAATACATTATGTGAGGTAATTAACACATGGTTACCGAGCCGATCGTTCCCTGGGATGTGTTTTCATTAAAATCGAATGTAAAGAGTTTTATCTCTAAAAACAGATTAACGTTATCTTATAACGCTAGTATATGGGGCACAGAGTAAGTAAAAGTAAATCGCTAGTTAATACCACTAGCAAGGCTCAAAATAGCCTCACACTAACACGGTAGCATAATGAGGGTCCCTACATGCAAACCGAAGCATTGAGAACTTTGTAAGTGTACAGACAGTTTAATAAGAAGATACTTTATAAAGACAGTACATTACGCGTTTACAGGCATCATCTAGGAAAACAGTCTCGACTAGTCGAGCCACAAACGCCGTGCTACGTTAGATTTCACAAACGTAATTCCTATCGACCAGCTCACTTAGCACGGCGTTCGTGACTCGATTAGTCGAGACTGTTTTCCAAGATGACGAATGGCTGTAAACGCGTAATGTACTGTCTTTATAAAGTATCTTCTTATTAAACTGTCTGTACACTTACAAAGTTCTCAATGCTTCGGTTTGCATGTAGGGACCCTCATTATGCTACCGTGTTAGTGTGAGGCTATTTTGAGCCTTGCTAGTGGTATTAACTAGCGATTTACTTTTACTCTGTGCCCCATATACTAGCGTTATAAGATCATCTGTTTTTAGAGATAGCTAAAACTCTTTACATTCGATTTTCATGAAAACGCATCCCAGGGAACGATCGACTCGGTAATAATGTGTTAATTACCCCTACAGTAACGCACACTTGGATTTCACACACGTGTAAAAGAAAAGCTAACTTTTATGCACAGGCTAGCTGCTATGTTTGATACTTTTTCTCTATGTCTAAATGTTCACTCCTCGCGTGCCTAACTTACGTTTTACAATACAGGGACTGGAACTACAGATATGCTAGTTATAAATACAGTAATCATTACTTTATTTAGGCAGAATAAGCTCGTTGTGATTTCCAAGCTCATTGATGTTAGCAGTCTTCCTTGTAGAGTGCGCTCTGGTGGACAAACTATGCAGCGCCAACACTCATAACATGGTTGCAGGGTGTTTCGTCTGCTTTTATTTTATTTGTTAAATATTCATTTATCGGCCGTTATAAATGCTGATACCGATAGTTTGGAAAATGCCTAATATCGGCCGATAATATCGGCCCGCCGATATATCGGTCGGGCTCTAGAACATGCCACACAAGCAGAGATCATTTATGTTGCGTGTTTTGCTTTCGAACACAGACATGTTCTGAAGGACATTATTATACAGGTGATTAAAGGAATAGTTCACTTTAAAATGAAAATTCTGTCATAATTTACTCACCCTCAAGTTGTTTCAAACCTGTATGAATTTCTTTCTAGTGCTGAACACAAAAGAAGATATTTTGAAGAATGTCGGTAACCAGACAGTTGATGGACCCAATTGACTTCCATAGTAGGAAAAAAGTTCCTGGAGATGCTCTTGGCTCTTTGCTCTACAATGTAGATGGTTAAGGGTTATACTTAAAAACTATTTGTTCCCCTGTGGTCTGTGGAAACTTTTAACTCTTGCACACGTCTACAGAAAGAACAAAAGGCCAACATCAGTCAACAATATAGATAGGTATTTCAAGAAAAAAAAACTCATTAAAAGAAACACTAAACAGATATTTCAGATTATATAATGATGAACACAAGAATGGGTATTATATGATCTATATGATCTTACATAATTAAAAATATGATTGATTAGATGATAGCCTACAACATAAACAAGAGAAATATAGCCTATTATTTTCCCTTTTCTATCACATCAAGTTGTAGTTCCAAAAATTATTTTTGTCTTATTATTGTTTTTCTTTTTAAGTCTTGCTGAAAAGCCAAATGGCAGGTTACATTGTGACAATTTACCCAATAAATAGTGTGACAATGTTCTGCACCATAGGGCCATATACGTTTACATGGCCTATGGGGGAAATAAGACTTTGCAGAAGTAAAATATTAAGTTTGTAAAATAAGAAAGCTGAAGAATGTTGAACCGTCCTTGAGCGGAATTGTTACTTTTTCCAACGCTTCCCATTTGGAGCCAATCACAATAAACCAAAAGCAAAGCTGAGAAATAGTTCTAAGTTGTGTAGGCTATATAGCCTAGCCCTAGCCTACTGCCGTTTTACCATTTTTTTAACAAACTTGATATACGCTTCCACTATATTTATTTATATATGCAACCGGGGCGGATTCAGGTGGTCATTCTAGGCTGCTCTTTGCGTGAGGCCCCCTTTAATCATTATTAATTCTTTACTGAAAAAATGTATTTAGTGCCATACATGGTCCACACGCAAATAGTAAGGTGAACTGGCATACACACGCACACATTGAGACCAATACTACAGTGTTTCCTCTACATTCCTTGAAGTGGTGGACCACCAGAGTAAGAAAATTACCACCACACCACATAGGTAAAAATGAGAAATTGAACATTACAAACAACACACAAATAGAAACAAGTACAAGACCCGTTGCTTAGAAGCAGCCCTTTAATTTTGATCAAGAAACACCGGCACTACAACCAAAACTAACATCAACAGAGATGTAAGTGGAAAGAATACCAGATATTACCCTCTGCCACCACAACCACAAAACACACTTACTAAGGAAATATGTAACTATAAACAGCAATGCAACAGAATTCCCTGCATTCAGTTCAACTACAAGATGGTAACCGCTTTTAGCTTTATAAACCAACAGGTAGGCTACAGCATATGCATCAGCGCAGAACACCCTGTTTTACTGAGGCAAAATCACAACATCATTACCGAGGTGCAATACACTAAACTGTGTATAAAACAAAGCCATAATAAAAACAGCAGCACAGCAGCAGTGTACAATAAAACTGTTATTATACCTATGGAAGTCAGTGGGGACCAGCAACGGTTTGGTTATCCACATTCTTCAAAATATATTTTGTGTTCAGCACAAGAAAGAAACAATACAGGTTTGGAACAACATTAGAATAAGTAAATAATAACAGACTTTTCATTTTTAAGAGAACTATCCCTTTAAAGGAAAACTCGGTCAATTTTAACATTGAGCTCATTTTTTTTGTAAATTTGGAGTGCTGTCAATACAGAGAACAACGACAAAAATCGGTGTTGCCTACACCGTGTTATCCTCTTTTTAAAATTTGCACCCTGTTGACTTCAATGGGGCAAGTTTTAAAACTGCTTTTAGCCTCTTAACATCCTTGATGTGTCATTACAAGTGCACAGCCATGTTAGATGATTCCTCAGAGTGAACACGGGTGAATCTGACTGCAGTAGATGTGAAAGATATGAATAAAAATTATGTTATTTCAGCCAGCGCACATACCTGTATAATACATCCTGTTTTCGGTCGAAGTCCATGCTTATTGCTCGTGAGCATCCCTATGCCCTACTCCCTTCGAAGGGCAGAGCCCTTGAAGTGGGACTTTGGAGTGAGCAGGGCACTCGTGTGCCATTATGTAGCCGTTTGGAACGCACTTAATGAAGGGAGCAACGGAAGACAACGTAAATTCCTCTTTATTTTCACCTGGGATGTTCCCTTGACAACGCAGCACGGTGTCCATAAGCTGAATAGCTGTTCTTACGACAGAAATTTCTTATTAATGCTGTTAACATAACGGTTGCAAATAAATATACTTTTTTTTTTTTTTTTTTTAATAAATATGCGTTATATATCTGTGTGTGAGTGTCTCAACTTTAAAACTTTGGACCCTGCATTGCCTAACATTTCTTATGAAACTTTTCTTTATGAAAATTTAAACATAACATGACAAAATTTGACGTGACGTTGTACAGTATATTGAGACGCCAGAACTGAACTGATTGAATGCACTGTAGCAACATTTTGCCGCTATGCCGTCTAGCAATAGCAGTGATGTAAATGAAAATGACTGACTTTACATTGACCCAAATGTAAATTCCATCCAATCACCTGTTTTTTTTATTTTATTATATATATATATATATATATATATATATATATATATATATATATATATATATATATATATATATATATATGTTTCTTATGCAACGATATATATATATACTATAAATTCGTAATATCCCTGCTTCCTGTCTTGGGTATTAGACAATCTTTAATCGACCTATCTGTAATTGTTTGGCCAAGGCGCGCCCCCGATTGGCGGAATTACGTACAGCCACAGGATTGAGTTGAGCGCGGCCCTGTCTGCTCACACTCCTGTGCTTTGCTTTCGCTACCTTCATTGGCAGGATAAGCAGCACACACTGCAAGCTACTGTGATGGGCTGCTTTTGAAAATACACTTCAATCTTAAATAGTGGCGATTAAACTTAGCAGATCCACAAGGACCCACCGAACCTTGAATTTAACAGTATTTACAGAATGGCGAGGAAAGGTTTGTGTTTTAACTGATCTACTTTTGTCAATGTTGTGGATATAGTTTAGCTTGCTAACAACATAGCCAACTAGCCGACAAGAATCTGACTAGCTCAAACAAAAGACTTGATTCCTTTTGTCCAAGTAAGACAATATTGCCTCTTTTAGACACTAGGTTTTCAGTTAATGATATTTAGCTAATTTCGAATTAAACAATCGCTGACCACACATTGATTTTAATTAGATTTGGTGTTTGCATCAAGGCTAACCAGTTTATTTTCCCCACATTGACCAAGCCCAGAAAACAATCTGACATTTTAAAAACAGAAGCCCAAAACAGAGAAGAAAAAAAAACTATTATTCGTGTTCTAAACATTTTAATTTTATTGGCCTCAGTTAAATTGGTTGTCAGCTCAATTTTAGGAGCAGTCAATCCGGATTTGAACTCGCTCAGCTGAAGTTAAATTGTATGTTATTCAAAAACCACATATCTGTGGATGTTGGATATATTTTGTATTAAATGTGATTATTTCAGTAATTATCAGTATAAATAATATGATGATGTACTGATCTTATTTTACTTAGTGCCTGATAAATGCTTATGAGTGGATTAAAATTTATTGTATGAAAGATATGTATTTATTTATATTTACAGGTTGGGATGAGGAGCCTTTGGATCATGCTGTAATGTCACAGTAAAGCTTAAGCTTGTTTCTGCAGTGTTTACCTGATACATGTGTACAATGGCATCAAGAAATGAATTTCAAGATATTTACTAAGGCTTAGGTGAGTTGGAGGGTGTTGTGCAAGTCATTATTTAAACTTGAATTTGGTTCTGTAAAGTCAAAATAGATTGGTCAAGAGTGAAATATAGGTGGATTTGTCCGTTGGTTTACCAAAATGCAACTAATGTGCCCTTGACTACCTTGTCAACAAGGGCAAGTTCAGACCTGCCTATCAGGCCTGTGCCAACAAGCCATTTAGTCACTACATTGGACTTAACTGATTCTGATGTTTCTCATCAAGCACAGCTATATTTAGAGAGATGGTTTCTCGTAAGAATTTTCATGGATTTAAAACACATTTTGTGGTTATGTTCTGTCACACTACAGACTGGATTGTGATATTGCACGCTTCCGGTGTTATAGGTTTTCATAAAGCTCATTCTTTCATTTCCTTCCTCCACTTTTGATAGATTTTGTGCCCTGAGTTGGGGTTTGCAATGACTCTCATTTGACCACAAAATGGCTTGCTGATGGCAAAGTCAAAGATTTGTTATTTTCAGGTCAGGAGGAGAGGCAGAAATTGCTGCCGTTTATTTTTCTTATATGATGTCTTTGCTCTCTGTTTCCATAAAGGTCAAGTGGTGAAAGCTTTGGGACCGTCAGCGCTTCTTGTAGTGGGGAGTGAGCTGGCGATGTCAGGGGTCCCAACCCCTCCTCCTCCAGGGGAGATGTCCAGTGGTCCTGTGGCAGAGAGCTGGTGCTATACCCAGGTGAGATGGACTCACTGCTCAAGCGATCATGTACAGACTATGCTGAAGAATTTTGGAAGCCATTTATATAGCTGCTTGATTGTGTATATCCAGGTGTATGTGGTTTGTTTGTGTGTATGTAACTATGTGTTTGTTCAAGCACAAGTAGACGGGAAAGAGGAATCGATTCTGTGTTCGAGCGCTGTCTGAAACACGCCTCTCTCTGCGTTCGCGCTTTTCTGGTGTGTGTGTGTGCGGCTGTGCGCACAGATAACAGTGCACGAGTCCTGATTTTCGACTCTTTTTCCTTGTTGAAAATCGTTTGAATGTGTTCTCAAAAGCACTGTCCTCCAAGTTTTCTGCTGCGCATCATTTATTTTTACCACGCACGCAGTTATGTGCACCCCTGTTCATATTATCACATAATGTAGACTATTATTGCACAGAAGTAATATAGGCTATATATATATATAATTTTTTGGTTTTTGTAAATTGTAATTGTTATCGCCCAGCTCTTTATATAAAATTGGACATGTAGTATATTCATGCAGTATATTCACGCAGGGCAATATACACTATATAGCATATCTCAACTACTTGATTGCTTGTATCTTTTCAAAATATGAACTATATTATCGTCCGTCTCTGATCTGCTAAATGCGACTATAACACCATGTCCTAACCAGACGTGGCACTGCAACACCCGGTAAAAGGTGTCTTTTCCATGTTAATCAGATTTTTTTCAACTGTCAACTCAATGTAATCAAACAAGTCTATTCAATGGCAAAGATTGTCTCAGTATTTTTAGTAATGTTAAAATGGTGTGTCCGTTTCATTGCGAGTGCAGTGCGCTTGCAAAGAGAGCCAACCCCCACGTTATTCTGATTGGCTGTGATTTTTTTTTTTTGATTTTTTTTTTATTATTATTATTTTTTTTGTGTGTGTGTGTTTTGCCTCTGGTGGTTGTCGCGTCTCGTGTGGACAGACAAAATCCTTGTCGCTGGAAACTTATTGCATGGCTTCTGGTTAGGGCATATGGTGTCATTTTCTGTAAAGCTGCTTTGAAACAATGTGTATTGTGAAAAGCGCTATACAAATAAATTTGTCCAGAAATTTGACCATTTCTTTCTTTTTTTTATTTTAATGACTCTAAAATGACAAGTGTTGCTTGAGCAAATGCATATGTTTTGATCTCTTGCTTGTTACGCCGCTGTGCACAGTTTGATCTAATGAAGGGTAATCAGTGCATTAAAGTAGATAGAATGACACTTTATTGTGCAAGTGATAATGAAACTCAAGCAGTCATCATAATGTGGTCATGCTGGTTTATCAGATACGGTAAAATGATACCATTGGAAATTTGTCTCAGTAAGACTTAACCGCAGGCTAATGCAATTCAAAGTTGAATAGGAGCTATGTAGTTGCTTAGGAAGTGAATCAGATGTTGGTAAAAACATTTGAAGCTACAGGAAGTGCATGTGTTCTAATAGCATTCGATGTGTTGTTGACTAGGAATGACTGCACATTGGTATGTGTGTTGACAGTTATCCATTTTCACTGATGGTAATCTTTGGTGATCTTGTAGGTCAAGGTAGTGAAATTTTCCTACATGTGGACCATAAACAACTTCAGCTTCTGTCGAGAAGAGATGGGTGAAGTTTTAAAGAGCTCTACGTTCTCATCAGGGCCTAATGATAAGATGAAATGGTGAGGAGCCCAATTAATGTGTTTGTGTGTTATAATACTTTCATGCTCATAAAATCAAGCTCATAATCTCAATCCCTCTGCATCTTTGTCTATCTTCAGGTGCCTGCGGGTCAATCCGAAGGGACTCGATGATGAAAGTAAAGATTATCTATCGCTATATTTGCTATTAGTTAGTTGTCCAAAAAGTGAAGTCAGAGCCAAGTTCAAATTTTCTTTACTGAACGCTAAACGGGAGGAGACAAAAGCTATGGGTAAGAACTTTGTCAAAAAAAAAAAGAAGCTTCAATTAGAGATTTATTTTGATTTTTATTGGAGTCCTGTTGTTTTAAATGCAACATAGATTTGTAATTCGGTATCAGCTGATTGCTTTTGGTGCTCTTGAACAAAACGTTTCTAACTTAACTCTTACTTGTTTTCCAAATGCAGAAAGCCAAAGAGCCTATCGGTTTGTCCAAGGCAAAGACTGGGGCTTCAAAAAATTTATTAGGAGAGATTTTCTGCTCGATGAAGCAAATGGGCTGCTACCAGATGATAAACTCACATTATTTTGTGAGGCAAGTATGCATTTACTTCATAATCTGTTCAGTACTTCTGATTCAGACCTCCATGCATGAAAGTATTGGTTTGGGTCAGCCGCACCTGATTAATCTTTTTAAAATTGTATTAATGTATTTATTTAGTGATGTAAATCTAAAGCATAGATGAAAATGTTTCGCATGAATCTTGGATATCTAAAATTTGCACAAAACAATCTATCATTGCAATGCTGTCAGCTTTTTTCAATAATATAAATGAAATCATCAATTCAAGAAAAATCAATTCATTTGAATTCAAGGATTAAATGTCTTGAACTTGACACTTGCTTTTTGAACTAGATTTGAAACATTCTCCTTTTATCAACTTAGATATATTTATATACAATTTGTCTTTGACCTATTTGCTTGACATTGTTTTTTTTTTTCATATGTAGTTTATTTCTTTTAGTTGCTCTGTTGTGGTCATTTGGGTAATTTACAAAACATGGAAATGTGGAACTTGCAAAATATTAGGCTTTTCTCCTGCAAGTAGATTGCAGATTGAATTTCCTGCACGCTCTGATCCGTTTGTATGAATATGCTAGTAGCAGTCTGACAGATCACCCATCTCTTCAGAACGTAGCAGGATAGAGACATCACCTAGAGCGGCAAATGAAATGGGTTGTCAAATGAATTTACTGTAACACAATTATAAGTCTTGCTTGAAAAATAGCCGACATGCCTGTTGAGATCTGCTGCAGGGTTTAATATTTGCAGGGAAATTGGCAATATCACAAGGCAAAGTTGAAACTAAATGCAAATTGAAGATAATATGTTTTCCCTCATTAATTGGACAGTTTTTGTAGATGGTTATTGCCAGAAAAACTATTAAAAAACTGCAGGAAGCTTTCATCAGCTGTGTTTCTGATAACTGCAGGTTTGCATGAAAGTGTTTTTTTTTTTTTTTCTTGCATTCACCTTTATTTTTATCAACACTCTGAAATATTTTTTGAAGCAGGCTAGGTTGCTAGTTCTCTAAATGAGTTTGTCAACATTGTATACAGAGAAAGTATCAATAGGAGCACTTAGTCAATTAGTACTTCGTTAATAGGAGCTGCATTTTCCCTGCCCAATCTCCATTGCTGTTGCAATCACATAATTAAAGAAATGGTTTGCTCTAAACAATTCCTTGGAGCAGTGTATCACTTGGATGACGTAGCTTTGATATGTTTGCAGTCAAATTCACCATAACACGCTACCTTGGGTGCTCTATTGCTTTTACAGGGTTCTGAGAAGTAAATGAATACTGCCAAGTAACATGCATAAAAATATGTATAAATATGTTATAATAAAATATAAGAGGACAGTGTGAAGTCATTTCAGTACATCACATTTCATTACCAGACCAAGTGGTAATTGACCAATTTAATTTGACTAGTAATGTAATATGTGTTAATTAGGTAAGCGTTGTCCAGGACTCCGTGAACATCTCCGGACAGTCCAACATGAACATGTTGAAGGTTCCGGAGTGCCAGCTGTCTGATGACCTGGGTAACCTGTGGGAATGCTCACGCTTCACGGACTGCACTCTATATGTGGGGGGGCAGGAGTTCAAAGCCCACAAATCCATCCTGGCAGGTGAGTCTAATCCAGACCCCCAGCCCTGCTGACGATATCACCTCCATGTTCTCCTCTCATCCCAGCGACGCTAGCTCAGCAGCACCCACCCTTCTGAGGGGTTGTGTATGTGTGTCGGGAGACAGTTTGTGTGACCTTGACAGGATTTTTATTTTTTTTCTGAGGTTGTAATTCTTCAATATGACAGTTTTAGATTCATCATTGAAAATCCAGAGTGTGATCCACTATTAATGTCCTCAAAGGACGACTGGGTTCATGAATGTGACTTCTGCCTTTTGGTTTCTTTTTGCCTGTGTAGATTCACAGGTCGGGAATAATTTAATAAAAAACTGGACACTTGTGTCATTTGTTTTTGACTGTGAGCATGGAGAGATGCTCATATAATGTGACTGACAGATTTATTGCTTTTTTGACAGCGAGATCACCGGTCTTTAATGCCATGTTTGAACATGAAATGGAGGAGAGTAAAAAGGTATGCATTTGATGCACTTCTTATATTGCAATAGCAATATAGTTTCATATACTTTTGCTGTAATACAGCGTACGTGTTCATAAGCTGCTTTGTTTTCTTCCAGAATCGAGTGGACATCAGCGATGTTGAACCAGAGGTTTTTAAAGAAATGATGGGCTTCATATACACAGGAAAAGCACCAAATTTAGAGAAAATGGCTGATAGTTTATTAGCCGCAGCTGATAAAGTAAGTGGGTGTTTTATGAAAACTTGAGATAATGTTAAATGCATATATTTTAGTTTTAAGCATCTCCTAAAGTAATAAGAGAAATGTTTGCCATCAGGGCATACACTACCATTCAAAAGTATGGAGTCAGTTAGAATGTTTTTTTTATTTTTTTAAAAAAATGTAATGAATAATTTTATCCAGCAAGTATGCATTAATTTGAATTTAAAAAGTGACTGAATGCATTTATATATATATATATATATATATATATATATATATATATATATATATATATATATATATATATATATATATATATATATATATATATATATATATATATATATATAAAAAAAGATTTTCAAATAAATGCTGTTCTGGAAAAAATTGTTTCACGGTTTACCCAAATATTTAGCAGCACAAATGTTTTCAACATTGCTAATAATAAGAAATGTTACTTGTGCATCAATTCTGCTTGTTAGAATTCTGCAGGATCATGTGACTGGAGACTGGGGTAATGAAGCTGCAAATTCAGCTTTACCGTCACAAGGATAAATTACATTTTAAAACATTCAAATGGAAAACAGTTATTTAAATTGTAATATTTCACAATGTTACTGTTTTTAGTGTATTTTTTTTATTGCGCTCATAAGAGACTTTATTAAAAAAAAAGTTAAAATCTTACTGCAACCAAACTTTTGAACTGTAGTGTGTGTATATATGTATATATGTGTGTATCTGTTTTTAATGTGTATGTGTTTTTAAAGCCAAAGTGGTTATTATGTGGGTTACCTTTTTTGTGCGCCTGGCAGAAGATAAAAAAAGATCAGGAAATGAACAGTTTGTGTAAAAGAATAGTTCAACTAGAAGTGAAACTGTCATGTACTCACCCTTGTTGTTTCAAACCCATATGACTTTCTTCTGTGGGAAGAAATTTTGTTCTGATCACTAAATCCAAGTGATTTACTGAAGAAGATCAGACTCAAAAGAACAATTTAAGCATCACTACTACTAGATCATGAATGCATCATGGTGAGTTTGGGGCGAACGTTGAGATTTACAGTGAATAAAGAATTTGTTCTGTCTCAATCTAGTCACATGGACTCTTTCGGTGAAACTTTTGTGGAAGCTTGAAAGCTTCAGAATATTGACCAGTACATAATATTTTGTGTTTCATAGATGGAAGAAAGTTATACAGGTTTGGAACAACATGAGGGTGAATAAATGATGCCAGAATAGTCATTTTCTGGGTGAGCTAATGCTTAAAATGGCATCAAAAACCTTTGAGTTTTGTTCTGTGTAAGTCATGTGTGTCATTCTCTCAGTACGCTCTGGAGCGCTTAAAGGTCATGTGTGAGGAAGCCCTTTGCAACAGCCTCTCGGTTGAAAACGTGGCAGACACCCTCATCCTGGCCGACTTGCACAGCGCCGAGCAGCTCAAAGCACAGGCCATAGATTTTATCAACAGGCAAGCGCCGCCAAAGAAACTCTGCTTGATAAATTCCTGCTGCCATGGCTGTTTACCAGCCTGAGAATGAGAGTGTTTTTCTTCTATCTTATCCATAGGTGCAGTGTCCTCCGACAGCTGGGCTGTAAAGATGGGAAAAACTGGAATAGCAAGTATGTAATTAGCTGATATGTGTGACACAAGATTAATACCAAGCTCTTATCTGCACTCTTAGATGCATTAGAATTCATTGTTTTAGTTTCTGGGCAGCCCGTATATCTCCTGATACCGGTTATTAATAGACTCTTGACTGTCTGAAACATCAAGGAAGGGAACATTTCTGCATTATAAACATATCACAAAGTCTCTATTATAGATCCCCGGCGCCCTGCTGATCGTACTCTCCAGAATGGCAATAACGCCTGCATTAGTGCATGCTCATTCGGAGGAAAACGGCCTTTTGTATAAATAGAGTGTTGCTTGAATCTCCCGTATGCACCATTGAATTGAGCCTTTCGATTTTTAATGTCTTGTGCTAATACTGAAATGTCTTCACCCTCTCCTGACAGTCATGCCACGGACATAATGGAGACCGCAGGCTGGAAGTCAATGATCCAGTCTCATCCTCACTTAGTGGCGGAGGCTTTCCGTGCGCTTGCGTCGGCACAGTGCCCCCACTTCGGCTTGCCCAGGAAGCGCCTAAAACAGTCGTGACGACATTTCTGCTGCTCTCTTGGGCCTGTCCTGGGGCAAAGGCCTTAACACTGCAGAGTTTCGACTCAATCTCATTGTCATCTGACCCGACAGCACGTGACTGGGACAGGCTGGCTTCTAAACGACAGCGAAAGCTGTCCGCACCCTTCTCGAGCGATGGGACCGGCATCTGAGCTTTATTTTGCAAATCTGTCACTTCAAACAGCCTTAAACTATCTGCCATGACTCTTGTGTGGAGTATTTGAATTCTCTCAGTTCTACTCTGTGCCTGCCTTGTCCCATGAGACCAGGCCTCTTCCCTGTTGCACTAGTTCCCAAAGTCTCGCTGTTTTGATATGGAGCTCTCTAGGAATGTGTCAGGAGTTTGATCCACATGAAATAGTATATATTCCTAATGTTTAGTTGTGCGACTAGACATTAAATAAACGTTAACACGATGAGTGCAAGGTCATTTCTTTACACTTTTTGAAAAGATAGCTATGCCCCATATTGATGGCACGATTTCTATGTAAAGACACAGTTTAACCACGTGGGAAGGAGAGAATACTAGTACAATTCCATATTGTCGGAAAATGATATGCATTTCAGATATTTGTATTGATATGTGTACCAAAATGAATTGTTTGTGTCCTGCCCCTTAACCTGTGAAAACATTGTGTCACCTAGTCACAATTTTACAAACGACTACATTTTTAGACTCAATAGTGTTGCTTCCATTGAATTGGTCTACCAAACACAGACAAGTAGTGTGAAGTTGTCGCCCATAATCGCATTTGTGTAACCTGATTGAACTAGTCAAGACAATCCATCTGAACACGCTGTCCTCTGTGATCAGGAAATATTTGGATGCTGAGCATCAGAGTGTGACAGATGTACTGTATGTCATATGGATGGATTGATGAATGTGTGAGTGGGAAATACAGATAGATTGATTGGCATCGATCTATCACGGTTTTGTTTTGAGCTGTGGTGTTAGTCAAACTGACAGTGATTTGGAGCAGTCTGTACATTGTGTCATGCTACACTGACTTGTTCTGTTAAAGGACATGTTTTGTGAAGATTCTGGAATTTGTTCCATCTTTAAAAAAAATATATATTGTCTGAGAGATTGCCTGCATTAACTCATTAAAAAAAGTTTTTCAGCATTCAGTGGTGTTTTATGTATGATTTATATGAATTTATGCTCACCGAGGCTGCATTTATTAGATTTATTAATTTATTAACATTTATTAGACATAAAAAAATATATTGTGAAATATTACACTTCCTATTTTTACATTTCTGTGATGGCAAAGCAGCAGGCATTACTCCAGTCTTCAGTGTCACATGATCCTTCAGAAATATGCTGATTTGGTGCTCAAAAACATTTCTAATCAATTTTGAAAGCAGGTTGTGCTGCTTAATAAATGAATGAATATATATAGAGAGAGAGAGATATGTATGTATATATATATAAAAATGACATGACAGTTTAATGCATCCTTGCTGAACAAAAGTATTAATTTATTTTTCTTTTTATTAAATCTTACTGAGCCCAAACTTTTGAACAATATATTAATAATACATCAAATATGATATTTATAAGTAATTTCTAGATTGGCAGTAGCAGTTTCCTAACAATTGGCGGTCTGATTTTTTTTTTTTTTTTTTTTCTCTTGGTTTGGATTATGTATTATAGGTGCTTAATTCAGTCCTTATACGGGGAATTCGATTTTCTTCAAAAAGGACAGTGTATTATTTCATGATCTCATCCTGAGTAACTTGTTAGAGTTAAGTTTCGCAGGAAGTGAAATGCCATCTGCAAAATGACTAATGTTTTGACATTTTGGTTTGGTTATTTGCGAATAACATTTCAAAGGCGGTGATGGAATGGTCAAAAAGAGCAATAAAGACAACCAGACATCCAGCTGAATTTCAGATTGCATTTTGCTAAACATAATAGTCATTTTGCGATTGATTAAACATTGCAGTGTTATGCTATAACTGCAGCACAAGTTGTGGTGCCATGGCCATTGTAATCTTTGCAGAAGTCTCAACGTATTGTTCTCGCATCCTCCATGATGGGGAAATCAGGGCTAATTAAAGCGAACAGCATGCAGTCCGTGATCTGGGCTATCAAACGCACATCTTTTTCCCGTGCCAACATGCCGCTTCATGCCGACCGTTTTCCCGCGTCTCCTAGGGAACTGTGATAACATATCACTATTAGAAACCCTCTCCTGTCTATCTGGAAGACAATTTTTAAGTGCACCACTGAGCTAATGAGACGTTGCGGATTCATACAGTTCTTTTTTCCATCATAGTACAATTCAGTTTTGTCTTCTGTTCTTTTCTTCAGTGTGAATCGAGTGGTAGGAGGCCGTCTGTGTTCAAAGCCAAAAACATGACTATCCATTCTGAAAGAAACAAAAGGTTAAGACTTGTGGAAGATTCCATCGTTTGCATGTGCATATAAACTAATCTAACACAAGTCTATACATCAGAAAGCGTTTTATTGAATATGATCATGTATTAGAGCTTGAAGAAACGAAGCACATATCACAGGATGTAACGTTTTTATCCAGAGGTAATGTGATTTTGCACGATTTTTCACTGATTGAAGAACCAGTGTCTTATGTGGTCTTAATGATGGAGAATATGCATATGTTTTACTACAAATCTCACATATACTGTCTGGATATGCTTCATGGTTTTCTTTGTGACAGTCATATTGAATAAAAGCAATAAATCAACCCTCTATGGTACAATGTTGCTATATGGCAGCATCATTTTCCTTCAACTGGAACTGCTACAACGTTGGAAATAAAAGGTCATTTGAAAAAGAAACAATAATATGCTGTTTTTAAGCCACTTGACATTTGATTTTGTCTCTTAAACTTTTTTTTCTTGGTGTCACCCACAGGAAGGTGCATTGAAGTGCTCTATAAATAGCTTTATTGAATGAGAATGAACTTGCGTTTTTTGTATATTACAGATATTGAGGACAAATATAAAGCGTACAATTTGCAGTTGTGAAACTAAAGCTGTGATAAGCCAGATGACTAAAATCTACATCTACTTGATATAACTGTCAAACACCAAACGTAGGAAAATTGTTTATGCTGTATTGAGAGAATAAAGAAACTAATTCATCATTAAAAGGCAAAATACACACGGTTTTAGTCACATTTATACACTATTCACAAAATTGCACACAGGATTATAAACTAAATACAATTATAAACAGCTATCTTTTTATCGACATGTTCTCAATGCTAATGTTCGTGTGGCAAGACAATTAGAGTATCAGTACAATTAATAATCCATCTGATTCTTCACTTCAAGCAGAACTGTGATCCAGATCAGTCGTCCTGATATGAGAAGAACACACACAAAAACACATATGGAACCTGAGAATTCCAGTTCTGATTATCAGACTATGGCATTTCAACTGGTTCATTGTGACACACTGACATAATGTGCAAACAAAAAATTGATCTCCAGGTACTGTTTTAAATGATGAAAGACAGTAGAAGGCAGACTCACATAGTGTGTTTCATGTGCGTTTGCATAAATGTTTGTATTTACTGTAAATGTCTGAGGAATGGAGGACACGAAAAAGTGTGATTCCAGTCCAAAGTCACTGGCATGAATAGAGGTTTGAGACATGACTGACATGCTAAATTTCAGTTTTTGGCTTCAGTCCCCTTTGTCATGGTTTGTAAGTGAAATTTCCCACTATAATTAATGTTAATTAGAGCCTGGAAATGTGGATCTCTGTGGCGAGACCATGACAAAGGGTTGTTAACCGGCTGCCAGATTCACTAAATCCACCTGTCCAATGAATTGTTCTCTCATGAGACATTGCAAATTACTCTTTGAAATTATATACAAATCTCAATTCACACTTTTGTGAAATGCAAAATGACTAGGAGTAATTTGTATGTGATGTCTTTGCTGAATGATTTAACCTGTTCGTATTTACCTTGACAACTGCATAAATGATTTCCACAATTTAATGCCAAACACATAGCTCAATAAAACACACACACACACTAACACACACATAAACCTCACAATAAAAAAGGTGTTTCACTTATATTCTATCCTCTTGTAGGTCTGTGATTTATTAGCTTGACAAATAGCGAAAGGTGTTTTTGGGAAAGATTCCCAACATAACTCAAACCATGGGATGGGATGTGGGACGTTTAAAGCCAAAAACAAAAGCGTCGATCAGTTATTTTGCCATCACACATCGTGTGAGGCAAAAGGCAAAGGCAGAGGTTGAAGCACATGCCAGTAATGTAGCCTAATGCGAAACATCTGGATTTATTTTAATTGCTTCTAAATCAGATGAAACACATGGTGAAAATGAGGTCGACCATTCTCACTGTGGAGGATGGACTGGATCTTAACCTGTGGAAGCGTACGGCGTGTCACTGTGGTAGTTGTAATCTGGGCAGATTTTCTGCACCAGCTTATAGTCAGTGCTGTAAAAGGCGATGTAGATGCATATGACTTTGAAGGGCTTTGAGCAGAGCCAGGACACGTGGCTCTGGGTGGACTCTTGGTAACACACGTTGGATGGGTCATAGCTGCAGTGTGAAGTCTTTTTGCTGCGGTCCGTTTTCTGGTACTCGATACGACAGTTGAAAGATTTTGAGTCTTTCGTCTCCAGGGTGGACTGCTGGGCGATCTCAAACTCCACCACCTTAGAAGGCGGCACCAGGCTTACGGAGACGTTCCCCAGGCCCGTGGAATTATGACGGAAGTAAACGCTGAACGTGCCGTTGCCGTGGTCCACTATCTTGCCTGTAATGAGGAGATTTAGTTTCACAGTCTTGATGTTGGAGTTGAAGTCACCCCAGCCGAACATTTTTTTAAACTTCCCCGTTTTCACGATGGGTCTGCGTTTAGTCCTGCTCTGCGACTCTCTGACATCTGTCTGGTTAGATAACCAGTCCCAGGAGTCCTCGATGTTTTCCAAATATGTAATCTCCCTCCTGTTGCTCTTGAACCCAGGGGATCCTCGGGCGAAAAGGCGCAGGGGGTTGAGAACACGGGGGCTGGCGCTTTTGGGGGAGGGGTGCTCCTCGTTTTCCCCCCAGTCCACAAGCCCCACCTCTGGAATATGGACTCTTCTGCATGTGACCTTCCAACAACACTGAGAAAAACACAAACACACAAACATGAGAATACATCATATTATATGTACTGTATATGTAATATTAACAATCTTTATTATAAAACAGTACAGTGCAAAATAGCCCGTCCACTTTTTCAGCTGCCTTGATTGAATTGTTTTTCACATTCCTTTTTCCCATAGGGATTTTAAAGAAAGTTGTTGTTTAAGAGCTATAAGCCATGAACAAAACCAACCAGCTATGAAGTGAATTGCATCATTACAGACTTAGATTTTAAGCAAAAAGTATTTGAAAATCAGACAAAAAGACAAGACTGTGTACTTTGGAGACTGCGTAACGGCTTTAATGTGGGATAGAACTACAATGCCTTGAAGCATTGAGAATAAAAAGTTATGAAGAAATATAAAACTTCTTTTAAATAAAATGGAAAGATGTTGGTTATATAGAAGCAATATATTTAGCATTCAAATATTTAAGTAGTTTGAGTGTCTAGGGAAACTGATATGATGATATGTGATGATTGTCTTGGTAATATAAGTGTACCTCTTAGTGTTTAATAACATTCAAATAATCTGCAATGGGTTTTCGAAAGTGTAAACACAAAATAATTTCTGCAATACACTGCAGTTCTGATCCTATGTGCCAAATAACCTTTTTGCTCCAGGATTGAGTTCTGGTCCACTTAAGATAAAGTCTTAATAATTTGTAGAAATAAGCCAAACTAGTTTCTCTGGTAATTAGCGCAGGCTGCCATCCTGAGGCACGGCTGAGAGGATCATTTGCTGAAGCAGATGTGAAAGTAGGGCTGTTTGAAATCGCACAGACGAGCAACCCTGTATTTTCTCTATAATTACTAATCTTGCTGTAAGCTTAACAGCAGCATATGAGAACTCAGTCAGCAAAGGACTATGTTCATGAAGACATTTCCATCCAAAATGGTCCAGAGCATATCAGTATTTTAGAGGCTGTGCTTTATCAAATATGGTTAAAATTCTATGTAAACAAAACATTTCTGATTGACTATGTAAACTTTTAGATGGGTGTAAAATGTTGTTGTCAAAGAGCGTAATGGCTATAGAGAACATCATGCATAACATTATAAATGATGCAAACAGCCAGTAATAGCCCAGTAATTTGAAAGTTCCCTGTATAATGTGAAATCAATGTGTCTCCCATGGACTGGGGGTTTTGTTCATCTATCATTCTTCACAAAACTTAATTAAGACAATACCTCCACGTAAAAACAGAGAGAGAGACAGTGTAAATTTCCATAATGAATTTATGGGCTGCAGGTGAAACTTTCCAACATCTTCAGAAAGTCCAATGAACAAAGATGGAAGATAACCCTCAATGAAAATGAGAAAAAAAGAAATAGAGATTTTTGTCTGTGATGAAACATTTATTAACTTTTGAGTTCCCCTGGTCTTGTACAATGTTCAGTAAACTAGACCGCTCATATCTCTGTTCTTGCCTTGGTTGTGATTCACTTCATTTTTCATTTTGCAGACCTCAATGACTTGACAAGGGAAGATGAATACCATTCACATTTAGAGAAAATGTGGTGAGAGACAACTTCAGGTGAAGCAGGAATGAGATGATAATGCTAATGTGGAAGCAGTTAAAGGATGATGAACAGCTGGGGAAATTGCTGTGACAAGTGGAGGGATCACAGGCAAAATAAAATGCTTTACTGCCTTGAGAGGAAAACTTAAAAGGTTGTGCTGACAATCGGTCCCAATCCTTTCCCTCTCTGCCTCACTCATACTCTCTCTCTCTCTCTCCTACATGTAGGGTGGCAGTAATTCTACACATATTTTGGTAATATGTTTGATGTCTAACTCAAGGGAATTGAAGCTGTGACTTTGGTAGAGGTAAGGCATACAAGGTTTGCTAAGGGGAAAATCTAAGGACGTTAATTAAGACTTTAACTAAAGTACAGTACTGTCCTGAAGGCTATAGAGTCAGAGTAATAGACAGATATTTACCTTTAATTTTCTTCTTTCAGAAACAGCAGTTATATAGAGTAATTAGCCTCAAGTTCATACAAGTGTCCTATCAGAATAACCACAGAATAAGTGTTTTGGGTAGGGTTAGGGGATAGAATACACAGTTTGTACAGTATAAAATCATTGTGTCTATGGAAACGTGTGCATGTGTGTGTTTGGTCCTGGAAAACCTTATATTATGGGGACAAAATGTTCCCACAAGGATAGTATTACCAGAAACCTTTGACCTTGTGGGGACATTTTATGGTGATGTTTCTTGAAAATGTAAAAAAATGCAGAAAGTGCTCTGTGATGGGTAGGTTATAGGTTAGTGTAACGGGATAGAATATACAGTTTGTACATATAAAAATCATGTCTATGGAAAGTCCCCATAAAACAAGGACACCCAGTGTGTGTGTGCGTACAAAACTTTAGAGTCGGTAAGATTTTTTAAATGGGTCTAGAACAGCATTTAAAAAAAAAAGAAATGATAATGTTCTCTGCAGGTCCACTCATAATGTTATCAAGATTTTACATAAAAAACATCCTAATTTAGAAGTAATAAGGTATTTTCTAGTTTTGACCCTCTCTTTCAAACATTGCATTTTTTGAACGCCCACTGCTATATGATTGGGTTTTCTGCCATTTACACGTGTGGAATCAGGCAATTAAAAAATCCGAATTATGAGCTTGGTTTCAATAAAAGCTGTTTTTGGACTAACAAGGACGTTTTGTGTTCTGAAACTTGCAGGACATTTTTATAATGACCTCTTATGCCAAAAGATGAAGGAAAATTTGATTTCTCAGTTCATGACCCCATATTTTTTTTGGGAAAGAAGTATCTTATACTCACCAAAGCTGCTTTTATTTACAATTTTTACATTAAATTACAATTTAAGATGTGTAAACTGTTTTCTATTTTACATTTTAAAATGAAATTTATTCCTTTGATGGCAAAGCTGAATTTTCAGCATCATTACTCCAGTCTTCAGTGTCACATGATACTTCAGAAATCATTCTAATATGCTGATTTAGTGCTCAAGAAACATTTATTATTATTATCAAAGTTTCAAACAGTTGCAGTTTTAAAAAATTTTTTCAGTATTCTTTGATGAATAGAAAGTTCAAAAGAACAGCATTTATTTGAAATATAAATCTGTAACTTTTGATCAATTTAATGCATCCTTGTATATTTATGAACAGATAGATAGATATAGATATCATAAAAGCAGACATTAAATGGTTTAAACCTCTGATAAATATCTGTAATTTGGAAATGTATTGTACAGTGTGTCAGTCACCCACGCCGATAGCTGGCCCATTTTCGTAGTGACAGCATCATAATATGACATCCACAAAGTGAGAAAAGAATCAGTCTAGACGTTCATCTGTAATGAGCATTATGGAGCAAGCTGTCTGCCATTCCCTGGGGTGGACATATCTTTTACGGCTTGACATAAAGGTAATTGCCGTGGTGACCAGAACTAGCCCTCTAGAAAGTTATTAAGAAGTCAGGGACATCTCAGTGGCGGATCATGGATGAGGATGCTGTTAAAATGCATTTGCTTCATCTGGTGGTAGCACACCTCTGATGGCTGTGATGGCTCTCCAGCCCCGGGGCATGAATCTGTTTGGATGTCAGACCTGCACCTTCTTGTCATTTTCCGTCCATTTCTCTTTCATGTGCTGTCTCCCTATTTCTCAGCCCCAGAGACTGTTTGTACAGCATGGTAGTGCAGCTGTGATTTGTACCTCATTTTGAGAATTTACTTCCTTGAGACTTTACCTTACTAAGGCTGGAATAGACTCCAAGACTTCTGCCTAGATTTTTGCCCTGTTTTGCAGTCTAGACGAATTGATGCCAGTTGCTGAAAGTCAGAGCCAGTCTGCCGATATTGGACAGTTGACAGATTTCACAGTAAATAGTGTAGTATATGTTGGGCACAGACTCGAATAGACAAATATTTTGAGCTGATTTTAGAACAAATTGTTTTTAATGAGGCACAATTTTCTACGTGGGTTAGTTGTGTTTGGGGATGATTTAAAAGTCAGGTAGCATGTGATCCTCAGTTGTTTATATCTTTTTTTTTTTTAGTTGGCAATATATAAAAGCCTATAGTGGTTTATAATCTGTTCAGATTTTAAAAGACCAGTAGAGTATTCCAGCTCATCCTTATTCACCCATTCCATTCTACCTGTAAAGCGTTTTTTCCACGGAAAATAAAAGGATACTTTTTTTTTTTACAGTTCATAGTGACCATGGCTGTCAAGTTCCAAAAAAGAACAATGAACATAAGACTTATGGACTCATGTTTTCTGAAGTCATATGATAGTTTTGTGTGAGAAACTGAAGTTTAAGTCTTTACACTAATAATACTGTAGTTCTCTCAACCAAGTCTAGGCCATGTTCATATCCAGAACTCGAAAATGCTACCCTTTTAAATCTAGATGCAAACAAATTTCCGTCACTTCCTTGGACATAGCTATTGTATGGATTCAGTGGTGGAATATACCGTAGTTTTATTTATTTATGTATGCATGTATGTTGTTTTTTTTTTGTATTGTTTTAATGCATAGTTCAAGTGGGATAACATTTAAATTTATAGTTTTTTTTACCACATGACTGTAAAGAACAGACAAAAAAATGAAGGGGGGGGGGGGGATGTCTGATGGGATCTGATTCAAACCTGAAAGATTCTTGTGGGTCTAGTGGGTCAACCATCTGAGATCACCTACTCATGATGTTCTGTAATAAAACGCATCTTTGCATGCTGTGTCATCAAATACACACCACACAATTATCCAGACCAAAATGTATATAGCCTACTACACACATATACAAGCATTTTGTTTAAGCCAAGGCACCCATAATGCAATTGAACTGCAGTTTCTTGTTAAACAGTACTGAACATGGCAGCAGCTGCCTCTTCATTACACCTTTTCAGCCTCCTGTTCCTCCCCAAAGTCTCTGTCGTTTTATTCCTTTCTTTGCCTCTCTCTCTTTGTCTCCCCACTGTTTCTCCTGTGTGGTGTTACAGGGCATTTCATTTGTAATGATTCACACAAAGAGCAGTTTCAAGAGAGGGCCCCAAAGGCCTTGAGGAGGCAGGTGGGGTCCTGAGTCTACACACGGCCGCAGAATAGATTGCTACCCTGATGGGTGAAACAGCCGCAAACCCGAAACCCATCACTCTTAATCAAGAGCCGGGCTGCTAACAAATGGCAGGTTTTCAGCGGAGAGGATCAAAGAGAGAAATCCTCACCCTCAGCCGGGACTGATCGCTGAACTGTACGCTGTGCTGCATGTCTAATGCCATATAATCCCCGCTGTCATTAGCACCTGACCCTTACAGAGCCAAACGCTCATGCATGGCTGCCTTAGGTACCGGACCCTTAAATCATCCGGTCAGACCTGTAGCCAATCAGAGGTACAGTCGCTTTCAATGACTTCCAATTAAAGTGATGTGAAGCCAATGAAATGCATGCTTTAACATTTGTATGTAACTGCATTTAAATTTTAATTCGGAACATGTCAAAACTCTAAACTATTTTATACATGTGCTTTAGATAAGATAAATAAAAATAATAATAAGAAAACCCACAGATGCCAGTATATTTCAGTACTTTCACCTTCTCTGCTGGGTAATATGGTAAGGGAGTAATTATGCATCATAACTAAATAGTAAATTATAAAAAAATATATATATAATCCTTTTCAGCAACTAAATTACCCCTATAACGGTAATGATGAAGATATAGTTCTAAATATCATTCTAAATATAAAAGAATAGCAGCGTTCACAGTCACACCAGAACTATGATAACGGCACAGAGAAACAATATCACTGGTATCATTTTCCAGCTGATGAACGATAAAAACATTGACATACAATCAGTATCTGCTTAAAGAGCTTGAGCTATAAAGTGGCAAATGACAAAATTACAGCGCACGCTAGTAATACATAGAGCGATATTGTGCGATGGTGTGGACTTTAATATCATTATAGTTATCTTTATAGTTAAAGTTCTTGGTGTGAACAGCCTTTAAGTGTCCTAGAGCAGTGGTTCTCAACCAGGGGGCCGGGGCCGATAGGTGGCCTAAGCAAACTTCTAAGGGAAGAGACAAAACAAGTTTTAAAATACGATAAAATTACGATATTCATTTAATTAACTTCCTAAACAACATTTTGTTTTCTTTGAAGAACCAGGGTTCCTACCCAGCAAGCAATTTTGCATTTAAAAGATGTCTAATAGCCGTCCAAACACAGCAATGACGTCTAGGCTAAAACAAGGCAAAATTTTGACTGTCTGTGAAAATGTAATAGACGTCTAACCATAACCCAAGAATAGACTAGTCATCAACAAGATAACATGTCAAAGAAATGAAACCAAACCCCTTGTAATCACCGTTGACTTTGCTTACATGATGGAATATCATACATCTTGCAAGTTATTTTGGCAAAAACTAAAAAAAAAAAAAAAAAATTCAAGGTTATTTTGGCTAGAAGTGGGTTACTCATAGTCGGACTATATCGGGTCTATAGTTAACCTAGACGGTGTTAAATGACGGCTATTGCTTGCTGTATGGGGTAGCCTAATTTTAAAAGCGTTATTTACCTGGAAAACTCAATAAATTAATACAAATGCCAGGGGCATTTTTTTAAAGAAAAAAGTTTCTTGTTATGCCAAACTCTAAAATATTTGGTAGAAACTAGTCATGTAAAAGTCAATGTAAAAGTCGTGGAAATGAATTGGTTAAAAAAAGAGTGGAATCCCAGAAGAATATTCAGCTCTTAAAACATCTAGAATTATTAAATGTAAATTATTACTTATTAATAATTTATCTATAGGCAAAATAAGATTATGGAGTGCGGACATGTGGTTGACATTAACAGAATGAAACAGTTATAATGACAAATTGATAAATGTGTCCAGCTTTAAATATGGTTAATTATTTGCATGCATTAACACCCTAAACAACTGTGGGATCAGGCTGCTGAAAAATATGTGAAGGACCAACATAAATGGAGTCAGACAAGGTGCTACTGTATTGCATTTTATCGTACATATCATAACCTGTTAATAAGATCAGGACTGTTAGGTGAGAAGTGATTCTTATTCTTTCTTTCCCCTTTAATACCTGTCGGTTCTTTGTTCCACACTCTGCTGGTGTACTAACTATCATCCCATCAACACCTCTACAATCCCATTATACACATCTGTCTGATCTTTGTTCCTACAAATGTGTTTGACATTTCCTCAGCAAGAATAACAGCTGTGATCACAAGTTTCACATGCAAAGACAACACGATGTTCGCGGCACTTCAAGCTTTCTCATTGGGAGCACTTCTGATGTTCCATCTTAATTTCCCTCTTTGCTTTGGATGAAGATCATACAAATATAAATAGTGAGAAGCATGCTATCCTTCCTATCTGTCAGCGCAGCGTTACAACTGACAGTACAGATGTATCTGTTCTTTGATTAGGATGAATCCTAACTGCTTTCAGACATACCAGTCTCTTTTGAATACAATGAAGCAGCAGCAGCAGAAAAAAAGAAGAAGCCTTTTTTGGCTTCTTATAAATATGATAGGTTTTTCATAGAAGTGGGGCTGAACTCCTCACATCAGAGTGACAAAACAGGATGAATTAAAAAATGAAGGTAAAGAAAATATGACGGAGATGTGAAATAGCTGAAAGCTCAAATAGAGATTCATTGAAATGAGGAAAACTATTCAATCTTTTAACATGAATAACACATAGGCTACTAAATCTGCAGACTTAAAGAGATAGTTCACCCAAAAATAAAATAAAAAATGTAGTCATCATTTAATCACCCTCATGTCCTTCCAAACCTGTATGATTTCTTCTTTGTAGCACAAAAAAAAAAATACTTTGAAAAATGTCTTAGTGTTTTGTTTTTTGTCCGTACACAGTGAGCGTTCTTCAAAAAAACGTCTTTTGCATTCTGCAGAAGAAAGAAAGTCATAATACAGGTTTGGAAGGACAGAGATGCTACACAACACATCTATCATGATATAAAGCCTGAAATATACAGGCCTGTCCTTCAGCTCTGGAACACTCTGAAATCACAGGTTCCAGCCCATAAGTGGAAAAGCATTGATTTTATATCTCAGGTAATGGATGACCCTGGCATTACATCCATGGCAAAAATAAAAGTCAGAACTTTGATAAATGACATTAACATAAACTGTCTAATGTGTGAGACACATTTAAGATTGCACTTGCAAACCTTTTAGAGTAACTATCTGCAGTTCAAGTGGCCAATGAGCCAAAACAACAACTTTCATTTTTAGATTTCTATAGTAATAAATGAATACTAATTTATGAAATTCCATTTGAAATTAACACGAAGAATACTAAGAGAAATTTCCAATGCCAACAATTGCACTGCAGGGTAATTCTTGATTAAATCAATAATAATAATAATTGTATTATTATTATGATCACTGGAGTGGTGAGAGTTCGATCACCATGTTTCCATATATGTTCTGTCAAGAAAATCTATCATTCACAATAAATGTGTCTGATGAAAAGTAGATAACTATGAAAACCAACAGCAGACTAAAAACGATGGCAACGTGAATGGCACCTGCTCTTAGGTGTGACATTGATTCCTGTGTTTTCCACATGAAATTAACAAACACGAGAAAGTGCACACCACCCAACATCACAGCTTAGAACGGTAAATGTCACAGACAACATTGTTTATGAGGGATTACTGAGGCCAGGCTTCTGGAAAGCAACAATGACCCCAATATAGACACAGATACACATCACTGGTGTATAAGCCCAGCGCTGATAATGCCAATCTAGAGCGAAATGCTCATATTTACAGACGCACTCACTGAAACCCTCATGTAATCTCTCTCGCAGGAATTTATGGGTTACTGGACCTACAAACACATTTCACGACTCCATTCTGGTTATTTTTTCCTCTCATTTGGTGTCCTCAGCCCAATTTTGAGAGCCCGATGTACGTTCTCCCCTCACATGGCAAATCCAGCGAGGGCTTGATGTGAAGACTCGGGCTGCAGCAGGTTCTGAAGAATATAAACAGCGTTTTTATTGTCCAGAGGGACGGGTGTGTGAAAGAGACGAGGGCCTTATCACAGCCCAGCAGCTCTGTAATTCGCCTCCGTGATACAGCACCAGAGCGGAGAACCTTACACGGCTGGCACAATCCAAAGACGGATTAGTTTTTCTGACATAAGCTTCCTGAAAAACTAATCAATCAGGCCATGCGGCATTATCAGAGGCATAAGATTAAAGCGTGGCTCCTAATCCGAGCACTGTAAATTTTTAGTAAATTCTCCACCGCTAGTTTTCCTCCGTAAATAAATAATAAAATCAAAGCTAATTGCGCACAAAGACAGCGGGAGAGCTGGACGACCTCGCGATAGGGAATTCACTGCGAATCATTATTCCGGCTTCAAATTTGCTCTCCATAAACCATTGAAGTCTGCGTATTCAAACGCACCCTCTGAGTTGAGATTTCGGCTGAGGCAGAGTGTCATATTGAAATAACTGTGAGGACATTAAACTGACAGACATTTCTGTGGTATTCTTTACAGACCAACATCATATAAGTGTTTGAGTGAACAAACATCTGTGTGCTGTTGGAGTTAGTTGTATGGACATCACACACCACCTTCCTAAATTACTCATCATCTCTTCTTTCAATCAGCAAAGCAGTGCTCTGGAAAATCTTGAGCACAGATTGATGGCTGTTATGCATCTTATCTGTGAACAAGAGCAAAGCACAGCGGCGAGCAGCAGAGGGGGCGTTGAAGAGAGCGGCGCTCTGGCAGCAAAGGCCAGCTTCGCTGAACTTCAGCCATGCAGAGAACAATCATTACACAAAGATGAGGAATGAAAGCAAATGTGTCTAAACAATAGAGTCGTGCCGTTGTGCTCAAGTGGATTTAGTGCTGATCACATTGTTCTCTGTCCTGCTCTCAGAGGTTGACTGCAGCAGATGTCATGGAATGAATAGTTACTAGTGTATAGGCTCTGACCCTCTTATCTGTCCCCAGGGAGCTGCACAGATGCTGGGCTACTTCTCCAGTATTTGAATCACTGTGTGTGTGTGTGTGTGTGTGTGTGTGTGTGTGTGTGTGTGTGTGTGTGTGTGTGTGTGTGAGAGAGAGAGAGAGAGAGAGAGAGAGAGAGAGAGAGACTGTAGGGACTCTAATCCATTGGGACGCTGCCTTTGGAGGATTGTACAAAAGTGGATGTACTCATAGACAGAAGCCATTCCCACAGGTACAGCCGAATGCAGCCAAATTTGAAAAAAACATTTTATGTGCAAGGTTGGATTTCTTCATAAATGCATCTAAGCGAAAAGGACGTTTGTATGCAGTTCTGTGACACTGATGATTTTGAAGTGTTTTAGAAACCATCTATATTACCAGTGACTGAATTATTTTTCTCCAAAAGTGCATGTGACTACCCTTCTCATCACAATCTGCTTGTTACTAACATAAAAATACGACCAAAAAATCGAAGAATGAATAATAGGCTACACAATAATACACATCTTTGCTTTTTCTCTATGAATAGAAAATATTTAATGTGCAAAGTTACACTCAGTCGAGAATAAGATTGTTCATGAGCCCCCTGTAATATTCTTTTGTTTTATCTGCTATACATCCACACTTGCATCCTGTACATGCTATTCTAGCTATTCAATACAGAATATTCTTCCAATATTTGTCCTTTTTTCTCAGAAAAGCATTCAAAGTGGTACTAATTCAACGTTCCTAAGCTCTTAAAGTTGAATACAATTTAGAATAAAATCCTTGCTTTATGTAGTTAACATTTATTTTCAACATTGTATTGACTTCATTGCATAGTTAAGATCAAACATCAGCTGAAACAAAAGTATGCTGTTGTGTGATTCCAATATCTAAATTTTAATGCAACAGTATGCATGAGAGAAATAAAAAGTTGGTAAATGTGTATTATTTTCTACTAAATAGAAAAGAGATTAAAAAGACTATGGATAGTGATTAAATCGTCCACCAGAATTATGCAGATACTGTACTATTATTTTATTTAAATTAGCTAGTATTTAACTGAAAATTCTATAAGTACCCTGTTCTTTACAGTAGTACATTTGCTTAAAGTTTGCACATAATTGCATACAGTTTTCATATAGACTATGTGTAAATGGAAAGAATGGTACTCACCTTGTGAAAACAGAACAGGAGCAAAACAGCCGAAACAATCTGCATCTTGACTACAGAAAATTGTCTTTGACTCTTACTTGGGGTGGGAGAAGCAAATATCCAATTCACAGGGTTTACAAGAAGGTGCCATTGCTCTCAACTAGCCTACCTGAATTAAAAAAAATGACACGAAAATGAATGCGTTTATCAGAAGATTACTGTCTGAAGTGTTGAATGGCATCATATTCCATAAAGCAAAGTGTTTGCTTACCCTTGGCAAAAGGTGTTGATCATGTTGAAAAGTGAAAACCAGCGGAGTTTATGACGGCACAGCTGGAGAAGGTCCCACAGGCGTCAGTGATACTGATAAATGTGCTCGGGACAGGAAAGGCTGCTTTTAGATAGATTTTTATTGGAAAGTAGTGTCCGAGTGGCGACGGAACGCAGCGATGACTTACGAAACGCGCCGAGTCCGATCAGTGCGACGGTGTGAAGCCTCGTAGCATTTTGCGTGATTGATGCGAGTGCTCGCTCGCGCAGTCCGCCGTGTTTCTTCTTGTTTATGGCAGTTTGTTCTGATTAAAGTTTTATACAGCCCCAAAGTAGAGTCGATCTTTTACCAAAAGCTCAATATCTTAGTTGGTTCGTCTGTAGTTTGATTTGTCAGTGTGTATGTGTGTAGTGATGTGAATCCCTCTTTGAAGTGCTCTTCAGATTTAGCGCCTGTGAGGGACTCTCAACCGAGAGACGTCAACTAGATTAACCCATTGTAGACACGTGTCTGTTTTCTCTTGTCTTTATCTGAGGTAAGGATTTCATAAAGACAGAATAACATGCTGTCAGAATTACTAATTTATTCGCATATAATGTGTGTGTTTTAAAAGTTGTTGAAAGACTCCGAGGTGAGGTGACGAACAAAGTACCCTGCTCGGACTAGAGAAACCCGCCCATAAAGTAGTTAATTATTGTTAGTGTAGTCTAGTTTAATAGGGTTATTATTTAATGAATATGTTACTGAAGGCTGCATAAGCCACAGTAATAGCATTAGAAAAAAGCGAGAGAGAGAAAGGATATAGTCAGACTTATGATGCGTTTTACCCAAGGTGAAATATAGTGCAAAAACAACATTACAACTTCACCCACACATTAGATTAAAATGTTGACATTGCTAAAATTGTTAGTGTGCTATGAGTGTGTCTGGAGAACTGTAGTTGTATGCAGTTAAACCTTGAGCAGTGCAACTTCAATGCAGTTCACACAATTGTGTTAGTACAGTCCTATAGCGCCACCACGTGTGTAAACTGCCTCAAAATAATATAGCTATAGTGCTATAATATTTTATAATTTTCAATTAGATATCAACTGTTCTTTCAATTAATTCATTTAAAAAGATGTACTGATTCTGAATGTAAAGAATGAGTATTATTTGTCTATTTAAATGTAAAAAATGTCAAATTGAAGTATTTAAATGTCTGGCCTATCCAAACCAAAAAATAAATGGAGTGAAATTAAAATGTTTCCATTTAATTTAGTCTAGTATTCAAGGTTAGTATTTAAAGTATATTACCTAGTATTTAGGTTAGTATTCAAAAGTATAAAATGAACACACTTAGCTTTAAACATTTTTTCAAAGAAACGGGTGAGACTTTACCATCAAATCGTTGAAGTGTGTAAAGCAGGTATAACCTGTTCAGTGTCCTGGCTATGAGTCTCAAGAACACAACACACCAGATGATTACTGAACTGAACTGAACTGAACTGAATATTCATCATTTTACAATGTACTTTTCCATCTCCTGCAAGTAGGCCTACATTCTTTTTAGTGCACCAGCAGCAGAGCAGTTCAACCACTTCAGTTAGGCTAACTACTTACTACTTAAGTTACAAACAAACAATAAACTGTCATATATGTCAAAAATAAACTAAACACATAACTTTTTTAATATTTAGCCTATAACATTATGGTATTGTTTGGACTTCTGCTCCACCATGACTTTACAAAAAACTATGTACTGGGCAGCTTTACACAGTTTTATGTTGATTGAAAATATTTAGAATGCATTTGGCTCCTCACTGCATTGCAAGCCCATGCACATTCTAAAGATATGTAAGGGGCTGTTTACACCTGGCCACTTCATGCGTTTTCTCAGATCGGATAGCGATCTGATTTATCAAAGCTACAAGTGGTTGATGTGCTTTGAAAGACTTGTCAGGCAGGTCACAGATAATTGAGTGCAAACAGAAAAGGGTGAGAGGTTTTAGGAGGCTTTGTCATCTTGACTGGAGTAGTCATTTCAGCTCATTGTCCACCCTCTGTCTGAAAGGGGTTTAGTTACAGTCTACATGCTTTTCAAATGGAAGGGAAACATTAAAATACACTGTTTCAATATATAGCCACATAACAATAATGTTAACGTGAAAAAATTGCTCTACTTTTCGGTCGTTATATCTAATTATTGTAAAAATTTGTTGACATGGCATGGCAGAACACCAAAAATCCTACAACTAAAAAATGATGACTTTTACAACTGAAATAATTATTAGTGTAAGTGCTTTAATAAAATTAAAATAATAAAATATACAATTAAATTAAAGGCCCTATGTTAAAGTTCATCTACACATTGGCTTTATCTTTGTTGTGTCATAATGAGGCACAAAGGAGCTACACCTTTGTTAGCCTACCTCTTTGCAGCTCTCACCTATATTTTTTACACTTATAGCTAATAATTTTGTTCAGTTCATCCAGTATTATTAATTTATAATATAGCCTATTTTTCAAAACCTCTTCTACACCGTCTTTCAATAACATATCAAACGCAGTAACAAAAATGACAGAGATGCCATTGACAAAAGAAGAGTTAAGAAGCTGATCACATGAATGCTGGATATTGCACCGGTTCTGTTTGGCACAGCATTCATTAAAGTCAAGTTATATAGGCCTAGATAGATTTATTGCTTCAAAGCAACTCAAGTACGATAAAACAGCGTCGCACATTCTTCAATTTTAGGAATCAGAATTTTATTAATTTCAATTTAAAAAAAAACTTCAGTTTTTAATGCAGCTCTACTTGTGTTTTCACTCTGACCTCGACGGAGTGACAGAAATGAATGAGAAGGTGGAGCCCTCAGACAAAGCACTCTCACCTCAGTGTTAATTATTTTCGTCAACGACATTTTTTCACAGACGAAAACGAGACGATAACTAAATAAAAACTAGTTTTGAATGACAAAAACTATGACGAAAATCTATTGACATTTTCGTCAACGAATAAAAACTAGACGAAAATGTTAGATAGTGACGATTTGGAAAGCGATCCAGTCTGATGTCCTGCATTTGTGGTAGATGCGCACATTTGTACTGTGACGTGCTGATCTACCCAGCGGCACACGAGTTGGCATGCGCTGCATGTCTCATAAAACGTTAAAACATGTAAACGTCTGGGAGAATGAGTAGAGCAGACATGTAGATCTGAATAAGAGTGACGACGCAAAAAAGAGCTATATTCGGTACGGTTTTCTGTGCGCACACACGCGACCGGAAGCGTGCACTCATAGACACCTATACAGAGCTCTCTTTCGTGTCTAAATGGACAAATACACACAACATTATGTCTAAATGTCAGTTTTGGAGAGTATTCACATAAATTATGTCGGTTATGTCTTAAACAGTTGTGAGTGTATCGCATGTGCATCAGTGCATTGGATCTGCATGTCATTGGACATGATCCGATGTAAGTGACAGTAATAAACCTGATGTGTCCTGCGTCCTTAATATTGATCAAGCAACAAAAGAAAAAGAGAAAAGCATTCATTGCTCATTAATAGCTTTAATAAGGATTAATTATATTTAATTCATACAAATAAATATGTCTGCTTGAAAGAATAGAGAATGATGTATGCAAGTAGTTATAAAGAATGCATATATCATTCATTGAAAAGAAGACTGTGTTCTACTTTAGGAAAAGTGGTTTTATTTAATTTTAAGATTTTTTTTAAGTTACAGTAGTTAAATCTGTATTGCATGTTCAAACTTTAAAATCATTCATATTAGCAGGTTAATATATGTTTTCTCCGGGAGTATATGGGTTTGGGAATTTTAGAGAAATTCTAAATTAATTCATTTCAGTTTAAACCCATTATATTTTAGTCGACTAAATCTACTGTAGATTTAGTCGACTAAAATCTTATTGTATTTCGTCGACTAAAACTAGACTAAAACTAAAACAATTCAGATGACTAAAATATGACTAAAACTAAATGGCATTTTAGTCAAAAGACTATGACTAAAACTAAATCAAAATTTGCTGTCAAAATTAACACTGTCCCACCTATTATGTCATCGTCATTGGCCAATGGCAGTTCGAACTTAGAAGGTGTTTATCACCCGCAAAGTTTTTTGTTCGTTCTTTGATTTTACTCAAGGTGTATCAGGACCGGACCTGCTGGTTTTCCGTGGATGAGTGGAAGGTTACATTCTTTTGAGGCCCTGCCTTCTTTGTTGGCTGTAGCAACACCCCTTTTAGGATTAAAAACCACTGCTGAGAAGTGCAAAGTCATAAGTGTCTTGCAGAAATTCAAAACAACCAACTCTTGCCATTACTACCAGCTCATATACTTGTATTAATTGCTGATTATGAATGATTGTTAGAATGGCTGCTTCTGTGTTGCTCTTGTGTCTTTTCTGCCTGGGATCAGCAGAGGCTGGGAAGTTATTGGTGATTCCAGCACATGGTAGCCACTGGACAGGCATGAAGCCTTTGGTGGAAGAGCTTGGCCGTAGAGGAAACCAAGTGGTGGTCGTCATCCCAGAAGTGAGTATGGGTACAGCACAGCACACCACTACTCTGACATATCCAGTACCCTACACCAAGACCCAGCTACAAGAGAGCATGATTGCAGGAATTAATGAAATGTTGAGTGCAGATGTATCCACAGATATGGCCAGGTTTCAGAGTTTCCTCAACACTATCGATCTGCTTAATTTTCTTATAACCCGGAATGCTGAGGGTTTGCTCTCCAACAAGGATTTGATGAAGAAACTGCAAGATTACAACTTTGATGCTATTCTCACAGATCCATTTGAGCCTGTTGGAGTTATTGCTGCAGAATATCTCTCAGTTCCAGCCATTTATATGCAAACAAGCCATCCTTGTGGTGTCGATGCTCTTGCCAGTCAGTGTCCAGTTCCAGCCTCTTATGTTCCACAACCTTTAACTCACTTTACTGCCCACATGAATCTCTGGCAAAGAAGTGTGAACCTGGTAAGGAATCTCCTGCAGCCCATGGCTTGCGGACGTATGTTTGCTCGTGCAGATGAGATCGCCTCACATGTACTGCAGAAAAAAACATCGATGGTGGAGATCATGAGCCGTGCAGCTCTCTGGTTTATGCATTTTGACTTTACCTTTGAAGTACCACGTCCATTGATGCCAAACATGGTCATGATTGGAGGAATGGACAGCAAGAAAGCCGGACCTTTGTCACAAGTAAGTCTTAATAGCTGTCATTTTACACCACTGCTAATATTTCCTTTGCTGTCTACTAGCAAAGTTTCTCTAAATTTGGCCTTGGAAGAAAAGTGCAGTCTCATTTTTGTTCAACACCTGAAAAACAGTAAATACACATTATACACATTATACCATAAACACATTGCCCTTTTCTTTCTCAACATGTAATCAATATTTCCAATCAATCAGTACATTTTATTATTTATACATTTCTTATCATCAACTATTTCATCAATTTCAGATCTGATTTCAAATCTGACTACTCTAACTCTAACACAGTAATTCCATTGCTTTCCCATGTACAAACTCACTCTAAAACAGATGCAGTTCCTTAAGTTTCTAAAGAGTGAAGGCACAATATTATTTTGACTAATTATTAGGTTAATAGATATTAGGCTATAGTTTTGCACCATTTGGTTGACTTGCATCATAGTTTCCATTGTATGTTGTGCAGAACTTTGTAGTATTAACTGCTAAAAAAAAAAAAAAAGAAGTAATCTCTGTAATCACACATAAAGAGGCTGGTTTTATTTGAGTTTTATCTTTAAGTTCATGCTTCACTCTCTGTTTAAAATACATGGGCGAAAAGCACATGTCTTCCTTCTGGATTACTGGATATTTATGCAGTTAAAGTCCTCATGAAATCAAGATTGAAGTTTTTTGGCTTTTAGTATGTCTATGTTAGCCTTACTCTTATCTATAAACTAGTGTGCTCCAAAACAATGACAAAATTATCATTTAGAAGATATAAGCATTCAAGTCTCTCACTTCCGCCAGTATGGATCAATGATTTTGATGACATCACTCTGCACTTAAGCTTCTCATCAGATTTTATGTCCAATCAAATGCTATCTAGAATCTAAAGCATCCTGCCCCCTACATTATAAATAGACGCTGAAGCTGCGGCTAAAATCGGTCACTTGTTCATACATTTACTATTTTCTACATTGTGAATGGCACATAGTGCACTATATAGGATAGGGAATGATTCAAACGGTGTAAATATGCTTTCCATTGGGGCAAATTAAGTCTGGCTTCACGTTAGCACAGAGCGGATCATATGCACGAGTCGGCGCATACCAGAAAACGTATCGGACCATTTGAATCCTGCACAGAATGTTGAAGGGATACGGAGGAGATTAGGAGGAGAAACAGTTACAGTGCGTGTCCACTGGCGCACGTGAGCTCGACTTCCACAGGAAGGCACTTCCAGTGGACACGCACTGTTAGAGATTAGGAGGAAATTGCGGCTGTACTGAGCTCAACTGCTCTGGCCGAGCTGCCTGTGATTTAAACATAAAGCTATTAGCAGAGAATGTCTAATAAGGCGAGAAGTTTCACTCTCAGCACAATTCCGGCTTCTGAACTGGTTGCAGTTCCACTCTGATTCCATATGAGGGCGCACACAGGACGAGTGCAGAATGAATGGAGGTCTATGCGCTATACCCATCAAAATCCACTTTTCTCAGGATATAATTTTTTGTCTAGTAATTTGAATGTTGTATTCGAAAGGAGATGCAAAGAAATTACACATTGCTGGGTGTTAGATTTTTTAGAGTCACTTATTTGCTTTAAAAAGTCTTTTAAAGTGTTAATGACGTCATACACATTGTACGACCAGAGATACTGCTTTACGGCAATCCTTCAGTCACTTTGGTGCTTTCGCGCTCTGCACTTTCTTTTCTCTCGAGGCATCGACAACACAGCTGACACAGGTAAATACACGTGCTAGAAGAGTTTTTGTTTTGTTTGTTTCTGGTCCCGCTTCGGATGCCACGATGCCATCAAGCGGTATCTCTGGTCGTAATCAGTCCTTCACTGACCAATCAGCGTTCATTAGCAGAATGCTAGCGTGTTATGGGCAACAACAACTCAACCTGTAAGAAATCGAAAGGACATAAGTACTCGTTCATTCAACTTTCGACCTATAACCCATGTTGAACTTGCAAAACCTACAATCAAATCTGAGATTTCTCAACGGCAATTGGGTGAAAGAGACAAATTTAGCCGTCTAGCCCCATAGACTCCCATTCATTTTGCACTCATGGGCGATCGCCCCCAGTGGAACTCTGGTGGAACTACAACCAAAATTCAGTACAATAGGACTTAATAGGGAGTGACACTATTTCTGAAGACACTTCAGAAATAATATAAATAAACTCATTCATATATTCAATTGGAATGAAATACCTCTCAATAGGTCTTTTCATGATCAGACAGCAGTTTTTTTTTTTAACTTTTGAGAGATTTTAAGTAATTTGTGAAATTTGCAACAGTAAGTGGGATCAAGTAATGCATGCATTAAGATGTTGGAAGAGGGAGAAACGTCTCGGGTTACGACTGTAACCCTTGTTCCCCGAGAAGGGAACGAGACACTGCGTCGTCGTCGTGACGACACTATGGGAACGCCCCCAGCGTAACGCATCTGAAGCATGAATGAAATCTGTCCAATCCTGATTGGTGCTACGTCATGACGTAGTAGGTGACGGCATACCCGGAAGATACAAAGGGACGCCGGCTCATACACACGTTAGCTACTTTGCGATGAAGCAAGCGCTCTGAACGTGGTAGGTGTGGCGGCGAGACGCAGTGTCTCGTTCCCTTCTCGGGGAACAAGGGTTACAGTCGTAACCCGAGACGTTCCCCTTCGAGGGAACTCGCACTGCGTCGTCGTCGTGACGACACTATGGGAACGCAATGCCCACTATGCCACACCGTAAGCACGCCATCCTAATGTGAAGCTGGAGACCAGGCACACTTAGGACGCGAGCACTCTGGCGCCAGGCGTCACAGGGAGTTGCAGACTGTAAAATCGTATGAAGGTGTGCGGAGTGGCCCACCCAGCCGCTTCGCAAATATCCTGAAGCGAAGTTCCAGAAAGGAGGGCTACCGAGGAGGCCACGCTCCTGGTAGAATGAGCCCTCACGGCCATAGGTGAAGGCAGATTGCGCACCTGATAAGCCGTGGCTATAGCCTGGACAATCCAATTACTGATTGTCTGTTTGGATGCAGGCAGCCCTTTCTTGGGTGAACCAAAGCACACCAACAACTGGTCTGACTTCCTCCACTGAGAGGACCTCTCAAGGTACACTCTCAGGGCTCTGACTGGGCAGAGCAGGTGAAGTCTCCCCTCTTCCGCCGTCGCGTGAGGTGGAGGATGGAAGGCCTGAAGAACCACTGACCGTGCCACATTAGATGGCACCTTGGGCACATAGCCCGGTCTAGGATGTAAGATGGCCTTAACTCCGCCGGGGGCAAACTCCAGGCAAGTTGGCATTATAGCCAAGGCCTGGAGATCCCCCACTCTCCTCAGAGAGGTGATAGCCAGGAGAAAGGCCACCTTAAGGGTCAGGTTCTTCGCCTCAGCCGACTCCAGTGGCTCGAAGGGGGCCTCAGCCAACCCCTCAAGTACCACTGCCAGGTCCCAGGTTGGGACTCTGGAGCGAGCCGCAGGCCTCATCCTCCGAACCCCACGGAGGAAACGTACAACTAGATGGTGCCTCCCCAAGGGCCCATCACCTACAGGCGAGTGGAAAGCCCCAATGGCAGCCACATACACCTTAAGTGTGGACGGGGTTAGACCGGCGGAGAAACGATCTTGGAGGAACTCCAGCACTGAAGCCACTGGGCAGTTAACTGGGTCCACCTCACGCTCTCTACACCAAGTGGAAAACACATTCCACTTCAGGCTGTACAGTTTCCTGGTAGAAGGAGCCCTGGAGCTGAGTAGGGTCTCAACAACATCTGCTGACAGGCCATCCTCTAGGTACCGAGCCCCCTCAGGGGCCAGACCCAGAGGTTCCACAGCTCTGGCCGGGGGTGAAATATTGTGCCCCCTGCCTGCGACAGCAGATCCCTCCTCAGAGGGACCTGCCACGGGGGGCCGTCTAACAGTGCTACAATGTCCGAGAACCATACCCGGGTCGGCCAGCGGGGTGCTACTAGAAGTAGACTGATCCCCTCCCGGCGGACCCGCTCCAGGACTCCCGGGAGCAGAGCGATCGGGGGAAATGCGTACAGACGCAGCCTCGGCCACGTCTGCATCATGGCGTCCAGCCCCAGCGGAGCTGGATGCCTGAGAGAGAACCACAGTGGACAGTGGGACGTCTCTTGAGACGCGAAAAGATCCACTTCCACTGGGCCGAATCTCACGCACATGGCCTCCACCACCTCTGGGTGGAGACGCCACTCCCCGGGCCTCAGCCCCTGCCTCGACAGGACGTCTGCTCCCTGATTTTGGTCCCCGGGGACGTACATCGCTCTGAGAGACGACAGTTTCCCCTGGGACCACAGGAGGATCTGGTGTGCCAGTCTGCATAGAGGGCGCGACCTCAGACCCCCCTGATGATTCAGATACGCGACTACAGACGTGTTGTCCGAGCGTATCAGGACATGGTGGCCGCGGAGGTCTGGGAAAAAGCTCCTCAGAGCTTTGTAGACCGCCAGCATTTCCAGGCAGTTGATGTGCCAGGAAGAGTGCCGGGTCTCCCACAGACCTCTCGCAAAGCGGCCGTCCATGACCGCGCCCCAACCAGTGAGGGAGGCATCTGTTGAAACGGTTTTCCGGCAACATGATGCTCCCAGCACTGGTCCCTGGGACAGGAACCAAGGTTTCCTCCATATGACGAGAGAACGAAGGCATCTGCGCGTTACTCTGATCATACGGAACGGATTTCCCCTCGGGGAAAACCCCTTGGCTCTCAGCCACCACTGTAGGGGTCTCATGTGTAGCAGGCCAAAAGGTATGACGTTGGACGCTGCTGCCATGTGCCCCAGCAGTATCTGAAACTGCTTTACAGTGAGGTTGTGGCCTAGCTTCACTCTGGAGACCATCGCCTGTATGGAACCCACCCGAGCAGGAGACATTTGTGCCCGCATCGTCGTGGAGTCCCATACCACTCCCAGGAACATAGTCCTCTGGGAGGGCGTCAACACGCTTTTCTTTGTGTTGAGTCTCAGCCCCAAGCACCTGATATGGGCCAGAACGACATCTCGATGCCGAACTGCCATATCGTACGACTTGGCTAATATTAGCCAGTCGTCGATGTAATTGAGTACACGAATGCCCTGGAGTCTCAGCGGAGCCAGCGCTGCATCCATGCACTTGGTGAAGGTGCGAGGGGAAAGAGCTAGGCCAAAGGGAAGAACCCGATATTGGTACGCTTCGCCCCCGAAAGCGAACCTCAGGAACTTCCTGTGACATGGAAGGATGGAGATATGGAAGTATGCGTCCTTTAGATCTATCGTGACGAACCAGTCCTCGAACTGGATCTGACTCACGATGGCTGGAATTGTGAGCATCTTGAACCTGAATCTCCTCAGAGAACGATTCAAGTGCCTGAGATCTATTATTGGACGCAACCCCCCATCCTTCTTGGGAACTATGAAGTACCGGCTGTAGAACCCGGACTCCCTGTGTGGCAGAGGAACACGTTCTATGGCCTCTTTTACCAACAGGGATTGAACTTCCTGTTCCATAACCCGAACCTGCTCTGGGCCGACCACAGTCCAGACCACCCCGTTGAACTTCGGGGGAGGGGAGCTGAACTGTAGTCTGTAACCCAGCTCTACAGTACGCAGGGCCCACGCAGATATATTCGGAAGGCATGACCATGCGCCGAGATAATCTACTAAGGGAACCAGCCTCTCGAGGCTGGCCTCGGGTGTTAACCGAGCCTCGTTCCCGACCCCCTGAAGCAGCTGACCGGCAGGGAGCAGTCGAGAATGATTTTCGGTGGGCGAACGCGTTCGCTGCCCAGCCACAGGTCTTCTTAGAGGTGGCTGGAGCGGCGTGCGTACGCGGGAAATCAGTGTGGCCCGAAACGTACTGGACGGCGGGAGCACAGCACTGATTCCCCGAGAGCTCCGGGAAGGAGGCGACCTCGATCGCTCCATCCCGGGGGGGACAGCTCTCAGCGGTCCGGTAACTAGGACCGCTTAGAGGAAGCCTTCTTCGCCTGAAGGACGGTCCTTAGATCGACCTTCGGCTCCGAAGGCTTACCTCGAGAGCGTCGCCTCCTTCGCCAGGCTCCCTCGGGAGGGGCGCGGGAGGCAACACTCTCTTTTTGCACCTGACGGTACGAGGAGCTGGCAGACGGCTGAGGCTGCCCCTTAGAGGCAGCCTTCTTAGAGGAGCTGGAGTGACGGGGGAGGTATTGCTGGAAGGCAGCTGACTGCTTTTTCACCTCTTGAAACCTTCCAACAACAGAATCAACCGCCCCGCCGAAAAGGCCAGAAGGCGAGATCGGGGAATCCAAGAGGAAATGCTTTTCTCTCTCCTTCATCCCCGATAAATTTAACCATAAGTGTCTCTCGACGCACACCAAACCAGCCATGGAGCGGCCGATGGCACGGGCCGTCTCCTTGGTGATGCGGAGAGACAAATCAGTGGCCTTTCTGAGCTCCAAAATATCCTCTGGAGATGGCCCTTGGCCTTCATCCAGCTCCTTAAGGAGGTCGGCCTGGTAGGCTTGCAACACTGCCATCGTGTGTAGACAGCCACCAGCCCGCCCCGCTGCCATATATGCCCTGCCCACCAGCGCTGAAGTGTCACGACACGGCTTAGTGGGCAGTACCGGGGCCTTAAGGGACGATGCGGCCTCAGGGGAGAGATAACTGGCGAGAGCCTCCTCAACCCGAGGCAATCTCCCATAACCAGATTCAGCCGCCCCCAAAACATTTGCAAAATCAAGGACTGGGGGATTAGAGACCCTGGCTGAAAATGGTTTGTCCCACGACTTACACAACTCGTTGTGCAAGTCAGGGAAAAAAGGCAGACCCCGGCGTGGAGGTTGAGATCTACGCTTGAAAAACCTCTCATCCAGCTTACTGGGCGGCTGGATTTGAGGTTCTTCCTGTGGCCAATCGATATTAAGTTTGGCCACAGCGCGCGTCAACACCTCTACAAGCTCCTCTTGAGCGGGTGCGTGTGCTGGCGTTTGTGCTTCTAACGCCGCATCAACCACCTCGATGTTTAAATCATCTGACTCCTCAGAGCCAGACAATTGCAACATCTGTTCCTCCGCCTCGCGGGAAGAAGCCGCCTCGCGGGCTTCCACACGGGGCGGGAGAACGTCTGAATCTTCAGACGAGGACTGGGAAGATGCCGTAGCAGTCCCATGTCCCGCTGATAGATCCATTTGTGAGCCCCACGATCTGCGACGCCGCTCTGCCTCGGCAACAGCGGGCCCAGAACCGCGAGGCTCGCGAGCCTGGCCGTGCTGGTCAAACACGGCGAGCCGTGAGCGCAACGTTCTCAGCGGCAGCTTGTCACACTCGCTACTGCTGCACGCCGAGACAATGCACACACAGCTGGTGTGTGTCCGAGCCCGAAATATAGCGCGGGCACGGATGCACACATTTCCTAAACTGCTCGCTCATTTTGATGCTTGTACTCAGATAAGGACAGACAACAATAAATAAGACTTACAAACACAGAGCGCTTCAGCTGAAGAGCAAAAAGCTAACGTGTGTATGAGCCGGCGTCCCTTTGTATCTTCCGGGTATGCCGTCACCTACTACGTCATGACGTAGCACCAATCAGGATTGGACAGATTTCATTCATGCTTCAGATGCGTTACGCTGGGGGCGTTCCCATAGTGTCGTCACGACGACGACGCAGTGCGAGTTCCCTCGAAGGGGAACTCTCTGAGCCTTTTCACAGGTCTGTGTGAGAAAAGAAAACAATAGTTCTAAAACATGTTTGACACTTTCTGGAATTTTATCTTTTACAAAACTCTACAAACTAGTTCTTAGAGTTTCTGTGTCTAGTTCTCCAGTTTCTGTGCCCAGGGGCAAAGTGCAAAACCTCCCCAGCGCCCACACACCTCGTTCGGTACAATAGGAGCTCGATGGTGTTTTAAGCCCCCAATGGCTCCTTAGAGGCAGCTAACCCTACCCTCAACCTTAAACCTACCCATCCCCTCGCTGCCTGGAAGGCGCCGTTGGGGGCTTAAAACACCAAACACCACAATAGGACTTAATAGGGAGTGGGCAGGCTCTCCGTAGACGGGCTCTGCTATTAGCTATTCTTAAAAAGGGGAGGGGCTGTTCGATATGTCCCGCCCTGTCTTCCTGTTTCGGTGGAAATTACGTCAACACATTGAATAATGCTGAACGTTTCAAGACACTTCAGTGGGCCTTTAAACTGTGAGAAGTGCAACTTCAATGCAGTGAATGCAGTTCATATGGATAAATGTGTCAATAGCGCCACCTTGTGTGTAAAAAGCTAAACTATTTAGAGTGCTATTTTGTAGCCTGCTCTTTTAGATATCAGCTGTTCTTTCGATAGTAAATACATAAATAATGATGATTGCACTTTAAATGATGGGTAGTATGGTATTTAATAGTCAATCTATCTAATCAGAAACTAACTTACATGAAAATATCAAATGTTACTTTTTACACTGGATTGTACTTTTGGAATTGGCAATCAAAGTGGACATGTCATTTTCCCATATAACTTTGAGGCCACCTGTTAAGTCACTATTTTCTCTGTGTCATGACTATATAAGGTAGACAACACCAGATGTTAACTACATTTACATTTCTTTATTTTGTAGATGCTTTCATCACATATTTTTTATAAACAGCAGTTTATTAGTTAGTTTAACAATTTCAGTTTTTAAACTACAATACTGATTAATAAATAAAAAATCTGCAACCAAGAAAAACTAAATTCACAAATGCATGTTACATGAAGACAGAACTTCTTTTATATTCCTTTTAACAAATTATTTCCAGCATCATACCTGCGCTATCAGAGCATCAAGAGAAACATGCCTTTTGTCATATAACCACATTCCAAACTTTCACGCAGTTTGGATCCCCACTGCAGTGCAAACAGGACCTTGCACATTCTAATAGAGATAATAAGTAAGCTACAAGTGGTCGATGTACTTTGTAAAATTGTTGATGTGCTCGGTTGATATGCTTTGATAGCTAGAGTTGACTATAGAGGACTCAAAGTCTACCTTTTGTCCGAAAGGTGTCTTTATAAAAAATGTATGTGTTTAGTAGGTTTTTTTTCTGTTAAATATAACGGGGGAAAAAACAACTTGATTATTTTGCAGACTGTGTGGAAGAAATTTAGGTGAGAAAGTGGTGATGTCTTAATGGTTAAAGTCTTAAAGGAGTAGTTCACTTTAAAATGAAAACTAGCCCATGATTTATGCACCCTCAAGCCACCCTATAGGTGTATATGACTTTCTTCTTTCAGACAAATACAATCGGAGTTATATTAAAAAATATCCTGGCTCTTCCAAGTTTTATAATGGCAGTGGACTGCAACCAACAGATTGAAGCTCAAAAACGTGCATCCATCCATCATAAACAAACCCCAAACGGCTCCAGGGGGTTAATAAAGGCCTTCTGAAGCAAAACTATGGGTTTGTGTAAGAAAAATATGAATATTTAAAACTTAATGAAGTAAAATAACTAGCATTAGGGGCAAGTAGACTGCGTATGGACGTTTGGCCGGAAACTAGAATTTTACTTTGTAATGTGTTAAATATGAATATTTTTCTTACACAAACTCATCGCTTTGCTTCAGAAGGCCTTTATTAACCCCCCGGAGCCATGTGAAGTTCGTTTATGATGGATGGATACACGTTTTTGAGCTTCAGTCTGTTGGTTGCAGTCCACTATAAATTATAAAACTTTGAAGAGCCAGGATATTTTTAAAAAAATAACTCTGATTGTATTTGTCTGAAAGAAGAAAGTTATATACATCTAGGATGGCTTGAGGGTGAGTAAATCATGGGGTAATTTTAATTTTAAAGTGAACTAATCCTTTAAGGTTTAAAATCAGTAAAACAAGCAATTTACAGAATGCATACAGTGGCACCAGAAAGTATTTGGAGACTCACTTTTAAATGTTTGAATTTCATTGTTTTTTCCCACAAGAAATTCAATATAATATCTGTCATCTTGCCCTTGCTGCCTGTCATCAGCTTCACATGTAAAGAGAACCAGTATGTTCCTGATCTTGTTGTGAATGATTCACTAGTGAACTTTGTCTCAAAAAAAAGAAAAGAAAAAAAAGGTTTGCCTTCAATATCTTTAGTCAAATTGTAATAACTTAATTTTAAAAAGTTAAATATGGTTAAAATATCACTCAGCTTTTTTTCATTTATGAGATCTGGATACTTTTCTCACTCTGCTACTAAGGGCATGCTTTGCCGCTTAAGAATCGAGATTGTCAACTTTTCAGGCCCTGCCTACTGTTGGTTGTTTAAACTCCCCTTTCAGGATAAAAGCCTGTGCCGCATGATGTGCTTAAGTGCTTGCAGACTTATAAGACAATCTTCTTAGCTCTCACCAATACTACAAGCTCATATGCTTGTAATTATTGCTGATTATGTATGATAGGATTTTTAGAATGGCTGCTTCTGTGTTGCTCTTGTGTTTTTTCTGCCTGGGATCAGCAGAGGCTGGAAAGTTATTAGTAGTTCCTACAGATGGCAGCCACTGGACAGGCATGAGGCCTTTGGTGGAGGAGCTTGGCCGTAGAGGAAACCTGGTGGTGGTCGTCATCCCAGAAGTGAGTCTGAGTATGGGTCCTTCACAACACACCACTACTCTGACATATCCAGTACCCTACACCAAGACCCAGCTACAAGAGCAGGTGAATGCAGGTGTTTCTACTTTGATAAGTAAAGATTTATCTACAGATCTGGCCAGGTTTCAGAGTTTCCTCAACACTATGGATCTGCTTAATTTTCTTATAACCCGGAATGCTGAGGGTTTGCTCTCCAACGAAGCTTTGATGAAGAAACTGCAAGATTACAAATTTGATGCTATTCTCACAGATCCATTTGAGCCCACTGGAGCTATAGCTGGTGAATATCTCTCAGTTCCAGCCATTTATATACAAACAAGCCATCCTTGTGGTGCCGATGCTCTTGCCAGTCAGTGTCCAGTTCCAGCCTCTTATGTTCCACAACCTTACACTCACTTTACTGACCACATGAATCTCTGGCAAAGAAGTGTGAACCTAGTAAGGACTCTCCTGCAGCCCATGGCTTGCGGACGTATGTTTGCTCGTGCAGATGAGATTGCCTCACATGTACTGCAGAAAAAAACATCGATGGTGGAGATCATGAGCCGTGCAGCTCTCTGGTTTATGCATTCAGACTTTGTTTTACAATTTCCACGTCCGTTAATGCCAAACATGATCGTAGTCGGAGGAATGGACAGCAAGAAAGCAAAACCTCTGACACAGGTTAGTAATTTAATAGCTCTTATTTTGCCACTACTACTGATTATCATCCTCAAATGTAAAGTAAAATGTGCCAATATCACAGTTTCAAAAGAAAGACACTTCAGAAATAATATAAATAAACTCATTCATATATTCAACTGGAATGAAATACCTCTCAATAGGTCTTTTCATGATCAGACAGCAGTTGTTTTTGGAACTTTTGAGAGATTTTAAGTAATTTGTGAAATTTGCAACAGTAAGTGGGATCAAGTAATGCATGCATTAAGATGTTGGAAGAGGGAGAAACTCTCTGAGCCTTTTCACAGGTCTGTGTGAGAAAAGAAAACAATAGTTCTAAAACATGTTTCACACTTTCTGGAATTTTATCTTTTTACAAAACTCTATGAACTAGTTCTTAGAGTTTCTGTAGTTCTCCAGTTTCTGTGTCCAGGGGCAAAGAGCAAAACCTCCCCAGCGCCCACACACCTCCTCCTCCACTCCGTTCAACACAATGTGCTCAATGAATGCATGTATCAACAGAAATATATTTAAATTTTCTCACTCTAGATGTCATTAATATTTTAATCATACCATCCATTTTATTATTTATCTTTTTTGACAAATCCTTAATTTCAGTTGTTAACTGGCTACTGTAATTTTTTTTACGGTAATTCCAGTAGCAATCTCACTCTAAACTGATGCAGTTGCCTTGCAGATCCTACAGAGGGAAGTCTCACTGTTGGAAACTATGAGGCATGCATGGTTTTGGACTGTTAGTTTTTGTATAAGCCAATCATGCCAGACATGATCACAATTTGGAAGCTTAGCTGGTCAACAAGGCTTCTATCCCTATAAACACACATGCAGATAAAAGGCCAGTATTTGAAGACAGGCTGTGTTTGATTTTTATCTTCAAGCTCATTCTTCACTATTTAAAAAGAAATGTTTAAAAGGGCACAACTATAATTAGTAATGAACTTTAATTAGACATTGTTTCACAGATTTTAGTGTCTGTTTCAAATGTAGCATTTTAAAGTGTCTTGGTTTTTGGTTAGTGCTTGTTTAATAAGTTATAGATTAGTGATAAATAGATATAATAGTATTCTGTAATATTTCAATTTCTGTTCAAATGTGAGGTAAAATTGCAAATACAAATTTTAACACGTCCTCATCCATTTTTAAATATTTAGTTACTCTACCAGCACATCCAGTATTTTGCTTATGTTGCACCTTATGACATTTCATGCTGCCATGAGTTTTTGCATTTGACAAAAATCATTTATAAAAAGTAGTTTTCCTCACCCCCAACCCCCCACCCCGCTTTTTAAAAATCTTTTTAAACTTTCACCCCCGATTGGTTACTTCGCCACCTTATTTAGATAAAGTCCCGCCCAGCTGCTGATCTCCACCTCTGCTTGCATAAACCAGACTCATTGTGAGATATTGGAGTAGTTTAAGCTACACATTTCCTGGTTGTTTCTCGTTGACCTCACCTACAGCTGGCAAAAAGTCACAGTGAAAGATTTTATTATACCATTGATAAAATGGCAGGCGTGTGGTTGCTCCTGGTTCTGTTCCTCTTGGGTTCAGCTGAAGCTGGGAAACTGTTGGTTATTCCATCAGATGGCAGTCACTGGTTAGGGATGAAGCCTATTGTGGAGGAGCTGGGGAGGAGAGGAAACCAGGTGGTGGTCGTCATTCCAGAGGCGAGTCTGAGTATGGGTCCTTCACAGAATACCACCACTCTGACATATCCAGTGAACTACACTAAGGATGAATTAGAAGCAGACTTAGCAGATCAGTTAAAGACAGTTCTAAGTATTGATATCTCTACAGACCTGGCCATGTTCCAGGTGTTCATTATTTCACTGGATCTTCTTCAAAGCTTCATAGTGAGGAACGCAGAGGGTCTGCTCTTCAACAAGGACTTGATGAATGAACTGCAAGACTACAGCTTTGATGCTATTCTCACAGATCCATTTGAGCCCATTGGAGCTATAGCTGGTGAATATCTCTCCATTCCAGCTATTTATATGCAAATAAACCTTCCTTGTGGTGTTGATGCTCTTGCCAGTCAATGTCCAGTTCCAGCCTCTTATGTTCCACAACCTTTAACTCACTTTACTGCCCACATGAATCTTTGGCAAAGAAGTGTGAACCTGGTAAGGACTCTCCTGCAGCCCATGGCTTGCAGACATTTGTTTACTCGTGCAGATGAGATCGCCTCACGTGTACTGCAGAGAAAAGCATCAATAGTTGAGATCATGAGCCGTGCAGCTCTCTGGTTTATGCGCTTTGACTTTGCCTTGGAATTTCCACGACCGTTGATGCCTAACATGGTCATGATTGGAGGAATGGCAACTAAGAAGCCAAAACCATTGTCACAAGTAAGCTCCCATAATTACATTTGCATGCAATTGCATGTACATTTGCACTAACAGTATCGTTGCTCACTTTAACAAGTGTGCTTTAACAATGTTCACAAAACAAAAAAGGACAAAGAAGTCAGGTCAGGTTCAACAACATAAAATACGTCTTCCCCATTCCCAGGTCTGCTGGCTCTATTTATCCGGAATTAGTTACCGGTGTTAATCATTTGCACTTGACCCACTTCTAACTGCTCTTCTCCACACTGCAGACTCCACTTTATCACGCCCCCTTCACAACAAACAACATCAAAAAGTTTATCTCGTCACTGAGACAAAGTACCTTTGTTGAAGGTTGACATCCTCCTTCCTCCTGAAATACGCTGATATTTGACTATTTTCGACCCTGATTGCACGTTGATAGCTGAAATATTAATTTAGACGGGCAAGCTAGAATGTGCCAAATTAAGGCAGTATGTTTTACTTTGGTTTTCGTTACAGTTCAGTGTTGTGTTAGATATTTTTGTGAAATATAATCTCCGATTATAATTGCTCCAATCTTTGCTTTGTTAGAATTTTTTGTTCTAACAGATCAGCAATTTTACAAACTGATTCTGTTTCATATTTAGACATTGAAATTTCTTGTTTTCTCTCTTTAAAACAGATAGTTTAACCAAAAGGCTTAAGATTGAGCATCATGTTTAATATATTGTAAGCTAGCTTTCACATTGGTTGGAGATATAGGCAAGGCAAGGCAAGTTTTTTTATATAGCACATTTCATACACAAAGGTAATTCTTTACTCAGAAGAAATTAAAATAATCAATAGAAATAAGAATAATTAAAACAGTTTAGAATAAAAAATAAAATAAAATACAGTACAAATAGTCGGATGAACAGTGGCACAGTGCTCATATATAGCTAAACAGATACAGATAAACAGATTTGTTTTAATGGTCATTTATAGGCTTTTTTTTATTTTTATTTTTTATGAAACCACACATATAGGAAGAGGCTGGGTATATGGTTGTAACATCACCACCAATTCCACCAATCAGGGATAAGCTAGGATTCATATGATCCTTTAGTTATTTACCCACTTCCTCCCAGATCCCATATTAATGGTTGCCAATGCTATAAATAGACACATGCAGATTTTAGAAAAACAAAAATAGATCTTTAGGTAAGAATGTAATTTTATTTACCAAAACTATATTTTGTTTAGTACTTAAAATTTTGCAGATAAAATCATATAAATTATATTAGATTAAATTGTATAGTTTCTCAGGCAAAATGTGATGATTTTAACCTGCTAATACAGCTAAACAACAGCTGACAGAGGTGGGGTGGTTTGCAACATTTTTAAAATGAGCACAGTTATTTTTATTTTTGATAATACAGAATGCTTAGACAGTGGAAAAGAAAGACAGATGTGTACCGGCCAGTGTTTTTATTTTATTTTATTTGAGTGAAAGTGTGAGTAAATCATGCCCTATGCAGTATCTGGGCCCACCTGCACTCCAGGGTTAACAACATTGATTTTTCACCATTGTGACTATAGAATATTCACATATAGACACACAATCTCACACACACATTAACACTGTTTTTAACACAACCTTTAAAATGACATTTTTAAGTACATTTTAAGTGACCTGCTAAAGCCACTTTTTCCACCTGCATCATGAAAGTGCTTTGTGAGATTGACTCTTGTATTTTAACAGTATGTTGGGTCATGTTAGATTTACTCGTGTACTGAATTGCTCTGAAACCAGTGCAGGATTTTAGATTTAGATGTGTTGGCTTTCTATAAATTCATTAGAATTGCATAATTGTTTTGAACATTTTGTCAAAAGGTAAAGATAAAAGCAGTAACTTTAACCTCTAATAAACTCTGAATGAACCAGAAAAAATCTTAAATTCTTGAATGATTTCTGGATTTATAAACAATTGTGAAGGGGAAAAAACTTCAGTGATTACAAATTACAATCAGTGACCCATACCTTAATTTTTTTATCTGATCAATTAAAATTGCAAATCATATATACAATGACTTGAATACACCTGTTTTATGATTGTGATGTTTTACATTTTTGAATCCCTTTTTCAGAATTAATTTAGATATTTTTAGGCATAAAGTAAAAAATTGTCTGGGTGATACAACTGTTTTCTAAAAAATAAAAGAATTAAATTCTTAAAAATGAATCAAGTAGTTTGGCTTAATCTTTTTTTAATAGTTTTGAAAATAAATACACATGCAGAAACTGGGATTTGCACCACATGAATCAAACTAACTTTGCCTTTGATCATAAAAAGGTCAAATTATCTGATATTTTAAGATACTTTTTGACATTTTTCTGCAGGGGTCATCTTTATGATATAATTTCCTGTTTTATGTTTTTATTTCTGCATGTATATATATATATATATATATATATGTATTGTCTCAGAACTGTTAAACAACATTAAGCCAAACTACAGTAGGCCTACTTCATAATACATTTTTAAGAATTTCATACTTTTCTATCTTTTTTTCTTTTTTTTCTTCATTTTGATATCAGGACAGTTGTATCAACCAGATTTTTATTTAGTTTTTATTTATTTTTACTTTATGCCTAAAAGTATCAGTATGTATGTGTGATTTTTCTTTTAATTATTATTTTTTAATTATTATTATTATTATTTTTTACTTTTACCTTTTTAAAAATGATTCATTTAAAAACAAAACAATTTATTAATATAGGCCAGTGCTGAATTATAATATTTATTATTAATTAGTTATTCATATTTGTTTATAATAGATTACAATTAGTTTATACAGTTTAAAAAGTTAACCATAAAGCATATCTGTATATGTAGAAATTAACTTGGTACCTCTTAAATTTTCATGGTACCTAATGCTTTAACTATAATGTTAATATGACAAAAGTGCTATATCAACATATTAACCTGTTGCAGGTCCTCTTTACCTTTGTATGAACAAAGCTATCTTTATATAACTGTGAAATTCTTATATGCTCGTACGTTCTTGAAATATTAACCCAGAGCTACATTTAACCCACTTGTTAGACTTTAAACCACAGTGCAGTGACGTAGCGTAAAAGTCTGAGCTTATTAGTTGTGCTGTACGCACATGCAGCCAGAGACCTATCAACACTCACTCCCCTTTTGTCTAGTTTAGAAACACCTCCTTATTTGAAAACATTCACAGCCATCTTAAATGCTGGCAGCCACTGCTGAGCATGAAGATCTTGGTGGAAGAGTTGTCTCGGAGGGGTCATGAGATGGTGGTCCTGGTCCCTGTAACCAGTTTTCTGATTATGGCAACTAAAAATGCAACAAAAAACAAAGAAAATCTATTAATGTCTACCAGGGGCATTAATTGGGTATACCTTGGCTGCCTGGTCAGGCCAATGCAAAAAGTGCTCCTCTGGTTATAATGGTATCTACTCATCTACTGGTTATAATGGTAGTTTCAGGTTTTTTTTGTTTTTTTTTACCAAGTTAGTTTTCCTACATCGTAAAACTTTTAGTTTACAAATGGGGACACTCTTTGAAGGATCTTTGTTCCCCTTTGAGGGAACTCGTGCTGCGTCTCTCAGAGTATGCAGGACGACAGAACACATCTGTTAGAACACACATCTGCGTCAGTACCAAATGGGAACCTACAGATGTGTTCGACATCGGCTGCGGTTGGATGCCGATCGGCGAGAGTTGCCACGTGCAGTCAAGGGAGGAGCTGAAAACGGAGACGTGAAGTAGAACACTGGCTGGTTCCCATAGTGAAGCTCGTGGTGTTTGCATATATTATTTTATTACAGCTGAAGTGAAATAAATGCAATATTTATCAAATACGTTTGATCTACGTTTCAGATACTTTTCTTTTTAATACTTAATATAGCCTAGTGTCTGTTTGTACAATAATAAAGTTCAACAAAAGCCTATACATTTTAAATACCAATGTAGTGGGGTTTACGTTATTTTATCAGTTTTATTTTGATAAACATGACACAATATAACATCGCGACTACATGAAAGGAGATTTTACTGTTATAGGCTCATTTTTTTTAATTTTTTAAATTTTTTTATTTGTGAACATTAGTGGAACTGAAGGTGCTCGAATAAACACGAAACACGCATAATTCGTTGTCTTGCGGTGAATCCGGCCAATCGTGAAACAGCTGTGTCGTCATCAGAGCTCGTGCAGCAGCTCTGGAGAAGCTGCGCAGAATGAATCAGTCGGCTGCTCTGCCTGCTCTCGCGGTACTTTGATGGCATACGTCACAGTCACGTGTCATCGGCACTGTCTCAAGTCGGACAAAATTTTGAACCAGCATACACTGCTTCAAGTCAGCCGCCGATCGGTCTGCGCACCACTGCATGAAGTCAAACAATTGTCTTATTATACGGAGATGAGAGAGACTGTGGCTCTTACCATTGGAAAAAGTGTAAAGGCTAGGATGAGGATCACATGAGCATGGTCGGACTTACCATTGGCTTGACTGGGCTGCAGCCCATGGGTCGCGCCCAGTAGGGGTCCCCTCCCTTACCCATTTTCGTTTGTTTGTTTTGTTCGGTTAACTTGTATGCCAGATATCCAGAAATTATTAGCCGTATTTCCACTGTCTGGCCATGTGCGAGCAAGGGCTATATTAATAATAATCCATAATTACCAATTATGATTAATTATTAATATTTGGGTCAGTTAATTAGATTAACTTTGAGGTAAGCCAATTAATATTACAATCAATTAATCAGTTCCAACGAACTCTTTGATAATTCATTTATTCTAAGAAAAGTGTATCTTTCATGGTCACTGAAAAATAATTATTCCTTAGCATGTACAGTGCTTAGAGCATGTAACAAGATCAAGATCGTAAAAGGGACTTTGTATGCAAACAGAGAATCAGAAACCAAATGCATAATTGTGCACAAGTTTTATTAACTAAATCACAAACATAACTAAACAAACAAACAAACATACATACATTCATCCATACATACATGCATAGGTAAAGTGGTGAGTGTTATGGAACCGGAAGCAGGAAATAGAACTATGGAAAAGATCTATTTAAGTATGAAAAGAAACCATCAGCTTATCATTTTCAGAGCACCTCATTAAATTGATACTTGCATGGTCCGTGCAAAGGACAATTCTTGAAGTGGTTGAAAATTGAGTTTGTTGATGAGTCTGTGAGTGTCAAAAGTCATGGTGCAAGTTGCAGTTGTTTTCTTCTCTGCTGGGTGGAGAAGATATGATAAACTTGCATGGTGGTTTCAAGCACATGGCTGTTGTGAGTTGAAGCCTACTGAGGGCACGCTGGACGGCATGGCATCCTGAAAGGGGGGATTGTCGAGATTTTCAACTTTTAATAGGTTATAAATTATAGATAAGTATTGCATTGTATTTTGAACAGATGCAGTTCCTTAAAGGTGGGGTATGTGATTTGCAAAACGGCCGGCAGATTTTGAAAATACACAGCTCAAATGGTCCTACCTTCTTTCCATTGACTCCACCCATTCAAAGAACATGAGGGGGATGGGGGGAGGGGGGTATGGTACGACCGTTTGATTGACGCACTTACTGTCCAATGATTCTAGGTGGTCTTGGAAACGATTGGCTGGAGTTTTTCGAGTCCTGCCCGTTCCACAGATGATTAAATTGCTTAATTTTCATTTCAGTGCTTCTAACTCAGTGGCTGTAAGAGGGTTAGGAATAGGATTTCAAGTGATTTAGAAAAAATGGCCAAAAAAGAGAATTACATACCCCACCTTTAAGTTTCTAAAGATTGAAGGCACAAAATTATTTAGGCTAATTATTAGGTTAATAGATATTAGGCTAGTTTTGCACCATTTGATTGACTTGCATCATAGTTTCCATTGCATGTTGTGCGAAACTTTGTCATTTGTAGTATTAACTGCTAAAAAAAAAAATGTCATCTCTGTAATCACGCATATATAGAGGCTGGTTTTATTTTAGTTTTATCTTTAAGTTCATGCCTCACTTTAAAATACATGGGTGAAAAGCATATGTCTTCCTTCTGGATTACTGGATATTTATGCAGTTAAAGTCCCCATGAAATCAAGATTGAATTTTTTTGGCTTTTAGTATGTCTGTGTTAGCCTTACTCTTATCTATAAACTAGTGTGCTCCAAAACAATGACAAAATTAGCATTTAGAAGATATAAGCATTCAAAACTCAGTCTCTCACTTCCGCCAATGTCTCAATGATTTTGATGACATCACTCTGCACTTAAGCTTCTAATCAGATTTTCTGTCCAATCAAATGCTATCTAGAATCTAAAGCATCCTGCCCCCTACATTATAAATAGACGATGAAGCTGCGGCTAAAATCGGTCACTTGTTCATACATTTACTATTTTCTACATGGTGAATGGCACATAGTGCACTACATGGGATAGGGAATGATTCAAACAGTGTAAATATGCTTTCCATTGGGGCAAAATAAGTCTGGTTTCACGTTAGCACAGAGCGGATCATATGCGCGAGTCGGCACATACCAGAAAACGTATCGGACCATTTGAATCCTGCACAGAATGTTAAAGCGATACGGAGGAGATTAGGAGGAGAAACAGTTACAGTGCGTGTCCACTGGCGCACGTGAGCTCGACTTCCACAGGAAGGCACTTCCAGTGGACACGCACTGTTAGAGATTAGGAGGAAACTGCGGCTGTACTGAGCTCAACTGCTCTGGCCGAGCTGTGATATAAACATAAAGCTATTAACTATTATTAAAAAGGGGAGGGGCTGTTCGATATGTCCCGCCCTGTCTTCCTGTTTCTGTGGAAATTACGTCAACACATTGAATAATGCTGCAGGTTTCAAGACACTTCAGTGGGCCTTTAAACTGTGAGAAGTGCAACTTCAATGCAGTGAATGCAGTTAATATGGATAAATGTGTCAATAGCGCCACCTTGTGTGTAAAAAGCTAAACTATTTAGAGTGCTATTTTGTAGCCTGCTCTTTTAGATATCAGCTGTTCTTTCGAGAGTAAATACATAAATAATGATTATTGCACTTTAAATGATGGGTAGTATGGTAGTTAATAGTCAAACCATCTAGTCAGAAACTAACTTAAATGAAAATATCAAATGTTACTTTTACACTTTATTGTACTTTTGGAATTAGCAATCAAAGTGGACATGTCATTTTCCCATATAACTTTGAGGCAACCTGTGAAGTCACTATTTTCTCAGTGTCGTGACTATAAGGTAGACAACACCAGATGTTAACTACATTTACATTTCTTTATTTTGTAGATGCTTTCATCACATATTTTTTAGAAACAGCAGTATATTAGTTCATTTAACAATTTCAGTTTTTAAACTACAATACTGATGAATTAATTTTCTTGTTTTTTTTTTCTGCAACCAAGAAAAACTCAATTCACAAATGCATGTGTAGCAAATTAGCTATGTGAAATATTAATAATCAATAATAACTGGTTATAATTGATTATGAATATTTGGATCAGTTAATATAATTAACTTAATATCGTGAATTAATTTTACAATCAATAACCTGTTTGTTCCGTGAACACTCAGTGTTAATTGTTTATTAATTCTAAGAAATGTACATTTCCGGGGCATGGGAAATGTCTTTCTTACTTTACAGTACTACTAAGAGCAAGTAGACAAGATCTGTGATTAGTGACTCCAGATATGAGCTTGAGACACGGAAAACTTTACATGTGATATGAACAAGATTTTATTAACTAGTCTAAACACTTAAACTACTCTAACATACACATACATGCATACAGTTTACCAAGGGAAAGAGAGCTGAAGCAGAATACAGGAAAGCAAGAAGTTAAAGCATTGTTTGAAATTCAGCAGATCAACAGCCTTGAGCAAACCATCAGTTTAGTTCTAACACGCCCTTCTTTAAAAGGGGTAAGGATACTTAATGTATCAAATAATGAGACTAAGTTTGATACTTACATGTCTTGCCCGTCTGAATTAAACTGCTCTGATGCAATTTGTTGAGGCTCCAGTTGATCTTTGCAGATCTGGTCTTGATGACAGAGAACCAGTGGTAGTCAGAGTATCTTTGGTGAATGGAAAGAAAAGGCCGCAGCCTGGCACAAGCTTGGGGGTCCTTAGAAACTTCTAGTTCAGCATCATCTTCACATCAGCATTTCAGAAAGGGACTAAGAGAGCTAAGAGAGAAGAAAACTGATCTTGTGATCAGTGATTTTTAAAGCATGAAGATGTCACACCCTCTGAAGGTGTGTGAGCCAATAAGAAGTGTTTTCCTTTGGAGGGAAATTTCTTTAAGACCCATTGTTCTAACAGGCCTTTGAACATGTAATTTGATTGGATGTTTAACACAAGAATCTTAAAGATGCTTATAATACTAATGCATCACAAAGTTAGCGAAATGTAATGTAAATTAACAAATGGGGGACAAAGATTGGAGTTTATAGAGACTAAACATGCCACACATATGATTTTGGTAAACCATATATGCACCAAAGTCTGAAACATTAATCCAAAAGTTTACAAGAATACAAAGGCCAAACCACATAAAAGGAAAATCATTAGATGGGAAAATTCAAGTAGAATTCATGTCATTCATAAGAATTAAGTGAGCGTCACAGCCCTCTGCAAATTCCTTTTTTGGGTCGTAAAACTCTTATCAGTCTCAATTAGGGCTGTCACTTTTGAGAAAAATCAAATTCGAACGGATATCAAATATCAAGCAATGTATTCGAATATATTCGAGTATCTACAAAAAAAATAAAAAATTGTCCGCTCAGGCGTTCTGTGCGTTATCTTCCATTTTCAAAACAGGGTGGCTGTTGGCTATTATTCGCTTGATTTGGTCATGGGCCTAAGCTACAATACGTTTAGAGCACCTGCTACTGGATGAGATGGCAAACAATAAAATAAAAAAACACACGGTCTAATCATAGACTGTAAAAAATGCGCTACACATGGCACTTTAAAAACCGGATAGTTTATTTATAGTTCGATTACGGATATTTCACATCATGTTCGAGTGCATATTCGAATATCGATTAAAAAGTGACAGCCCTAGTCTCAATGTGTCCTGTAATAGGACACCGCGTTCTGCCAATGTGTTAGCTTCACTTGTGATGTTAGTTTTGGGGAAGTTTCACAGGCCTTTGTTGGGAGAGTGAGTTTTCTGGATTATTGATTAAATAATACCGTCTGATTGGTCCAGACGCTACACATTTTACATGAAGACAATCAGTAACTTCTTTTAGATTCCTTTTAACAAATTATTTCGAGCATCAAGAGAAACATGCCTTTTGTCATATAACCACATTCCAAACTTTCACGCAGTTTGGATCCCCACTGCAGTGCAAGCAGGACCTTGCACATTCTAATAGAGATAATAAGTAAGCTACAAGCAGTCGATGTACTTTGTAAAAAAGTTGATGTGCTCGGTTGATATGCTTTGGTAGCTAGAGGACTCAAAGTCTACCTTTTGTCCGAAAGGTGTCTTTATAAAAAATCTATGTTTAGTAGGTTTTTTTCTGTTAAATATAACGAAAAAACCAACTTGATTATTTTGCAGACTGTGTGGAAGAAAATTAGGTGAGAAAGTGGTGATGTCTTAATGGTTAAAGTCTTAAAGGAGTAGCTCACTTTCAAATGAAAATTAGCCCATGATTTACTCACCCTCAAGCCACCCTATAGGTGTATATGACTTTCTTCTTTCAGACAAATAATACAATCGGAGTTATATTAAAAAATATCCTGGCTCTTCCAAGTTTTATAATGGCAGTGGACTGCAACCAAAAGATTGAAGCTCAAGAACGTGCATCCATCCATCAAAAAGTGACAGCCCTAGTCTCAATGTGTCCTGTAACAGGACACCGCGTTCTGCCAATGTGTTAGCTTTACTTGTGATATTAGTTTTGGGGGAAGTTTCACAGGCCTTTGTTGGGAGAGTGAGTTTGCTGGATTATTGATTAAATATAATGCATAATTTGTGTGTGTCTGATTGGTCCAGACGCTACACGTTACATGAAGACAATCAGTAACTTATTTTATATTCCTTTTAACAAATTATTTCGAGCATCATACCTGCGCTATCAGAGCATCAAGAGAAACATGCCTTTTGTCATATAACCACATTCCAAACTTTCACGCAGTTTGGATCCCCACTGCAGTGCAAGCAGGACCTTGCGCATTCTAATAGAGATAATAAGTAAGCTACAAGCAGTCGATGTACTTTGTAAAAAAGTTGATGTGCTCGGTTGATATGCTTTGATAGCTAGAGGACTCAAAGTCTACCTTTTGTCCGAAAGGTGTCTTTATAAAAAATCTATGTTTAGTAGTTTTTTTTCTGTTAAATATAACGGGGGAAAAAAACCAACTTGATTATTTTGCAGACTGTGTGGAAGAAAATTAGGTGAGAAAGTGGTGATGTCTTAATGGTTAAAGTCTTAAAGGAGTAGTTCATTTTCAAATGAAAACTAGCCCATGATTTACTCACCCTCAAGCCACCCTATAGGTGTATATGACTTTCTTCTTTCAGACAAATAATACAATCGGAGTTATATTAAAAAATATCCTGGCTCTTCCAAGTTTTATAATGGCAGTGGACTGCAACCAACAGATTGAAGCTCAAAAACGTGCATCCATCCATCATAAACAAACCCCAAACGGCTCCAGGGGGTTAATAAAGGCCTTCTGAAGCAAAACTATGGGTTTGTGTAAGAAAAATATGAATATTTAAAACTTAATAAAGTAAAATAACTAGCTTCCGGCCAAACGAACACACGGATTCCATTTGAGTCTCATATTTACTGCTCATATTTACACTATGATGAACGACGCTACTTCTGACATCATAAGTTTTGTAAGTTGCGCATTAGGGGCAAGTAGACTGTGTATGGACGTTTGGCCTGAAGCTAGAATTTTACTTTGTAATGTGTTAAATATGAATATTTTTCTTACACAAACTCATCGCTTTGCTTCAGAAGGCCTTTATTAACCCCCCGGAGCCATGTGAAGTTCGTTTATGATGGATGGATACACGTTTTTGAGCTTCAATCTGTTGGTTGCAGTCCACTATAAATTATAAAACTTCGAAGAGCCAGGATATTTTTAAAAATAACTCTGATTGTATTTGTCTGAAAGAAGAAAGTTATATACATCTACTCTGAACTAATCTTTTAAGGTTTAAAATCAGTAAAACAAGCAATTTACAGAATACATACAGTGGCACCAGAAAGTATTTGGAGACTCACTTTTAAATGTTTGAATTTCACTGTTTTTTTCCCACAAGAAATTCAATATAATATCTGTCATCTTGCCCTTGCTGCCTGTCATCAGCTTCAAATGTAAAGAGAACCAGTATGTTCCTGATCTTGTTGTGAATGATTCACTAGTGAACTCAAAAAAAGAAAAAGAAAAAAAAGGTTTGCCTTCAAAATCTTTAGTCAAATTAATTTTAAAAAGTTAAATATGGTTAAAATATCACTCAGCTTTTTTTAATTTATGAGATCTGGATACTTTTCTCACTCTGCTACTAAGGGCATGCTTTGCTGCTTAAGAATCGAGATTGTCAACTATTCAGGCCCTGCCTACTGTTGGTTGTTTAAACTCCCCTTTCAGGATAAAAGCCTGTGCCGCATGATGTGCTTAAGTGCTTGCAGACTTATAAGACAATCTTCTTAGCTCTTACCAAAACTACAAGCTCATATGCTTGTAATTATTGCTGATTATGTATGATAGGATTTTTAGAATGGCTGCTTCTGTGTTGCTCTTGTGTCTTTTCTGCCTGGGATCAGCAGAGGCTGGAAAGTTATTAGTAGTTCCTACAGATGGCAGCCACTGGACAGGCATGAGGCCTTTGGTGGAGGAGCTTGGCCGTAGAGGAAACCTGGTGGTGGTCGTCATCCCAGAAGTGAGTCTGAGTATGGGTCCTTCACAACACACCACTACTCTGACATATCCAGTACCCTACACCAAGACCCAGCTACAAGAGCAGGTGAATGCAAGTGTTTCTACTTTGATAAGTAAAGATTTATCTACAGATCTGGCCAGGTTTCAGAGTTTCCTCAACACTATGGATCTGCTTAAAGTTATTATAACCCGGAATGCTGAGGGTTTGCTCTCCAACGAAGCTTTGATGAAGAAACTGCAAGATTACAACTTTGATGCTATTCTCACAGATCCATTTGAGCCTGTTGGAGTTATAGCTGGTGAATATCTCTCAGTTCCAGCCATTTATATACAAACAAGCCATCCTTGTGGTGCCGATGCTCTTGCCAGTCAGTGTCCAGTTCCAGCCTCTTATGTTCCACAACCTTTAACTCACTTTACTGACCACATGAATCTCTGGCAAAGAAGTGTGAACCTAGTAAGGAATCTCCTGCAGCCCATGGCTTGCAGACGTATGTTTGCTCGTGCAGATGAGATCGCCTCACATGTACTGCAGAAAAAAACATTGATGGTGGAGATCATGAGCCGTGCAGCTCTCTGGTTTATGCATTCAGACTTTGCTTTAAAATTTCCACGTCCTTTGATGCCAAACATGATCGTAGTCGGAGGAATGGACAGCAAGAAAGCAAAACCTCTGACACAGGTTAGTAATTTAATAGCTCTTATTTTGCCACTACTACTGATTATCATCCTCAAATGTAAAGTAAAATTTGCCAATATCACAGTTTCAAAAGAAAGACACTTCAGAAATAATATAAATAAACTCATTCATATATTCAACTGGAATGAAATACCTCTCAATAGGTCTTTTCATGATCAGACAGCAGTTTTTTTTTTGGAACTTTTGAGAGATTTTAAGTAATTTGTGAAATTTGCAACAGTAAGTGGGATCAAGTGATGCATGCATTAAGACGTTGGAAGAGGGAGAAACTCTCTGAGCCTTTTCACAGGTCTGTGTGAGAAAAGAAAAGAATAGTTCTAAAACATGTTTGACACTTTCTGGAATTTTATCTTTTTACAAAACTCTATGAACTAGTTCTTAGAGTTTCTGTAGTTCTCCAGTTTCTGTGTCCAGGGGCAAAGAGCAAAACCTCCCCAGCGCCCACACACCTCCTCCTCCACTCCGTTCAACACAATGTGCTCAGTGAATGCATGTATCAACAGAAATATATTTAAATTTTCTCACCCTAGATGTTATTAATATTTTAATCATATCATCCATTTTATTATTTATCTTTTTTGACAAGTCCTTAATTTCAGTTGTTAACTGGCTACTGTAATTTTTTTACGGTAATTCCAGTAGCAGTGTGCAATCTCACTCTAAACTGATGCAGTTGCCTTGCAGATCCTACAGAGGGAAGTCTCACTGTTGGAAACTATGAGGCATGCATGGTTTTGGACTGTTAGTTTTTGTATAAGCCAATCATGCCAGACATGATCACAATTTGGAAGCTTAGCTGGTCAACAAGGCTTCTATCCCTATAAACACACATGCAGATAAAAGGCCAGTATTTGAAGACAGGCTGTGTTTGATTTTTATCTTCAAGCTCATTCTTCACTATTTAAAAAGAAATGTTTAAAAGGGCACAACTAGAATTAGTAATGAACTTTAATTAGACATTGTTTCACAGATCTTAGTGTCTGTTTCAAATGTAGCATTTTAAAGTGTCTTGGTTTTTGGTTAGTGCTTGTTTAATAGGTTATAGATTAGTGATAAATAGATATTATAGTATTCTGTAATATTTCAATTTATGTTCAAATGTGAGGTAAAATTGCAAATACAAATTTTAACACGTCCTCATCCATTTTTAAATATTTAGTTACTCTACCAGCACATCCAGTATTTTGCTTATGTTGCACCTTATGACATTTCATGCTACCATGAGTTTTGCATTTGACAAAAATCATTTATAAAAAGTAGTTTTCCTCACCCCCAACCCCCCACCCCGCTTTTTAAAAATCTTTTTAAACTTTCACCCCGATTGGTTGCTTCACCACCTTATTTAGATAAAGCCCCACCCAGCTGCTGATCTCCACCTCTGCTTGCATAAACCAGACTCATTGTGAGATATTGGTTGTACATGAAAAGAGATTTTATTGTAATAAAAAAAACAGATTTGTGAACATTAGTGGAACTGAAGGTGTTCGAATAAACCCGAAACACACGTGATTCGTTGTCATGCGGTGAATCCGGCCAATCGTGAAACAGCTCTGTCGTCATCAGAGCTCGTGCAGCAGCTCTGGAGAAGCTGCGCAGAATGAATCAGCCGGCTGCTCTCGCGGTACTTTGATGGCATACGTCACAGTCACGTGTCATCGGCACTGTCTCAAGTTGGACAAAATTTCAAACCAGCATACACTGCTTCAAGTCAGCCGCCGATCGGTCTGCGCACCGCTGCATGAAGTCAAACAAGCCTATTGTCTTATATTATACGGAGATGAGAGAGTCTGTGGCTCTTACCATTGGAAAAAGTGTATAGGCTAGGATCACGTGAGCATGGCCGGACTTACCATTGGGCTTGACTGGGCTGCAGCCATACTGTCTATGGCTGCAGCCTATGGGTCGCGCCCAGTAGGGGTCCCCTCCCTTACCCAGAGATATCCAGAAATTATTAGCCGTATTTCCACTGTCTGGCCATGTGCAAGCAAGGGCTATAATCAGCCCAAAGTAGTGACTTGAGCGCTTGAAAACGCGTCTTTCCGCGCTCACGGAGTAGTTTGAAAGGCTATAGTTTGAAAGGCGGGAGGAGGCCTTAATATCCTCTGACTGAGAACTTCGAGGCCATAATCAAATGGCGCAACCTGATATTTATCTTTATTTCACAAAGAATAGCACGTATGTTGATCCGCATCTGCTCCATTGCGATCGGCTACTTTAAACAGCTTCAGTTAGGCTTTTAGTCCAAAAGAGAGCACATTTAGAAAAATCTTGATAAATTCTCATGTTCACGTCTCATTGCTTTACAGAGATCATTTCTATTAAATTTTTCAATAAATTATGTGCTCTGGAGAGTTTTGAGCGCTCTCTCCACTGCCATCACAATATAGGAAAAGACATAATCAAAATGATAAAAACAAACAAAAAACATTTAGGCCTAACGAGTTCCCGTTTTATATATTTATAACACGAGCCTATGATATGTGAGTTATCACACCAGCAAGAGTGCTGTTTTTCTGAACATCTGCAAAATCGCAAATGTGACATTTATACAACAGTTCAATAAAGTTACTGAGTCATTTTTATAGATAGGCCTACATTCTGTTTTTGCTCCGTCAAAGAAAACAGAACAAACAGCAGAACCGCTGCGCCTCCGAGCTACACGTGTTTTGTTCCTCAAAATATCTGCATTTTTGACAGAATCAGACGAGTAAATGATTCAATTAGGCTACCCCTTCATAAATACAGTCGTTTGTTATCTTAAACGAATTAGGATTTTTGAGGGAATCTGTTGAATAAAGGATTCAACTCCCTCATTAAGATGGAGACTTGCCGCCACCTACTGGCGGTGTTAGTTTCATAGTTAAAAAGTAGACTTTTTAATTTTTTCAATCATTTCATATTTCTACATTAAAATGTTTACATTTAAAACATTAATCTCAACATAATTTATGCAATTATAATTTGTTGTGTAAATCCATACATGCCATGTCTAAACAGCCTGTGTCAATCCAAAAATGGATACACAGTGTCTTTGCATTCTGGTTGAATTTGTTGACTAAATTTAAGAATCTGACATAAGAGGACAGATAGCTATGACAATGAATTTAAAAATACTGTTTTCTCTTGGCTTTATTATTAGAGTAGGATAAAAATATACTATGGAAGTCAATGGGACCCAAAAACTGTCTGGTTACTGACATTCTTCTAAATATCTTCCTTTCTGTTCAGCAGAAGAAAGAAATTCATACAGGTTTGAAACAACATGAGGGTGATTATATGATGGCAGAATTTTCATTTTAAAAGTGAACTTCTCCTTTAAGCTCATATAGTACTTCACTCTTGAAAAACAACTTGTATTAATGACCTTTAATTACACATTATTTTAGTGTCTATGTTATAGCATTTTAAAGTGAGTTGTTTTTTTGTTAGTGCTTTTTAATAGGTTATAAATTATAGATAAGTATTGCATTGTATTTTGAATTTTTGGTAAAATGTGAGGTAAAAAATGCAATTATACATTTTAACATGTGTCCTCATCCTAATTTTTTAAACTCTACAAGCATATCCAGTATTTTGCATATCTGAAAAAAGTCAGATAACAAGACCTGACATGTCATGCTTGCCAGAATCATTTATTTGAAAAAAGTTTTAAAGTAAACATCTGTGCAATAGTTACTTTGTAATATACTTTTCCCTTTTTCTTTTTTCCATTTTCATCTATGCCATTACAAGCCATATGCATTTTTCTCTGTTTAATTGTTTGCATGACATGACATATTTCTAAACTTTCACCTCTATATGATTGCTTCGCCACCTTATATAGATAAAGCCCCACCCAGCTGCTGATCTCCACCTCTGCTTGCATAAACCAGACTCATTGTGAGATATTGGAGTAGTTTAAGCTACACATAACCTGGTTGTTTCTCGTCGACCTCACGTACAGCTGGCAAAAGCCACAGTGAAAGATTTTATTATACCATTGATAAAATGGCAGGCGTGTGGTTGCTCCTGGTTCTGTTCCTCTTGGGTTCAGCTGAAGCTGGGAAACTGTTGGTTATTCCATCAGATGGCAGTCACTGGTTAGGGATGAAGCCTATTGTGGAGGAGCTGGGGAGGAGAGGAAACCAGGTGGTGGTCGTCATTCCAGAGGCGAGTCTGAGTATGGGTCCTTCACAGAATACCACCACTCTGACATATCCAGTGAACTACACTAAGGATGAACTACATGCATCATTAGAAGGCAATTTAACTGCAATTCTGAGTAATGACCTTTCTTCTGACCTGTCCAAGTTTCTGCTTTTCTTCTACCAAATGAACTTTCTTCAAACGTTTATAGTGAGGAATGCAGAGGGTCTGCTCTTCAATGAGGACTTGATGAAGAAGCTTCAAGACTACAGATTTGATGCTATTCTCACTGACCCGTTTGAGCCTGTTGGGGTCATTGTTAGTGAATATCTCTCCATTCCAGCTATTTATATGCAAATAAACCTTCCTTGTGGTGTTGACACTCTTGCCAGCCAATGCCCAAGTCCTCCTTCTTATGTTCCACAACGTAATACCCACTTTACAGACCAGATGAATTTGTGGCAAAGGTGTGTCAACTTGGTAAGGACTCTCCTGCAGCCCATGGCTTGTAGATACATGCATACTTGCGCAGATGAGATCGCCTCACGTGTACTGCAGAGAAAAGCGTCTATGATGGAAATCATGAGCCGCGCAGCTCTCTGGTTTATGCGCTTTGACTTTGCCTTTGAATTTCCACGACCGTTGATGCCTAACATGGTCATGATTGGAGGAATGGCAACTAAGAAGCCAAAACCATTGTCACAAGTAAGCTCCCATAATTACATTTGCATGCAATTGCATGTACATTTGCACTAACAGTATCAGTGTCGTTGCTCTCTGTCTCTCTATCACATTGCTCACTTTTCTCTATCCATGTCTGTCATCAACTCATCATCATGGACTGTGAAAATAGCCAGCAAATGCACAAGCAAACCTCACACCATTATCTATACTATATAGAGAGAGTGTTTTGTCTAAATTAATGGTGTCTAATGGGCTGAGAAAGAGCAAGAAACTGTTTGGGTCTCTTTTTTTCAGAGCATGTCTATATTAGGACAGAATAATTCCAGAAATATGCTTCTCTTTAAAGATCTTTGCTTTAACAATATGAAAATTTGTATCTATCTCTTGTCACTGAGGCAAAGTACTTTAGTTGAAGGTTGACATCCTCCTTCCACACTGAAATACGCAGAGATTTAACTATTTTCTACCCTGATCGCACGTTATCATGATGGCTGATATATTCATTTAGATGGGCTAGCTCGAGTGGGACATATTAAAGGGCACAATGTTTGTTTGTTTTGTTTTCAACTGGTTCTGTTTCACATTTAGACATTTAAATTAATTTGTTCTCTCTTTAAAACAGCTAGTTAAACCAAATTTTAAAATGAAACCAGACATAGAGGGGGACCGGGTATGGTGGTAACATGGGGAGTAACTGTATAGCTGTAACACCACCAATTCCACCAATCAGGGATAAGCTAGGAGTCATTATTTACCCACTTCATCCCCTTACATAAAACTAAGCACAGTTTATTTGTTATAATCCCACATAATGCGTAGACAGTGGAAAAGAAAGACAGATAGATGTGTGGCTGCCAGTGTTTTTTTGTTTTTTAAGGAACTGGTGAGCTTTCAAAGAACAAGAAGTCAGTCAGATCAGTTGCAAAGAAAATGGTGAGAACCAGTGATGAGGATTCTGAGACCCCAGACAATGAAATCTTTATTTTGGCTGTATGGAATCATTTGGCAGCTCTAAGCCAAAGGAAGTGTGAGTAAATCGTTTCCTATGCAGTATCTGGGTCCACCTGCACTCCAGGGTTAACAACATTGATTTTTCACCATTATTACTCTGATTGAGAAATAACCACATTCTTTCATATAGACAAAAAAAAAGAAAACTGATTTTAGGTTCAAACTGATTAGATAATTAATAGCTGAATTCATAAGGGCTTACAGTATTCATAAGCATTTAATATTTATGGCATTTAGGTATTATATTTGAATTCAGTGTAGCCTATAATACGATTTGTGTGACAGAATAACCAGAGAGAAAGAGAAACATTAGATTTGATGTAAATAGGGTGTGTGGATGCATTCTAATCTATACTGTATGGTATGCTAGTATCTCTTTCGGGATACATGACAACCTTTAGTACATTTTAAGTGACCTGCTAAAGCCACTTTTTCCACCTGCATCATGAAAGTGTTTTGTGAGATTGACTCTTGTATATATTTTAACAGTATGTTGGGTCATGTTAGATTTACTCGTGTACTGAATTGCTCTGAAACCAGTGCAGGATTTTAGATTCAGATGTGTTTATCTTTAGACCTTTTGTCAGTTCTATAAATTCATTAATTTTAATCAAACACACTCATTTGTTTAAGATTAAGTTGCAAACAGGTCATTGTGTGTAAAAACATGTGCTCTGTAATCTTTCTCTCAGCACTTTCTTTCATTCAGAGTATAGTCTGCTTTTGACCGCACCTTGTATGTGAAAGTTCATGTGTTTGCGTGACTGCCTTATGTTCCTGTGTGTTTAGAGAGTTTGCATGATATGTGGGGCAATCCTGTACTGACAGACCATAGTGACTTGCAGAATTGTTTTGAACATTTTGTCAAAAGGTAAAGATAAAAGCAGTAACTTTAACCTCTAACAAACTCTGTACTTATGAACCAGAAAAGTGACTTTTTCCCTTACATTCTTGAATGATTTCTGGATTTATAAACAATTGAGAGGGGAAAAATACTTGGTTATGCTTATTATTAGTGGCCTCACGTTTATTTTTTGTCTGATCAATTTCAAATCCAAAATACAATTACTTGATTACACCTCTTCTATGATTATGATGTTTTTAATTTTTTTGGTTAAAACTAATAGAGATATTTTTAGGCATAAAGAATTGAGAGGGTGATACAACTGTCCTAATATCATAATGAAGAAAAAAATAATCATTAAGTAGTTTGGCTTAATCGTGTTTTTTTATAGTTCAGAGATAATTCATGCTGGGAGCTGCACCACATGAACCAAACTAACTTTGCCTTGTCATAAAAAGGTCAAATTACCTGATATTTTAAGATACTTTTTAACATGTATATATATATATATATATATATATATATATATATATATATATATATATATATATATATATATACCGGTATATATTAACCTTTACCTTTCTCAAAATGAATTATTTAAAAAAACTATTTATTAATAGGTCAGTGCTGATTTATAATTATTATTATTTATGCTTGTTTTTCATGTTTGTTTATAATAATGTTTGTCCACAAAGTTTGAAAAGTTAAAACTATCTGAATATGTACAAATTAACTAAACATCATTCATAAATTCTGTAAAAGTTTATTGTGATACAGTAGTTCATGGTATAATGCTTGAACTAATGTTAATATGACAAAAGTGTTACCAACATATTAACCTGTTGCAGACATTTGGTCCTCTTTACCTTTGTATGAACAAAGCTATCTCTAGATAACTGTGACAGTTCTTAATCCTTGCACATTCTTGAAATATTAACCCAGAGCTACATTTAACCCACTTGTTAGACTTTAAACCACAGTGCAGTGACGTAGCGTAAAAGTCTGAGCTTATTAGTTGTGCAGCCAGAGAACTATCAACACTCAGTCTCCTTTTGTCTAGTTTAGAAGCACCTCCTCATTTGAAAACATTCACAGGCGTCTTAAATGTATCTCCAGTTGCTGTCTACTGTACGAACATTAGAAGAATGGTGAGAGCACTGAGTTTTCCAGCTCTGGGTCTATTAGCCTGGCTAAGCTTGTTCTCCTCAGAGCCAGTGCAGGCTGGAAAGGTGCTTGTCATACCAGTGGATGGCAGCCACTGGCTGAGCATGAAGATCTTGGTGGAAGAGTTGTCTCGGAGGGGTCATGAGATGGTGGTCCTGGTCCCTGAAACCAGTTTTCTGATTAGGGCATCTGCCAATTACAGCACTAAGTCTTTTCGTGTGCCCTACACCATTGCTGAACTAAATGCCAACTTGGACAACATAAAGAAGAGTGCGTTTGAGAAGCCTCCACAATTAACTGATATTTTTGAGAATTTGAGGAACCTGATGCAGTTCACAAATATGCAGGTGAAAGGCTGTGAAGGGCTGCTGTACGACGAGCCCCTGATGAAGAGTCTAAGAGAGACCGGATTTGATGTTTTGCTCACCGATCCTTTCCTGCCGTGCGGCACTATCCTTGCCGATTCCTTCTCACTTCCCGCCATTTATTTCTTGCGTGCAATTCCCTGTCGTCTTGATGAGTCAGCTGCTCAGTGTCCCTCGCCTCCATCTTTTGTCCCGCGCTTCTTTACCGGTTACTCAGATAAGATGACTTTCCCTCAGAGAGCAAGAAACACACTTATGACTGTTTTTGAAATGTTCCTTTGCCAAAAACTGTTTGCCAACGCTGATGAACTGGCCAGTAGATATCTGCAGAAAGACATTACATACAAAGAGCTATTAGGACATGGTGCAGTTTGGCTTTTAAGGTATGACTTTACCTTTGAGTTCCCCAAACCTCAAATGCCAAACATGGTCCATATAGGGGGCATCAACTGTGCAAAGAGGGGTCCACTGACAAAGGTAAGATGTTAACCCATTTGTGCCCAAATTTTTCTGAATGGTTTCATGCATATAATCGTGTTAATATGTTGTATGCACCCCCTCAATGTAAAATATGAATAGGAGGAGAACATTTGGCATTTATCTCAAAATAACTGCTTTCAACAGATCAATCTTGATTCATAAACAAATTTATTATGTATAAAAGTCGAAGAACATTCGATGCAAACCCCAAAAAACTGCATCTAGCTTATAATCTCTTGAATATGAAAACACAACAAACAACAAATCCATTTGCCTTAACCATTGTGCGCTGTTCGGGGTCTTTTTGACCCACATTTCTAACTTTCATTCATGGGGATAACATGGATAATTTGACATGGTTTAGTGTAAGATTTTTGCCCATCTTTTGGAAAATGCTGTTTTAAAAGTAACAAATTATCACTTTAACCAGTAGATGGCTGCAGAACTATTTGCTATTTGACTAACTGAAAGACATCTTTTTCTTTTTCCAGTTGTATTCATATCTACATATTATGAAATCACAATTATAATAATAAAAGTTACTTTTTGTCAAAGTTTAGGCACTTTTTGTACTGAAAAAAAATATATTTTTTTCAGTAATGTTATATTATGATTAGAATCAAATGAATTTTATCAATGGACAAAATTCATCCTCAAAATCAGAAACAACACAGAACACACATAGACAGAAATTAATTGGCACACTTTAAATTTGTAGAATTATATGAAAAACAGAAGAACAGAAGAAAAACTCCAACTTTTCTCTTTGTAACATCCTGATCAGGTTTGATTCTAATCATAATGTAATATTATTGAAAAACTGTTTTTTTTTTTCTGTACAAAAACTGCTAAACTTAAAAAGTAACTTTTATTGTTATAATTGTGATTTCATTATATGTAGATATGAATCTAACTGGAAAAACTTGTGAAAAGATGTCTTTTAGTTTGAAACTTTTAGTACTTTTAGAGCTCTGCAGCCATCTACTGGTTAAAGTGATTTTTTTTTTTATTATTATCCATGTTATCCCCATGAATGAAAGTTAGAAATGTGGGTATTTTATAAGGCGAATTTTACATAAATTTTTTTTTTTTTTTTTTTTTGGAGAATTTTTCTTTTCTTTTTTTTGAACATTTTGTGGAGTAAAAATGTCAAAATGTGGAGTAAAAACATTAACAAACTGAGTAAAATTACATTTGTTTAAAATATATATATTGTTACAAAATTACATTTTGTTGCCTGGGGTCTCTGAGACCCCAAACAGCCCGACTGTAAACCGCAAACGAACAGCGCACAAGGGTTAGAGTTGTGGAACATAGTGCAGAACAAAGTGCAGCCATAACAGGGCATTGTGTATCAAAAAGTTCAATGAAAATAAATAAATACAAATAAATAGAATGAAGAAAAAAATATATCTATATAACAAAGCAAAAAAAAAGGCAAATAACAAAAATAACAGTACATACAGACAATTTATGAACAGTAGAGATGTCATTTAAAGGGTTAAGTTATGTTTATGCACTAAACAAGACCAATAACCTTGATTTATTAACCTATTAACACAGTATACCCCATTTTCCCATGATATATGTACTTACAAGGCATTTGCCCACCGGCAACTATAGTTGCCGCTTGGACTTTTGACTAAGTATACAAAAAACTATAGATCTCTTGTAAGATTTGTTTTGTTTTGATGATTCTAGAGACCTTCATGATTATGTAGATATATATATATATGTCAACAAAAAATACTTATTAGTAACATGAAAATGACCTTTCTTTGGGAGGGTTTGCCTTCGCCATGCTTCCTGGAAGTAGGGGTAGGAAGTTGACAGCCTCATGTGACAGGATGGAAGTGAATACCTTTTTTTTTTTTCTTGAAATCCTTTATTTGGTTGTTTGCTTGCATGTCACTGAGAAATAAAACATGGACTACATCTAGAAAAATACTTACAAAAGGAAAATGACAACTATGCACTGCGGTAACTATAGTTGCTGGTGGGCTTAAATGGGTCATTCTCAGATATTTTAATTGTACACAAAATACAGAGCTTTCACTGAGTCACATGTCTTTTACAACAGTGAAAGGAACTTACTGGCAAGACTGTACAGTTAACCCCACCAAAAAACGGCAATTATTAATCTAGGTTAATGTTAATGCCTACCAGGAGCATTAATTGGTTATGGTGGCTGCCAAAATAATGACCAATTAGAGGTGTTTGAGTTACCGGTATTGGTTCGGAGTGCGTATCAAACTGCTAAAGTCAGGTGATTTTAGTAAACAAGGCTTTGTTACGTCATAACTGTTTCGAAATGTTTTGGAATTTCAATGGTTCACCGTTTTGAGCAAGTTGAACAATTGTCTAAGTTATTTACCTGAACTTTCATCTTTGTTGCATTGACCAGCAGGCATCACCAGCGTGTAGTGTTTCGAATGCATTAAAACAGAGAGTAATTTTGCAAAGCAATTGGTTCAATTGATTCGATGCTTTGAAAAGCTTAGTTTCTCCCATCCCTACGTCAGTGTAGTGCCGCTATGGGAACGCCTCTATGTGATTGCGTCTAAAAGCACATGTGAAATCAGTCCAATGGCATGACAGAACATCATAAGCAGGTGACGTCATGACCAGGAAGCTATGTAGCACACCCAGACCAAAATATAGCTATGTCCCAATTTAGAGGCTGCACCCTTAGAAGGACTCAGACTTCAGAGGCTGCATCCTTCGAAAGCAGTGAAGGTTGGACCGAGCGTTGTTAAATGGGACGGTCTAGCCTACAGACAATTGTTCTTGTCGCCTTTCACCTGTGACAGCTGCCATTGATGAGTGACAGTAACGTTTGTACGGGACTTATTTGTAAGTTAAATTGAACTCTCTGAAAACAAAACAGGGTTCACAAACTGTCTAAATTCCACCATGGTCCATTTCTTTATATAATAAAGAGTATAAACTATATAATTGCAAACAAGGACGCATTTGAAGGAGCCTTCGAATTAGGACAGCTTTTGTCACTCAGCGGTGACCCAATCTGCCTCTGAATGTGATTTTAGTGTCTATGTTTAAAATATAGCGTTTTAAAGTGTCTTGATTTTTGTTTAGTGCTTGTTTAATATAGATTATAGATAAGTATTTAACAGTGTTCCATTATATTTGTGAGGTAAAAAATGCAATTATACATTTAACATGTGTCCTCATCCTAATTTTTTAAACTCTAGCATATCTGCAGGCTTCAATAGTTCTACCAGCTGTGCCACGGCCATTTCCCCTGTGCGCTTCAGCACTTAAAGGGATGGTTCGGAGTAAAATCAACCTAGGGTACTTTGCACCATGTCCTTTGCACCATGACCTCGAGCCAAACATATCATATCCAAAACAAATCATATCCAAAATACTGGATATGAAGCATATCCAGTATTTTGCATATCTGAAAAAAAGTCAACATATTTGAATAACAAGACCTGACATTTCATGCTTGCCATTAGTTTTGCATTTGACAGGAATAATCATTTATTTGAAAAAAGTATTAATGTAAACATCTAGTTCAGACCTAGTTTATTAGAATTTTAATCAAACACACTCCTCTGCATCTGACTTTGTTTAAACATAAATTGTTTTCATCTGTTGTAGTTATTTTAATTATGAAAGAATTATTAAGTGGCAAATAGGCCAATATTAAGTGTAAAAATGTGGTCTGTAATCTTTCTCTCAGCACTTTCTTTCATTCAGAGTAGTTTGCTTTTGACCACTTAAGCCCCAGGAACTGGGAATAATTATTTAATAATAGTTGCACAATATATGAGGCAATCATACTACAGCCAGACTATAGAGACTTGCAGAACTGTTTTGAAAGTAGCACACAACTTGACAAAAGTTAAGGATAAAAGCAATAAATTTAACCTTGAAAAAACTCTGTACTTATGAACCATAAAAGTGACTCGTTTTCTTTCTTAAATTCTTGAATGATTTATGGTTTTATAAACAATTTTGAGGTGCAAAAACTTTGAAAAATATTGGTAATACTTGGTTCAGTTCATTACTGTCGGTGACTGACAGTCTAATCAATTTATTCAATTAAAAAAGCAATATATGCATACAATGACTTGAATGTACTTCTTCTATGATAATCATGCTTTATTTTTTTTTATTAAAATACATATTGATATTTTTGGGAGGCATAAAGTAAAAAAATTCTACTTTTTACTTTTTTGGAAATTGTTTTTTGAAAACACTATTTATTAATCTAGGTCAGTGCTGATTTATAAAAACTATTGTTCATTGTTGTTATTCGTGTCTGTTTATCTTAGATTAATGTTAATTTATATTCATTGAAATGTCAAAAATGTATGTAGAATTTAACTTTAGCCAATAAAGGTATGGTAGACAATTTTTGGCGAGGCTAGCAATAGCAAGCTAGCTTTGAAAGCATAAGATCCCACCCTCTCTTCACATTTACATTTACATTTAGTCATTTAGCAGACGCTTTTATCCAAAGCGACTTACAAATTAGAGCATCAGAGCATCTCCAAAGCTACACCTCCTCCAAAACACATGAACGAGTACAGCAAGGAGCAAACAAAAGCGTCACGGCAGACAGCATTAAACTACCTCATGTCTCAAAGCACATAACTTTACAATAATAATGAACATAAACAACGTCTAGGTTACTATTGTATTGAGATGTTACATCAGAACTGAACTGACGAATTGGGATCTTGCCTAAGAGCCCAAACACCTTCAAGTGTAAACTAAATGAGCCAATGCACAATGGCGTGCGAGATTTGTATCGTGCACCCCGCCCCGCGAAGCGGCTATATATAGGAAGTGCGTGCAATCACACATTCAGGTTTGCGCTGAGGATATGAGCTGGTGACCTTGCCACTCAGCGTTGGTGCACCAATTGCGGCAATGGGACGTAACGTCTCCGTTCCCTCCTTCAGGGCATCACTATTGCTGCTCCTTCCAGTGCTCCGTGTCACCCACCTGATCCCCCCGCACCTGCTGGGGACGGAAGATAGGACGGGGCTTGACGCAGAGAAGGTCAATCACTTCTGTTCTTTCTAACCCATACAGAGAGACTATTGGATAACACTGGGAAAGCATTCCTTTTTCAAGCGGAAAGAGACGCTACAGGGACCACATCCTTCCCGTAGGGAGGTGTCAAGTGGAAATTACACACATGGACTGACCGTTAGGGCAGAGCTACATATGGAAGGTCAATACCGAGCAGAGAGGCAGAGCGGAGTCTGCTTAGGGAAAGACACGGGCTCGCCGTCAAGGGGGCCGTACCGTGGAAGAATACACATATGGGATCACTGTAGGGATCACAACATATGGGTTCCTAGCCTAGCACGGGTCAACCACTGGCTTACTTACGAGTGTTAGACATGGCGATAAACGTCTCCTTCATGTCTGGCTGCCGCAGGTTGCTGGCGTTACTGTGGCTGCAGATGCCATATGCCCCAGGAGCCTCTGAAAAAGTTTCAGTGGGGCCGCTGTCCTGCCCTTGAGCGAGTTCAGGCAGTTCAGCACCGACCGAACACGTTCCTCCGCTGTCATGCTGTCAGGTTGATCGAGTCCAACTCCATACTGAGAAAAGAGATCCTCTGCACAGGGGAGAGTTTGACTCGAAGCCCCAGAGATGCTGGAGCACAAGGTCCCTGTGTTCGCACAACTGCTCTGGCGAGTGGGCTAGTATGAGGCAGTCGTCGAGATAGTTGAGGATGCTAACGGCCTGTTTTCTCATGGGAACAAGGGCCGCCTCCCTGACCTTCGTAAAGATGCGGGGCGACAGGGACAGCCTGAAGGGTTGGGTACTGATATGCTCGACCAGGGAACGCAAAGCATAGGAACACGGTCTGTGTCAAGGAAATATTGAGACACGAAAGTACACGTACTTCAGGTTGATTGCTGCAAACCAATCTTGGGGACGGATGCATTCAAAAATGCGTTTCTGCATTAGCATTTTGAACAGGCGCTTGTGAAGTGGCCGATTCAAAACACACAGATCCAAGATTGGTCGTAACCCACCACCTTTCTTGGGTACAATGAAATAGGGGCTGTAGAACCCTGACTTTATATCGGCTGGAGGGACCGGCTCTATCGCGTCCTTCGCCATTAGGACTGAGATTTCTGCCCCCAGAGATCGTGCAAACAGGGTCAGAGGGACCACAGATGTCCCCGCAGTGGGGCAGCGAGGTGGAGCACAGGGACCAGACCCGGAAGGCACAGTGTCCCGGATGGGGGGTTCTGACTGCACAGTGCAAAACTTACCTGGCTCCACGGTTCGGCAGCCGTCATGCAAGTGTTATTTAAATAAACTCCTGATGTACTTACAAACTTTCCAATGCCTCGTTTTATGAGAACAGAACCTATTTGTACTACTGTATAAGTTTGGTACTTGGCTCGAGGTCATGGTGCAAAGGACCCTAGGTTGATTTTACTTCGAACCATCCCTTTAAATGCTGAAGCGCACAGGGGAAATGGCCGTGGCACAGCTGGTAGAACTATTGCAGCCTGCAGTGTGCAACCGAAAGCTCTTTTAGGCTGTATTAGAACAGCAGGAAATGCTCTTTGAAGTCGCGACCACCGCTGCAGCGCCGTCACTGTCTGAAAGGAAACTTAAAGAGCACTGACCTGTACCTGCGTACTGCTGCAGATTAATTTCGGCGTTGATAGTTTTGCCATTGAAATGCATAAATTCAAGTCATGAACTGCTCAGAGTATAATGTCACGTGTTTCCATCTCTTCCAAATTACAGTAGTTATGTTGTGAACGCAGCATAAGCTCATTGATTTGGTTCAGGAGGAACTGTAAAAGGTGGCTGCTGTTTCGGTTGTGGTGCTCAGTGATTGAGTCTGTCTAACTCTGCATAGCATGAAACACGCTGATGACGTGTGATGTCTGCGCGAGCAGAATGCATGAAGGTATGGAAATACATACTTTGATAGGCAGGAAGGACATTGTATCATTGCACACCGAATTCAATGATTGGATGAACATTTTATGTTCCTACGCCTTCCACAGAAAAGATATATACATATAAATACATTTAGACCACTTAACTTAGTGATTGATATCAGGATGTGAAGAGACTTTCAACCAGCATAACAAAAAAAATTATCTGGAACAAATCACCTACCCTCCCTTTAATAAATGCTGTAAAAATATTGTTAGTTCATGATACCTAATGCATTAACTAATGTTAACATGATGAACCTTATGTAACAATGTATTAACCTGTTGCTGACATTTGGTCCTCTTTAACTTTAACTTTATCTCTAAATATCTTTGATAGTTCTTATATGCTTGTACATTCTTGAAATAATTAATCCAGAGCTACATTTAACCCACTTGTTAGACTTCTGAGCTGTTGCAGAAGGCGGCCTATCAACACTCATTCCCTTTTTTTCTAGTTTTGAGGCCCCTCCTCTTTTAAAAACATTTCCAGGCTTCTTAAACGTATCTCTGTATGCTGTCTACTGTATCAATGTTAGAAGAATGGTGAGAGCACTGAGTTTTCCAGCTCTGGGTCTATTATCCTGGCTAAGCTTGTTCTCCTCAGAGCCAGTGCAGGCTGGAAAGGTGCTTGTCATGCCAGTGGATGGCAGCCACTGGCTGAGCATGAAGATCTTGGTGGAAGAGTTGTCTCGGAGGGGTCATGAGATGGTGGTCCTGGTCCCTGACACCAGTTTTCTGATTAGGGCATCTGACAATTACACCACTAAGTCTTTTCGTGTGCCCTACACCCATGCTGAGATGAATGCAAACTTGGACCACATTAAGAAGAATGCGTTTGAGAAGCCTCCACAATTAACAGATTTTTTTGAGAATTTGGAAAACCTGATAGAGTTCACAAATATGCAGGTGAAAGCCTGTGAAGGGCTGCTGTACGACGAGCCCCTGATGAAGAGTCTAAGAGAGACCGGATTTGATATTTTGCTCACCGATCCTTTCTTGCCGTGCGGCACTATCCTTGCCGATTCCCTCTCACTTCCCCCTGTTTACTTCTTGCATGGAATTCCCTGTCGGCTTGATGAGTCAGCCGCTCAGTGTCCCTCGCCTCCGTCTTTTGTCCCGCGCTTCATTACCGGTTACTCAGATAAGATGACTTTCCCTCAGAGAGTAAATAATATGCTTCTGACATTTTTTTAAATGTTCCTTTGCCGAAAACTGTATACCAGCTTTGATGAACTGGCTAGTAGATATTTGCAGAAGGACACTACATACGAAGAGCTATTAGGGACCAGTGCAGTTTGGCTTCATAGGTACGACTTAACCTTTGAGTTCCCTAAACCTCAAATGCCAAATATGGTCCATATAGGGGGCATCAACTGTGCAAAAAGGGGTCCACTGACAAAGTTAAGATGTTATTGAGCATAGTCATTCTCAGATGTTTTAAATTGTGCACAAAATACAGAGCTTTCACTGAATCACGTGTCTTTTACAATAGTGAAAGGCACTTAGTCGTAATACTGTAAAGTTAATGTAAAAACAAAAAACGGGTCTAGGTTAGAATGTTAATGTTAATGGCTACCCAATTAACAGAGTTATATTACTATGTGTAACATATAATTTGTAATTTTAATAAAAGAGAAAAGCAAGTGATCTGGTTGTTATATTTGTGTCACGTGAGTTCAACGGCATAACATTTTTAATGTTATGATAGTGATTTGATAATGTCAAAAAAAAAAATGTCTAAGTATTAATTAAAAAGCAAAACGTGTGAAAAAAACTGGGCTATATTATGGAGTGGAAATGGCTAACGAGCCAATAAGTGCTCCTCTGCCACCATTTACTGGTTATTGTGGTAATTTCATGTCTTTTGTAGATTTTAAAATAAAAGTATTTGTTTTCCTACATCTTGAAACTTTTAGTTTTACAAATAGTGACAATCTTTGAAGGATGAACTAGAAAAAGTTTTTAGTCATCACATTAAAAATAACATTTAAATTATATAATTTTGATGATTTTGAGCTTTGAAGACCTAGAAATAGTTGTGTGAAGTACTTCATTATTTTAACAGTGGTCTATAGCTTTCTAATTTGCTGGGTTATTATCAAATGATTTGGACGCACCACCACACACACACTTGTCGTATTGTTAGTCCTTGTTGGTTGATCTTTTTCCAATTTTTTTAAGCATGTATAAGGTCAGGAATGAAAGAAAATATGTGGGACGGTCACATCGAGAGAGTAAGATTTGATGACATTATCAGGGTTCGCTATACCTTGGCTTATGGTGAATTGATGCCACTGATGCCTACATGTAGAAAAAATATATATATATTTTTTTTTAATTTCTTAGTTGTATTAATTAACATTGATGATTTAACACTGAACATTAGTATATTTTTTAATTAACATGAAGCATTTGGTCCAGGTCAGCATGCTCTAATCTAAGTTGATGCCATGTCTATGTACTTTTGAAAATGCAGTTTTACTGGCTCTCTAGAGTGTTACATCATACAATATTCAATAAACAGTGTCAGGATAATCAAGATCTAATTTAGAATACTCCAAATTCATTCCAACAAGGTTACAAATTCATGTGTGCGCACATGTAATGGGGGGAAACTTTTTGTGGGAAGTTCTCTTGTGCGCACAATATGAAAAATCAAACAATTATTTGTGAATAAGACCCATTGATTACTTCAATGCCATATTTGGACTGAGCACATCCTACTAGCTGCAAACATATTTCTGGGTTTTTTAGCTTGTTTGCTGTACACACTGTAAAAAAAATCTGTAGAAATTACAGTATTACTGGCAGCTGCTTGCCAGTAACTTACTGTAGATTTAAATTGATGTTATTTACTGGCAACAGTTTGTTCAAAGTTAAATGAACATTAAACATTAACAAGTCTTTATCTTTACAGAATAAAACTAAAATAACAGCCTCATGCAAAGCATTCTGGGAACCAAAATCTGAAGGAAAAAAAACAGAAAAAGGTTGATGAAGATTTCTGGTTTCCAGAATGCTTTGCATTAGGTTGTTATTTTATAGTTTTATTCTGTAAAGACAAAGACTCATTTAACTTTAAACAAACTGTTGCAAGTATATAACATCAATTTAAATCTACAGTAAGTTACTGGCAAACAGCTGCATAACTACAGCAAATTTTACCTTGTCACACAGCAGCTTTTAGGCATTTTTCTGTCTTTTGTTATAAGTCATAAATGACAAGGAGGCAGCCTCTCGCAATGCAAAGTCAATGGAGGCGGTGGGCGTGGTCTTCAAATTATGACGCGTTGCGCTCTGTCTCTATCGCCACTCCCTTGAACCCAGTCCTAACTCACTCAAGATAGTACTTTAACCTTTGTGGTTACACTGTGTAAGTGTTTTTCTTACTTAATCTCCTTCAACTGCCTCTGTCCTTCACACCACTGATAAAATGGCAGGCGTGTGGTTGCTCCTGGTTCTGTTCCTCTTGGGTTCAGCTGAAGCTGGGAAACTGTTGGTTATTCCATCAGATGGCAGTCACTGGTTAGGGATGAAGCCTATTGTGGAGGAGCTGGGGAGGAGAGGAAACCAGGTGGTGGTCGTCATTCCAGAGGCGAGTCTGAGTATGGGTCCTTCACAGAATACCACCACTCTGACATATCCAGTGAACTACACCAAGGCTGAATTAGAAGCAGGCTTAGCAGATACAATAAACACACTTCTGAGTGTTGATATCTCTACAGACCTGGCCAAGTTCCAGGCGTTCATTATTTCACTGGATATTCTTCAAAGCTTCATAGTGAGGAATGCAGAGGGTCTACTTTTCAACAGGGACTTGATGAATGAACTGCAAGACTACAGCTTTGATGCTATTCTCACAGATCCATTTGAGCCCATTGGAGCTATAGCTGGTGAATATCTCTCAGTTCCAGCTATTTATATGCAGATAAACCATCCTTGTGGTGTTGATGCTCTTGCCAGTCAATGTCCAGTTCCAGCCTCTTATGTTCCACAACCTTTAACTCACTTTCCTGACCACATGAATCTCTGGCAAAGAAGTGTGAACCTGGTAAGGACTCTCCTGCAGCCCAAGGCTTGCAGACATTTGTTTACTCATGCAGATGAGATCGCCTCACGTGTACTGCAGAAAAAAACATCGATGGTGGAGATTATGAGCCGTGCAGCTCTCTGGTTTATGCGGTTCGACTTTGCCTTGGAATTCCCACGTCCGGTGATGCCAAACATGGTCATGATTGGGGCAACAGTTAGCCAGAAACCAAAACCTTTATCAAAAGTGAGTCTTTATTTTTCAGTTTCTAATAGGCTTACTAATGCTGTAGCTGTGTATAAAGTTTAATTTAAAATAGTAAATCTGGAAACACAGGACAAGCAAGGTTATAGAATGTAATACAACAATAGATGTCTGACAACATTCATTGTAAGAATGAAGAAATTAAAGAAAACCTTTTATTATTATTTCTGAGATAATTATAATTAATAAAATTATTTTATTTTATTTATTTTACTTTTAACAATATGTACAAAGTCATCAGAATACAAACTAGAAAAGAAGAGAAGGACCGAGGATATATTGGGTGCTTCCCAATATCCCTCCTCATCTCCCGTCCTCCATCCTATGACCCGGAAACCGATCAAGCTAAGCCATCTTGAAGGACATCTCAATTCTCTAGTTGCACCGCGAGGAGTGGAGTCAAGGATCGAGGAGGCTTCCTGAGGAGTCATGAGCGAGGATACACAGATTCTATGCGTAACAGTTTTATCGACTAAAACGTGACGCACGTATAAATTCGAAAATAAATTCGAATTTAACATAAAGAAGAGCGAAGAGAAAAACAGCACAAGCGTACAAAAGAGTAAAATATGAGCAGAAAATGCAAGAGAGCACAAAGTAATAAAACCAAGGAAAACATACTTTTTAAGAAAGCATGACCATAAGTTTAATTTTGTGCAAAATAACTTTTAATGCGTTTAAAGTTTTTATTCATGCTTGTTATTTCTTGATTCACGCTTATTATATTTTGATCCGTGACCACGTTGTTTGCTATTCTGATCATTTTGCATTATTTTTTTTCATTTTTTTCCAATATATTTTTACATGTGTTTTTAAATTTTTGATTCACGTTTATTATTTTTTGATCCGTGGCTGCAATACTTTAGGCGGGAAATTGATCCCATACGGCCGCCGGAGTGTGCTAGGATCCAGCCTTTAACGGCTAATTTTACTCACAACCAACTGCGCTTTGGAAGAGGAGGAACTACAAACACGAGTAAAAATTGTTTGAAAAACTACAAAACATGGCGGATATGAGCGACCGACGGTGAGAGGTTTAGATAAAGGTTTGAGTGACTAATCAAAGTTTAACCTGTTAAAAAATATATATTTATTTAATGTTATCCGTTACCGTGTTATATTTCATCTGCAATAACAATGTCGAGTTTTATAAAGATCCGTTTGGCCATTAACTTTTAAATGCATCATTATTATACATTAATATGAGGAGAGTTCTCCACATGAAAGACCCGCGACTGCAGATCAACGTGCTTCTGCATTTCTCTCCGATACGGTAGGAAATTAAATGAAATGTGGAGGATTTTATCTTTGACAAGATGATTGACAGGCCAGTTTACTGTGACAGGATGAGACCAACTGTAAAAAAAAAAAATGAGACAGAGAGGAATTGTATGAAGTGATAGTATGTCCTGAAGCTTGTCAAATTGTTGCTACACACTCAAAAGTATATTTTTCTTCACAAAAAAAGGTACATACTTTTAGGGCGTAGTATAAGCATAGACAGTAAAAGAAAGTATAAGTAGGCGAATTGAGACGCAGCAAAAGCTCCAGCCGGGTTCGTCACTTATTGGGGTCCCCCTGGAAACATTGCCGTTGTGGTCTGTGCATTTGGTTGTTGTGAACTTTTGCAGCGCGTTTCTGTATTTGGTTGTGTTGTGAGTATTTGGAGCACACGTGTGTTGTGAAACTGATAAAAGATGTTTTCTTAATTTGCGAGTGTTTTTCTATTTGCATGTGTTTTCTTCAGTTGCAGCGCGTTGAGCTCTCTCGGTCACCATACTTAGCCTATATTAATAAACACTGTAAAAGTATTGTTCAATGTTAGTTCAAGTTACCTAATGCATTAATTAATGTTAACATGTTGAACCTTATGCTAACATTTGGTCCTCTTGACCTTTGTATGGACAAAAGCTATCTTTATATAACTAACTGTGACAGTTCTAATATGCTCGTACGTTCTTGAAATATTAACCCAGAGCTACATTTAACCCACTTGTTAGACTTTAAACCACAGTGCAGTGACGTAGCGTAAAAAGTCTGAGCTTATTAGTTATGCAGCCAGAGAACTATCAACACTCACTCCCCTTTTGTCTAGTTTAGAAGCACCTCCTCATTTGAAAACATTCCCAGGCGTCTTAAAATTGTATCTCCAGTTGCTGTCTACTGTACAAACATTAGAAGAATGGTGAGAGCACTGAGTTTTCTCACTCTGGGTCTATTAGCCTGGCTAAGCTTGTTCTCCTCAGAGCCAGTGCAGGCTGGAAAGGTGCTTGTCATGCCAATGGATGGCAGCCACTGGCTGAGCATGAAGATCTTGGTGGAAGAGTTGTCTCGGAGGGGACATGAGATGGTGGTCCTGGTCCCTGAAACTAATGTTCGGATTAGGGCATCTGGTAATTACACCACTAAGTATTTTCGTGTGCCATTCACCCTTGCTGATTTAAAGGCAAACTTGGACAACATAGAGAAGAATGCGTTTGAGAAGCCTCCGCAATTGATAGATATCTTTGTGAATTTGGGGAACTTGATAGAGTTCACAAATATGCAGGTGAAAGGCTGTGAAGGGCTGCTGTACGACGAGCCCCTGATGAAGAGTCTAAGAGAGACAGGATTCGATGTTTTGCTCACCGATCCTTTCCTGCCGTGCGGCACTATCCTTGCCGATTCCTTCTCACTTCCCGCCGTTTACTTTTTGCGTTTGATTCCCTGTCGGCTTGATGAGTCAGCCGCTCAGTGTCCCTCGCCTCCATCTTTTGTCCCGCGCTTCTTCAGCGGTTACTCAGATAAGATGACTTTCCCTCAGAGAGTAAATAATATGCTTATGACAGTTTTTGAAATGTTCCTTTGCCGAAAACTGTTTGCCAGCGCTGATGAACTGGCCAGTAGATATCTGCAGAAAGACACTACATACAAAGAGCTGTTAGGACATGGTGCAGTCTGGCTTCTAAGGGACGACTTTACATTTGAGTTCCCAAAACCTCAAATGCCAAACATGGTTCATATAGGGGGCATCAACTGTGTAAAAAGGGGTCCACTGACAAAGGTAAGATGTTAATGAGCATAGTCATTCTCAGTTCTATGCTGTCTCAAAATACAGAGCTTTCACATGTCACATGTCTTTTACAACTTTTACTGGTAAGACTGTACAGTTAATGCAAAAAAAGACAGCATTTTTTACATCGCACTTTTATTATACGACTTCAGGCCAACCAAGATCTGCATAACTCTAATTGTTTAAGAGTGCCAACCTGCACAATCATGAACAATGTTTAACTGTCTTATCTGCAATCAACTATAGTCATAGGCTGTACTTCCTAAGATGTGTATAAATGAACGTGGGACCACTCAGAGAGTCAGTTTAGGAGTTAAGATATTGTGCATAATTTTTGAATTTTCTGATCCAGCATGATTTTAATTGGAGGCTAAGTATTTTATTTTTGATTTTATTTTTGATTTGACCACTGTAATCTTCAAGAGGAAATGAGGGGCCCCTTTGTGTTTACAGCATGAAGCACAGGTGCAAAGAGACACATTGTCTTTGTAATTATGTTGTGTACTTTTCAGTAAGCAAAAAGGGAAAGGTACTCTTTTACCAAGAGGTTTTATTGATGCAGTATGCTGAAGTTTGAAGTTCATGTTGGTATTTGTGTGTGTGAGTGAGTGAGCGAGCAAAAAAATGTAAGGAAGAACTGCTTGCATTGAAAAGGAGTATAGTTAACAGTGTCCATGAAACGTCCCACCCATTCTACGAAATCTATGCTCAATACTGATGTCTGTCCTCTGTGCAGGAGCTGGAGGAGTTTGTGAATGGTTCTGGAGAGCATGGGTTTGTGGTCTTCACCCTGGGCTCCATGGTGTCACAGTTACCTGAGGCCAAAGCCAGAGAGTTCTTTGAGGCATTTAGGCAGATACCTCAGAGGGTAAGTGTGGAACACATTTTTTAAATACTTAAATACAATTGAAATGCAGTCTTTAAAGTAACACTATGATGATCATGTTAATGGGGGCGCATTACAGAAAGATCCTATCTTATCTGTTTGGTAACCATGGCAATTTCAGTTAGGACCTCATTTAGGACAAAAGCTATTACAAAATGACATTTCTTAAGTGCATAATCTTATCTTAACCACGGATAGGAAAAATTACAGAAGCTTCCTAACTTCACAAAAAATCCTAAAAACTGTCTTAAAGGGATAGTTCACTTTAAAATGAAAATTCTGTCATCATATACTCACCCTCATGTTTCAAACTGTATGAATTTCTTTCTTCTGCTGAACAGAAAGGAAGATATTTAGAAGAATGTCAGTAACCAGGCAGTTTCTGGTAGGGATGTCCCGATCAGGTTTTTTTGCCCTCGAGTCCGAGTCCGAGTCATTTGATTTTGAGTATCTACCGATACCGAGTCCCGATCCGATACTTCTATAATACATAAAAAAAGAATAAAGAAGAGCAAAAAACAGATCCAGGATGTTCCTTATTTTTTATTTAATTCACCTTATTTTAACATTCAACAACTCTGTTAACAAACAGAGCACTTCTGTGAGGTAGCTTGAACAATCAAGTAATAAATAACATAAATTCTTCACTTTTGGACTGGCAACAGTAAATATAAAAAAAGTCTAATATATAAACAAATAGCACCTCAACTTAAAATACCCAGCAGGCATGTAAACAAATAAAAAAATAAAGTGCCACAGTGTTTGCAAAGCCAGTAATGTGCTTTTAGGAACTGCACTCGCCGGTTTCACACTGCACTCGTTAGCAGAGCGTGCAGCGCGTATTTTTTTCGGCGCCCATGTTAACAGATTAGAGCATTCACACCGCACGCAGAGGCGGCGCGGCAGCGCGTAGCAGGAGCAGAGTAGAAGCAGCAGTGCCGCGATCGCTTACGCTGAATTAAAGTGATATGCATTGATCATGGCCAAAATACACCGCAGTTTTATCCAAAAAGTGCATTGATGATATCTATTGAGTTTTAAACAGTCGATCAAATGACCAACATCAATTTAAAAAGAAAACAAATGTCCAAAAACAAACTTGTTGCCAGAACAATAAAAACAAAGATGAACCAAAAGTTATATTTATGAAATTATTAATAAAATAAGCTTCTTTACAAGTATTTTCTCTTAAATGTATTTGAAAATGAAATAAAGCAATGCCAACTTATCCATTATAGAGTAGGCTACTCTGTCTGTACACAACCCGCGGTTCAGCCGCCCGTGACACAAACGCTTCCAGTGTGAAAGCAAAACGCGCGTGTCCTGCTCCTGCTCACCACGCACTGCTCCTGCGCTGCTTACGCTCTGCTAGCATGCAGTGTGAAACCGGCGTAACTCTGTGCCACCGCATAACTATAGATGTGTTAAATAATAATGAGAATATATATACATATATATATGAATATATATCCGAGTCCTGATCGGGAGGTAACGTCCGATTCCGATCGAGTCTGAAACCGATCACGTGATCGGATCGGGACATCCTTAGTTTCTGGGTCCCATTGACTTCCATAGTAGGAAAAAAATATACTATGGAAGTCAATGGGACCCAGAAACTGCCTGGTTACTGACATTCTTCTAAATATCTTCCTTTCTGTTCAGCAGAAGAAAGAAATTCATACAGGTTTGAAACAACATGAGGGTGAGTATATGATGACAGAATTTTCATTTTAAAGTGAACTATCCCTTTAACTTTAGGACAACCCCAAATGGTGTCCTAATGTCAAAATTATTTGTGAAATTAATTATTACTGCAAAAATCACATAATAATAGCCCTGTCTGAGAATGGCGTCACATTTATTAATGATACAAGCTGAAGAACAGCGATGTTTGATGGTGGAAAGACGTTGTGAACACCCAAATGATGTGCTGCACTTTGACGACAAAATTCTGAAAAATAATTACAGACTCCTATGAAATAAAAGGATTTGGATTTGCCTTTTCTATCAAGCTTATAAAACCTTCACTTAATGAAAAGCACCACTTATTTTGTTTCTCCATTCTCCAGTTTTTTCCGTTTTACTTCCCAGCAGCTGTTTGCGTGGTGTTGGTTGCTTGGTAACAGACCTGAGAGTTGATTACCGAACTCAGTGGAGGGGTTTAAGATTTCCTAACTACAGATAAGATGAGATTTTATAAGATAGGATAAGAATTCTAAATCAACTTAAAATTTGCTTCTGTCATAAGAATTTGTGAAAATTACAAAATTAACTTGTCAAATCTTAACTTAAGACTTAAGATAGAAAGTGTCTGTAATATGCCCCCTGGTCTAAAAAAAAAAAGAAAAGAAAAAAGCCCAAAATAATCAACCGAAAAAAATAATTCAGGTAATGGGTGGTAGGGCATATGCACATCATGCAGCCTACATAGGGCACCCCATTTGAAAAGGATTTTTTTTTCTCCAGTATTCTCATTTGTCCTGTGAAAAAAAAAAAAGTAATTCCTTGAACCATTTCTTGGACTTTCTATGTCCTCCAACTCCCACAGGATGTTATTCAAGGACCAAACGTCCATCTCATCACGGTATAAATGCACTGAATTAAAAACTGTGATTTTATTTTCTACAAAGCTCATAAAACATGTAAGCTCCAGCCACTGATTGTCTAAATAAGACTATTTACAAATATACAGTAATATGTGTACATTGATGGCTGCATATTTTATTATTTAAGAAACTAGTGCAAAATGCCCGTGCAAAATCAGTTTTTAAGTGTGTTTTTAGTAATTGTTGGTTTGGTGTGTTTGAGTGCACATTGTTACAATTACACAGCAAAAGTTCAGTGACATTTTTATTTCTGCATGGTAGAAAGCACAACGTGAACTCCGAGAAAACGCTATGCTTGAGCAAACATTTTGTGAATAGGCAACTACAAATGATGCCTGTGAAAGAGAATGTGAACGCATTGAAAAGGATATGTTTAGTTGGTGAATAGCATTTACACAGTAGCGATAACGTTAAGCGCACCAGAATGAAATATAATATTCAGAAGTAAACAGCATAGCTGACTTATAGATTCAGTTTACATCCACAAATGAATAAGCGCGTTGATTCAGGGAGCAGTGCAAAGTGCCCGTGCAAAATCAGTTTTTGTGAGCTGATCGCTGAACAAAAAAGTTCAGGAGATATTTCTTAGCGATGGCTGATTTCAACAGTTTCAATATGATAAAAAATAACTTTTATATTGATTCAATGGATTAATTGCATTTTGGGAAAAAGTGACATGAATTTATTGCATTTTTGGGAAAAAATAATCCGTTTTTATAATAAATCTTTGAAAATCAAAATCTGGATTTGAATTTTTTATGTTATTATAACCTAAAGATGCTATGTGAAAGTTTGAAACAGAAAATAGTGGTTTTCATCTTGCCACTTTCTTGGTAAAGAAAACACATTTTTATTCAAATTAATCAAAATGGATTTATCACGTTCTGGAACCAAACTATAATATTCAGAAGTAAACAGTGTAGCTGACAGAGTGTTTGTCAGAATGTTTATTTTTAAACCACAACCTTCTTGGGGCTTCTTTGACCGATACAACCCTCTAATGTCAGAATGTTTATTTTTAAACCACAACCTTTTAAAAATGATATATTTAACGATATCTTTTGCATTTATCATCCAAACAACGTCAAACATGGCACTGCACTTACTCGTGCACGTAGCGAGACACCTGTCGAGTTTGAAATCCATCGGACTAACGGTTCGAGAGATATGCGAATAACAGACATACACACACACACACACAGACAGACAGACAGACAGACGTTTCTGTAATTTATAGATAGATGTTTTAATGTTGCACCAAAAGCAGCTAAAGCCATAAACATGTTGAATAAAATAACTGTAGATGGTAAAAAACATTTTTTTTACAGTCAGTATGTGGGTTGTAACGTTAAACCAGGGGTGTCCAAACTTGGTCCTGGAGGGCCACTGTCCTGCAGAGTAAAATGCATAAAACTCTGGCTTGAATAACGGCACCATTTTGGTCAAAAAGAGCAATACAATACTAAAGACTAAAGCAACTCCAATGGCCAGCCATGTGTTTTGTGAAACAAAATAATGTTATGCAAAATAATGCATGTCACCATACTGTATGTTCATGATTACATGGCTTCAAAATATTAACCTTTAGCTCTCTTTGATTCGTAGGTGCTATGGAGGTACACTGGACCAGTCCCTGAGAATGCTCCAAAGAATGTCAAATTGATGAAATGGCTTCCACAAAATGATCTCTTGGGTATGTTTTATTCTCCTTTGACCCTCTAACCTTCCTGGAAGACATTTTATTTAAACAAGTGTGCTTTTTTTTTGGAACTGATGGCAAAAGTGCATCATGTTTGAATTACCAGGGCATATTCACTACAAAATCATTTGATAACACACTAACATACTGAATGTGTTGTTTTCTTGTATGTTATAGGCCATCCTAAGGTTAAGGCTTTTATTTCACATGGTGGATCACATGGAATCTATGAAGGAATCTGTAATGGGGTGCCAATGGTGATGCTTCCTCTGTTTGGAGACCAAGGGGATAACGCCCAGCGTTTAGTGGCTCGAGGTGTTGCAGAAGCCCTGAGTATCTTTGATGTGACCTCAGAAAAACTGCTGGTTGCATTGAGAAAAGTCCTCAATGACAAAAGGTAAACATACGTATTACGTTCAGCCTGTGCATTAAAAATGCACTTTATGATACATTCTGTGTTGATTCATACAACATTTATTTAGTATTGAACTCAAAGTGGCATGTTTGCTTGTGTGAATAAAAAAAATATTATTTTAGTCTTTCTACTTCAGAATTTCACATTTAATTCATCGTGTAACTTGCCATTTATTTGTAATTATTTATTAAATTTACTAGCAATTTTGAGTGAAAATTGTTTCAGAGTAAATCCTACAACAAATAGTTTTCAGAGTGTAGATTGTGAAATCCTTTTGTATGCAACAAAATATAAAAATACTTCCTCCATTTTTGACTCAACAGCTACAAGGAGAAGATGTCAGAGCTTTCAGCTATTCACAGAGACCGTCCCATTGAGCCTCTGGACCTGGCTGTGTTCTGGACTGAGTTTGTCATGAGGCACAAAGGGGCAGATCATCTCAGACCCGCAGCCCATGAGCTGAACTGGATTCAGTATCATTCTCTGGACGTCATTGGCTTTCTCATTATCATTCTAGTGACTGTTATTTTTGTGACTGTCAAAAGCTGCATGTTTTGTTTCAGGAAGTGCTTCAGAAAAACTCAGAAAAAGAAGAAGGAGTAGAGGCATAAAGTCAAATTTTGTCCATTTTTTTGTGGGGTGATTGCAAGAAACCTCTTTAATCTGTGTTTTTGTAACTTTAATACCTCCATGACCTGGATCCATGACTTGAATAAAGCCTCACAAAACCTACACTGAGTGTGAACATGTACCTTTTTTCTACACTAGTACATGTTTTAGTGCTGCCTGGCTATGTTATTTCAAATCACTATAAACAGATTGTGAAAATGCTATAACATTTTAAGTACTTATTTCAGAAAACTATGAATCCTTTTGCTTGGTTATCTCTGTAGCTCTGTTACTGTTACAGATAATTATTAGATTGCATTGTGGTGCTATCAGAAATTTGTTTAGCAGGTGACTTCCTACAATTGCTGTCTGTTAAGTAATTTACTCACTGCTCACTGACAGAAGAAACAGAGCATCTTCTTACATTCTCAATCCATGCAATAGGCTTTCCTGATTAAAAAAAGATATTAAATATTCTCAATAAGGCTCTCTCTCTTTCTCTCTCTCTCTCTCTCTCTCTCTCTCTCTCTCTCTCTCTCTCTCTCTCTCTTTCTTTCTCTTTCTCTCTTTCTCTCTCTCTCTCTCTCTCTCTCTCGCCAATGTTTTTTTTTCTGGGGTAGGTTGCCAGGGGGCTGTTCCATAAAAGCCGCTTAGAAAAGCGGGGATTAAACTCCAAAACCGGACTTGAATGAGCCTAACAAATAAATTGGGGCTAAAGTGGTTCCATAAAAGGTCATTGAAGTTCACGCAATCTCACTAATTTGATCCAGGTTTATCAAGTCTAGATAATTGCGTGTGCACGCGTTTCTGAAGCAGCCCTACAGGTCGATCGTGGATCAAATCGATCCACCATCAAACAGCCTATATTTTGTGCTGTTTTATGCGTTTGTGACATGTTTTTTTTTTCCCTCAGTGCAAAACTTACATTTTACAGTTATATTCTCCATCTGTAAATGTTAGAAAGTCGAGCAAATGTATCCATTTTACTGCTAATCTTCATATTGAACGAGCGCCGCTGCGCGCATGCGCGGCAAATAGGAGCGAAATAATTCTGACTAAAATATACATTTTGCTTGGAAAATTAATATGCGATATTTTATAACACTAGAAATATCTTCTAATTATAATAATTTATCTTTAGGATGTTGGATAAGTTGCAGTGAACTTCTAGCGAACAGAAGTAGCCTAATTCAGGGAAGATTTTTTTTAAGAAACTAAATATATAAGATACAAAATATAGTTTTGGGTATAGGACCTATGCTACTTAATAAATATGATGTATATTTATTTAGAATGCTGAGAATTACAGCTTTTAATGCAATAATTTTTTGGATAAAGCAAGAATCCCCAGTTTTAAATAAGTGGTTAGATTTAGTTTCTAGAATGTATTTTTTATATATTATGCATATAATATAATATATTCTTAATGTACTTTACATTATGAAGAGGATAACATGAAATTAAGAGCAAATGTATACATTTTGAAAAGATATGTGCAACTCTAAAATCATAGAATATTCCATAAAATAAAGGAATATATATTAGTCTACATTAACTACATTTTTATATAACCCTCCCTCCCTTTTATTTCTAGGCTAGTTATTTGTTATTTTATTTATTTGCTTATTTTATATAGAATATTTGATATTCAAATAATATTACTTGAATAACTATTAGGAATTATGTGTCATTATAAGAGTTTGATATAAATATGTGAATGTTAAATTTGTATTAATATTTATTTATTGTTTTTTGTCTTTTCCCCCTTAAATCATATGTAAAAGTGTCTATGTACGTCTTGGTTATTGTTCTAATCATGTGTGTTGGTGGGTATTATCACAAAAGAAAAAAAGTAGAAGGAAAAATAAGGAATATTTATTGGGGGAAAATATGATGTCTTTAAAGGAACTGTCAATTTGTATAATTGTGTTAAATGTGTTTGAATTGAAAGACATAATAAAGTACATAATATAGGCTATATATATATATTCATCTTACCAGTTAAAATTCATACTGTGCTTTTGTAATTATTTATTTTTTATTTTGTGATTTTTAACTTCTGCTTTACAAAGCTTTTTTTTAGATTGTGTTCTAATGTTCTTCTAATAATCATAAACATATACTACAGCTGCCAAACAAACCAGAGAGAAATGTATTCATAAGTCTATATTGTCTAATTTATCATTGTAGCCTTATTTAAGTTGATTTTCTGTATATTGTGTATTTATGTTTGGACTAATAATGGTTAATAAAGTCCAATAATGGTATGAGAGAGTGTCAGTGGTAATATCATTTTGTTCTTGTTGGTCAGTGTTAGAGGATCTGTGTAACAACTGAGGCTAAGCCTGACAGTTAGCCTGCCCTGGACCAGGCTAGTTTCCCAGCATAAGTTGCCAGGGTAACTGAGTTTGAACTTTTTTAAGTTTGATTTATGAAACCGAATCTACCAAAAATAAGCCTGACTAACCGAAATAAGCCTGGCTTATACTCTAATCTTGGTTTATGGAACAGCCCCCTGGTCTTTCCCACCCTCCCCATTACATGGTTTGGGACACACACACACACACACACACACACACACACACACACACACACACACACACACACACACACACACACACACACACACACACACACACACACTATGGCCAATTTGATTTGCCACAATTTGATACATAATGAAAACCAGATAATGGGTGGGTAATATTTAACTCTAGTGGTGATAAACTTAACTGCACAGCACCTTCAGTTTGATGTCCATAGTGCATGAACACTATTCTGTCTTGGCCTGCAATTAACAAAAAAAAAAACTGGTTTGTAAGCAAGCCAGCTCTTGTTTTGGACATTTCATCAGTCCATCAAAAAAAAAAAAAAAAAAAAAACAACAACTATAACTTATAACTGAGATGCAGAGAAAGTGGCAAATATTTTGTTGCTTTGTGATAAATAGCCCCATGCAAGAATAAATAAACAGAACATTAACACATACATGTGATGCTATTGTCATTTTTTTTTTTTTTTGGTCATTTTTTAACCATGCAAAGTCCACCACTTTTTGACCCTTTTTAAAACACATATGATAACTGTAATGATCTACTATTGGTATACCACATGTACCTACACTTTTTATTTGGATACATCGTTTCTTAAAAACGTCCCAATTTCAACAGGACTTTTATTTTGAATATTGTGTGGTGGGAGAGGCGGCGTAGAATGTTAAACAGTTCCTTTCACTTTTTGTTGTAGCGATTCAACACGTTTACGTTTCGTGATTTGTGTGCATTTAGAGGTTTGACGTGCTGAAATGCATGAAAATGACATTAGCGAGGGTCAAGCTGAAGAGTATGTCGGACTTGCGGATTTTGTGGCTGAAGGAGATGAGCAGGTATATGTTGAGCACATGATGGTCGCCTTTCAAAATAAACTTTGATTTCACTGTGAGTGAGTGTGATTCTTGCTGCCTTCACGTGCTATTGGACATTTCCTTCTTCCCACGTCTGAAGTCGTGATTACGAGCTCGTCGCTTTCAAGTGCTCTACTGTCGGAAAGAACAGGAATCATTGAGGACACCGGGTTTATTCATATTTATTGGGGAAATCGTATTATAAAGCCAAAATGATATTAACTTAAGCGTCACATTAATTGACAACCGTAAACATTTACCAGGTTATCTAACGTTAGCAGCTTGCTGACGATCATGGAATTTCAGTCAAATACAGGCTATTTTCGCTAAAACATAACGTTACAATACGCTTCAAATGTTTATTCATATTTGTAGCACTACTTTAACGACAAGATAATGCGATGTAAGTGTTGTGGGAAAAACTAATAACGTAAATGTTCTTCCCTTCCGCCATGTTTAGCCTACAGTTTGTGGCCCGCCCATAACTTGGGAGCTTCCCACAAATTCCCAGTGGTACCGTACTACGACTTGAGAGAGCGTTTAAGTCCAATTTAACCATGAAACTTAGATAGCACGTGGAGGCAGCAACATTATAAATACTCATTATTGAGCGGAAGTATTTCATTTTTGGGAATAGTTAGATGACCAAATGCCACAGCTCATTCAACATCTGGTTTGCTTAAGAGAAACATATCAATCAAAAATGGTTTACATGTGACAATTACTTGTGGTGACAACAATACACGATATATATATATATATATATATATATATATATATATATATATATATATATATATATATATATATCGTGTATTGTTGTCACCACATATTGTGGTTATATATATATATAACACTTTTTTTTTTTACTTTCCTTTAACCGACAGCTTAGTTTCTCAGTTGGCGATAAACTGCTGGTCCATGAGAGGAGTTCAGACGTGTGGTGGTGGGCTGAACTGCAGGGTCTCTTTGGTTATGTCCCATCCAGCTATTTGCACAAAAGAGTTGATGTAGAAGATGCTTGGCAAGATGACGAATACTTTGGTGATTATGGGACATTAGTAAGTACTAAAATGTTAAGCTAGTCAATCTAAAGCCTAGCAAGCATCCAGTTAAATCATTAAAATTGCTTCAATAAAATGGTAGGATTAAACTCAAAGGATTCTTCATACAGAAGCAAACTATGTGTTAACATGTATTATCTGGATCTTTCTCTCAGAGGCTTCACTTGGAGATGCTGTCAGATAAACCCCGCACAGATACATACAGGCAGGTGATCCTGAGTAATAGCGCCTCCCTGAGGGGGAAGGTGGTCATGGACTTGGGCTGTGGGACAGGCGTTATTAGCCTCTTCTGTGCTCTTCTAGCACAACCTGCAGCGGTGAGACAAACAAAATATTTGCAGAATGCTTTACAGTAATTAAAGGTTTATTTCACCCAAAATTGAACATTTTCCCATAATTTACTCAGCCTCAAGCCACCCTAGGTGTAGCCTATATGACTTCTTTCAGCCAAACACAATCAGAGTTTTATTCATTATTAAATATCCTGACTCTTCCAAACTTTATAATGGGAGTGAATGGTACCATTTTTTTAGCCCAAAAAAGCAATTACGTCCATCATAAATGTAATCTATACAGCTCCAGGGGGTTAATAAAGGCCTTCTGAAGTGAAATGATGTGTTTTTGTAAGAAAAATATCCATATTTATAATTGTATTAACTATAATCACTGGCTTACACAAGTCGAGTTCCAGCCGAAGAGTGAACTCTGACCCGACGTATTGAAAAACTGGACCAGTCCCTGTAAAGTCTACTGTATCATATTTGATTCATGAATTTATGCTTAGAAATTATAACAAAACTTTGCTGAAAAACCTGTTGAACTTTCCTAGAAAATCTTATTCATGCCTTCTGCACTCTGATTGAAAGTTCATACTCTTTTTGTTACTGTTCTGCAAGAGATAGGACCTAGATGCAAATGCAAATACTATATGAGCCATTAAAGCCTGATGAAATGCAAACATAAAACATATCCAAACTTTTATTTTTAATAGATTTTCTTTTATATTTTGTCCAAAGTTTCAATAAACTGATCCATTAAAAAAGGTAGAATTTTCTACTTATAACATCATATGTCAGGCTTTACAGGGTTAAAAAAAAAAATCCATGTTTAATAATTTTGACTTTAATCAAATATATAAAAAAACTCTCTCATATTAATTTTTACAGTTTTTGTTCCTGTAGGTATATGCTGTGGAGGCCAGCTCAATGGCAGAGCACACTGAGGAACTAGTGAGGCAGAATGGCTGTGAGGAAGCTGTGACCGTCTTTCAGGACCGAGCTGAGAATCTCACTCTTCCTGGGAAAGTGGATGTTCTAGTGTCAGAGTGGATGGGCAACTGCCTACTGGTATGAGAGCAGCTTTGAACTACTGCTTAATTCACTTCAATATTCACAGACAAAAATAAACTGAATATCACTACACATTATGTCTGTTGAGTGGATGAACAATGTCACCTTTGAAATTATTTTCCACTTTAACTGTAATATTACTCTTCCATAATTGTCACGGTTTAAGCACTATCTTTCAGTTTGAGTACATGTTGGAGTCAGTGTTGCTGGCACGTGATCGCTGGCTGAAGGAGGGTGGAATGATGTGGCCGTCCTCTGCCTGTCTGACCGTCGTTCCTTGCCAGGCCTTCTCTGACTACATGGAAAAAATGGAGTTCTGGGAGAAACCCTATGGCCTAGACTTCAGCTACCTACAGTGAGGCCTTTCATATTGATATACAGCTCTTTCTGACATATGTGTTGTGGGTATTTGAGCAGCTTGCCATTGCATTAGGTGGCAAAATATCAAATCAAGTGGCTTAAAATGATAATGTTGTTCAGAATGAAGGCAAACATTATTGTAGCACTTTTTATTGTAGAATTTTATTGAAACAAGATGGCCCAATTGATCAGCTACATACATCATTGTTATATATCACACTTGAGTAATATGATAACTCTGACTGTGCATATGTGTATTGTAGGTCACTTGCACAGAAAGAGTTTCTCTCAAAGCCTAAATTCAGCCATCATCTTCTACCGGAGGACTGTTTGTCCACCCCAGCTGATGTTATCACTCTTGATATGGTCACAATACAGGTCTCAGACTTAGAGGTAAATGTTAAAATTTGGATTAAATTATATAACCATTATTTAAAAGAAAGCACGTTAACTACACACTGCTTTTCCCCACTTTTGTCCAGAGACTCGAAGGAGAGTTTAGTTTCAGTGTTGAGAAGTCAGGCATGTTCCATGGTTTCACTGTCTGGTTCAGTGCACATTTCCAGAGTTTAGAAGAGGATGGACCATCACTGGAGTTGAACACCGGACCATATTCAGAGTATGATGCATAAACAGAAAAAGGACCAAATACAAATACATGATAGCACACTTGATATTCAGTTCGCAATTTCAGATCTGAATGCAGGTTCTAATTTTAAATTTACAGTCTGTGAGTAAAACATTAATCTGAAACTAAAAGTAAAACAGAACCTGCCTTTTTCCCAGGATCACTCACTGGAAACAGACTCTTTTCATGTTGGATGCCCCAGTGACAGTCGAGGAAGGGGACATTATAGTGGGGTCCATACGTCTGCAGAGAAATCCAATCTGGAGACGTCACATGTCAGTCACATTTTCATGGAACATAAACGGCATAGAAGTTTCTAAGGTGAGTATCTATACGTATCATTGCTTGATCTCCTTAAAGTCAATCATATTATTTGTTTTGCTTAATTTTTTGCTTTATTTAGCATTAAGAAATCTCAATGTAATACCAACGTGAACATTTGAAGCATCATTCACATTCTGAATATTTTTGCAGGTCCAGACAAAGTGTTTTCCAATGTGGAGGTGACCATAAGCCACAACCATGCACTTTAAACAGAACCTTGTATTTCTTTTTGCTGTTATGCATAAAACATGACACTACAAATCTTAACCTCATTTTCAGGCTTTATGTAGCTAGATAAAACTGACAAGGCTAAAGTAAAATTCACTAGATTAGATTTTGTTAACAAATCTAAAAATCTATGAATCCAACAGAACTTAGGCGTATTAAAAATGCAGGTCTCTGTTATTATATAATTGTTTGTATTTTTTTAAATATAGTAATAAGATGGTCCGAATAACAATAATGGAGTAGGCAAAGCCCCTCTATTCTCCATCCACTTCATTAATGGCAGTTCAGCATTTTCTGGAGCAACAGCACACTCTGCTAGCAAAGATGTGTAGTGTAACTCCAGTTTAGGGTTTTCAGTCAGGCTGACATGTTGAATTCTTGTGTGGGATACTTTTTTTTTATCTTAATATTAATTGTGTGAGTTTAGATTGATTGATTGTACACTCGCCATTCAAATTCCTTTATTACTATTGCGTCTTCCTTCTCATCTAGTTTCAGTTTCTGCAGTGTCAGGAATGTCCCATGTGGGCTCTGAAACGGTTCATCTTAATCAGGCTAGCACCAAATTTGTACCATAATGAAAAGTAGGCTATGAGGGATTTAAGTAGTTTTTTCAATGAATTGTTTTGTAGTTTAATAACGTCAATTGTTCAGCTGACAAAACAACATTTATAAAATTATTGGCATACAGTGGTTTTGAAATGAGGAGGCAAATTATTCACTTTTTTTGTAAATTTTAATGTAAATTCATGTTGACACATTTCCCAGTTTAAATAAACATTACTTATGCTATCAAAAAAAATACAATTGTATTTTCTGTTGTTACATTAACAGTGTTATCAATGTTATATCTTAAAACTAAGTAGCCTATAAAACTCAAGTTTTTAAGATTTTTTTACATTTTATTCCAAAATAACTCAGAAACAGATTTCATGTATATTCTTTTTGTTAACTGATGTTCAGCTGTTTGTTTGTTTGTTTTTTAATAATCACTTATTTTCAGATCATCAGTCATCAAAACCTGTTAAACACTGCAGGTGACATGATGGTCACGGACACTGAGATGTACTTTTAAATTCACCAAACTGATTGCTCACTAAAAAACTGTATATTAACAACTGATATCAGTCATGTCCTGTGTGTGTGCACAGAACCAGCAGGTTTTTAATACAAATCCCTGCATTTGTCAGGTGTCAGTTAAAAGACATGACAGTCAAATACACCTACTCTGTGCTCATGAGAATCACAGTTTTATGTTGTGATGTTGCCCTTATTTTGGCTTATAGTTGATGTACATTTGAGTAATTGTACCCTCTATCTGGTAGACACTAAACTGGATACTGGAAACTTATTCTATCTATACTATCTAACCCATCCAAAATGAAAAATCCAAATGCCACAATGGTTCAATAGATGCGTAGAGAATTATTTGATTGATATATGTTCTGTTTCATTCAGCAAAGAAAAAATCAACTGACCTGTTATTGCCTATAATTCAGGAATTCAGGCATAGACAGTGTTGGGGGGTAATGCATCACAAGTAACGCGAGTTACGTAAACAGATTACTTTTTCAAGTAACTAAAGTAACACATTACTTTTGAATTTGCACAAAATATCTAAGTTACTTTTTGAAATAAGTTACGCAAGTTACTTTGTTTTGCCATTTATTGGCTGACATCTCTCCTGTCGGGAAGAGAAATCGGGAGCAAGTGCTGATGTGGGCAGTGCCAGTGAGCATGCATTTACTCATCTCACTTGCACAAAAACAGATTCAGTATTCCTCAAAATGCATAAACACAGGGACATGCAAACTCAGAAGAGAACTCAGGTGTATCTTACCTTACTTTTAATTTAGATCACCAACAGAAATACTATATGATACAAGTATCTTAAATGACATGATAAAGATGCAGATTCAGAAGGAATTTGAAAAGTATCTTCAAAGTAATGACAATGGAGAAATGGATACAAGTATTTTATGGGATGTAGCAAAGGTTAGTTTTGGACAAGATTTATCTCATTTTTTCCTGTAAAAAAGAAAAACAGAAAAGATTATCAGATCCACAAGAGGAAATGTGTTTTTTTTTTGTTTTGTTTTTTTTAGATTTAGCCAAAACACAAGGTACTAGAAGGAAACTCCTGGAGAATACAAAAACAACAGACAAATAATTAAATCTATAAAACCAGGAATCCAAATGTATGCAACAAATACATTGAACAATCCTTTGAACTATATCACAAAGAGTTATACACTCAAATAGCCAGGGTTTCCAACAGACATTTGATGCTCATGCTCCCGATATAAGAACTGAATAGTGCTATCTGGAAGACGTGGGCAAATTAGGCACTGGTCACAAAAGTCCATTTGTACGAAACTTCTAGACCCCAAAAAACACCTATGCTGCTTAATTGCTTTTAATATATATTGAGAACAGGGGAATTCCTATGGAGAGACCAACACAATCTCACAAATTCGCACGTATTTTATGAGGTGGCTAATTCGTACGATTTGTCTAGACACCAGTGATGGGTAGGTTTAGGGCTGGACCTTCCTAATGGTGCTTTTTGAAAAGTCATACGAACTAGCCACCTCGCAAAATACGTACGAATTGCAGTGAAATCGGGTTGGAGTGACACAGTCATCTTTCTCAGTGAAAAGGAGGTATAAGAAGGAATGCAACTCATATCAGACCTAAATGTAAGCTTAAAATGATTTGCTTCAATCCTATCTAAGATTCTACAGAGGTCATTATTTGGGCACTGGTGGATTTGTCTCAAACTTTCATACAAAAATGACAGACACAGGATAATATATGAGAGCATTTCAAGTCATGAGCCATATTACAACAGAAAAGTGCAATGTGGGTTAGAAATAGTAAAAATATAAATAAGATTATTTTTGACAAGCATGTAAAGTTAGTGACCGAACACTCATTGTTGCCAAATGTTTCAAGGAGTAACATAGAAATGTGGGTTTAAGCCAAATCAAACTTCAAAAGTCCAACAAATGTTTGCCAAAGTTGTAATTGTAACAAGGGACACTATATCCTTTTTAATTTTTTTTTTTCACCTTCATCTAAGTGATAAATTGCCATAATTCCAGACACACCTTCACATTTGCACAGCCTGTTCCATTTTGCAGAGACCCAGCATGCTAGCATAGCCCACTCTTGCTATTTCTGACATACCTTTATAGTATGCTGTTCTGAATTATGCTGTAAACTTATGTCCAACAAGATATATGATTCTTATTAAAAGTACAGTTTTGGTGAAAGCTGTTGAGGTTCATGGCGGTTTTAAGGAATCGTGCCTTCTCATTAAAAATTAATTGTGTGTAACTTTTTTCTAGCCTGTGCTATACTGAAGTTCCTTTTCTTTATGCTGCTTCCTCTCACCTTTGATGCTGTCTGCCTGTCCACGTCAAAGTCCTCACCTGCAAAAAGTCACAGGTGTATTTTTTAACCAACTTTACAAAGGCTATTATTATATCAATATTTATATCAATAGCTTAAACTGATATCAAGTTTACCTAACAGCAGAGAATAACATTAACAATATACAGAAAAATGCCAGTTGATTATGGTGCTTCGTTGACCTTTTACATATCTTTAAATAATAAAAAGTATGAATTAAATTATTGACCTGATATCACTTTAATAATCAAAAGTATCTAATAAAGCTGTTCAGATTAAAAATAGCAGCATCATTCAAGATGTATAAAACATTAATTATGCACTTCAATTTAAGTCACTATATGGAGTAAGTAGTGTAAGTAGTGATATATTTAGATAACCGTGAGAACTTTTTTTTTTTTTTTTTACTCTGGCTGTTAAATGCAAACATGTAGTTCACCTAAACTCATCATCTCAACCGTTATCTTTGTGCCAAACAACACTGTTAGACTTTTCTGTAATTTCTACAGTTATTTACTTTAAATCCCTCAGTATTATACTGCTATTTCTCTTTACAGTAAATAACTGTGATTCCCATTGCATCATGGGAATTTTCTGTGACGTCTAACACCACATACAGAGACTTACTGTATTTTTAAAATTTGCTGTATACTACTGTATTTGTCTAACACCACATACAGAGACTTACTGTATTTTTTAAATTTGCTGTATACTACTGTATTTGACGTAACGGCCTCTCTGGCTGTCACCATTCCATCGTGCTTTTTATTTCCTATAATGTTTGCCTTACACCGCGTGTCTACAACGCTATAACAGTCAGAGGCTGTCTATATTGGACACATTGAAGCGACCGGGCCGGACCATTAATGCAAAATGTAAACCTGTTTGTCCCTTGCCAGAAATAGCGCGAGCGTTACCGTCCGTACGTCAGACATATAACGGCGCATCACTACACTGTCTGGGATTTGTCGTGTCTCGCTGGAGCATCCAGTGTAATATCACTGGGACTGTCTGGCCCGGGGAAGAGACGGAATTCACTTCACCGAGAGAGAGACCAGCAAGCAAGGTAAAAAAAAAACATTATGTGTGTGTTGACAGGAATGTGCCCAGTTTAACCTGTTTTAAGTTACTCGTCAACATGGCGGTAACGAACTTTACCACAGTAAACTGCGCTAACGTTTCATTTTACAGACTTTGTTGTCGAGTTAAAATACGCCAACGAGCAACGCTTAGTTTACATTAACAATAAATTAACTACTATGTGATGAGAAAATAACATTGTAACGTTATGTTAGCTAACGTTAAATTTTATTTGGCTAGCTGCCACCTTTCTAGTTTTAGCATTAGTTTGCAAACTATAACATATTATAGTTTTTTTTTAATGGAATTTAATATTTACTTCCATTTTTGTATGTGTTTAAAGGCAACTGCAACAAAGCGCCAATTCGCGCCAGTGACTAACGTTAGCGCTAGTGACTAACGTTAGCAAGATTCCGGAGATAAGTTAAAGTTAGGCCATTTGTGATATATTTTGACAAGTTTGCTGAAATGATTAGCAATATGTGATAAGTGCTTTGGAGCCACTGGTGCAGACTAGGTAGCATACAATATCTTATAAAATCTCTATAAAATTGGCTAACTTTATATCAAATAAGTGACCTTTGCATCATGTCAAACTTTATATTTATTACACAGCAAATGAACCAATCAGAAGATGGACCATTTTCTATGTTCAGTCTCACCAGATTAAATGTATTCGGGTAAGCACTGCACTAAAACTCTCACTAATTCATTCATACCAAATCTAGCATTCTAAACAATTTAAGTTTATAATTTTACATTATTTTGATATTTTATTAGGCAGAAGACTCTCTACCATTGCAGTCCCACCTGACCAGGAAGGTCCTAACATCAGCGCACAGGTGGGTTAACTACTGTAGGAAGGAGAACGGTCATCACTCAGTGATTTCTTGCATGTGTCTTTATGTATATTTGTCTCAGACAGGGACCCCTTCACTGCAGATGAGCTGAAATGGGCTAAATCATCGATGTCAGTCTTTCTCTCTATGGATCTCAGCATTTTTGGACAGAATTTAGGATTTGTAAGTATAAAAATTTAATCTGGAATAATTTAATTTAGTTCAGTTGAAATGTTTGAATATGCTATTGCCAAAGCTGTTTACAAATAGATATTCTTAAGTTATTGTAAACATAATAAAAATGTAAAAAAAAAAGGAGGTTAAAAATATTTTGACACTAATATTTATTTCTCTCTCTCTCTCTCTCTTTTACAGTATATAGTGTTGATACCGGGCTCTCCTCTGAAGGACTGAGTACATTTGCGTTTGTGGACAAGCTTACAGATCAGGGAACATTCTGATGTTGTCAGTCAAGTTCTGAACAGGAACCAAACTTTGGAGAAGTTCATTTATTCGCAAAGGTGGACAAAAACATTGTGTTGACTTTTTAAAAATTATTTTGATGATGATTTTTACTCGTAGAAGTAGAAGTAGACTGGGGGGTAGTCAGTCAGACATTGATAATAATAAGAAATGTTTCTTGAGAATCAAATAGACTTCAAAAACATTAAGACACTTAAATACTTCTTTTGGCCACCAGTGTACATGAATCCAACACATTTTTGTAAATAAGTGAAATTATTTTGAAGGTGGGGTTATGTGTCATGTATTGTGAAAAGAACTGTGTTTTGTCCTGTGTTGGACATTTCCTTTTTGACTGCTTAAAAATGTATTTATATTCTGCAGTTTTATGAATGTAATGGTTGATATTTCATTATAATACTTGTATAAGCTAAACAACCAATGACTCTACATTAATTTTGTCAAATGCTAACGTTTTGTTTATGATTTTATGTATGATTTTAACAATGTGTGCAGTGAAGGATATCACATAATGTGTTAATTTAACACGTTTACACATCTTTGTGCTAACCTTTCTGACATATTTACTTTGTTAAAATCATTAACACAATGAATGAGTTAAAATTAACATAAAAAACGTTGTCCCTAAACTCACCCATTAATGTGTAAAAATTTCACACATCATTTCCAGCTTTGGCAGACTGTATATTTTGTGATATATATGAAATGTTTTAAATAAAAAAATGGTATTTTGTAATAACTTTGTCTAATTGGTTTGTATGTTAGTAGTATTTATGTAGGATAAAAATAAAATCAATTATATAATAAAAATTATGAAATCTAATTTAGTACAAATAAAAAATAATTACAGTAGTGTACTGATTAGCTTCATTTTTACAGTAATGCACTGTATTACACAATTACAGTACCATACTGTAAAACTGAAAACAGTAATGTACTGTACATCTTAATTACAGTAACTTACTGGCAACAGTGTGTTACTGTAATAAACCCTTGAAAAGTCTAACAGTGAAGGATGTGGGTTAAGTCTATTTCTAACCACACTGTATGCTCAAGCCCTTTGCTGCAGCTCACGTTTGGCACAATGCTTGGTGTTTATGGCCTCAGCTTGTGCATGAGAATTGATGCCAGAAATATCTGATGTGCTTTGCTACTGCTGTATCGCAAAAAAAGACTTTAGCATCCGACTTCAAATACTAAAAAGGATTGTCCCTGTAATGAATAAACTAAAGTGTTGTGTAAAAACACATTAACAAACAAACTCAGGTGTTCAGAAGCATTAACATAAGTAAAGCAGCGTTGGGACCTTTTAAATCCGAGACCATTGTCTTAAAATGTTGACAGGTAAATGATAAGTTTAAGACGTTATAAGAAGTTTCTAATCATGAAAAAAAAAAAAAATCCTTTTCTAAGGCATAACATCAGCGGAAATTTGACAGGAATGTACATGGGGAACAGGAATGTATAATCATGACCATAATCATGGGTTAATATTTTGTAACAGACAATGAGCAATAGTTGTCATTTTAACTATAAAATGTGATATACACATAATATTGCACACTAATGAGGTTTATAAGCTCATAATTATGTGCACTGAATCTCTTCTATTTGCATAATCTTAAATAATCTAAAATTGAACAGTCGAGTATTTACTGCTGAATGTTTGTATAACGTGATCCATGCACCACTAACCAAATTTGTGAATAACCACATACAATACATCACAGCATAACTGTGGCTTTCCATATGAGTAAAAGGCTTGTATCTCGGGTGGCATCGATGCATTTGCAACACAAATGAGAGGGGGTGGAAGTTCCTGTGTCTATGAGAAAATATGCTCACCTGCAAGAAGTTAAAGATGAAAGAGTCAAAGAGGGATTAATGTTCTTGGTAATATTCCCATTCAGGATAGGTAAAGTTAATCAATTATATTAAACTGCAAATAAAATGCAACCAAATGAACCCCACTTTATAACCAATTGCCTGAGTTTTGATCACAGATGGTCAGTGATCAGGTTGTGGGTGGTTCATGTGTTTAAACAATCTACTTGGTTTTATATTTGATAGTTTTGTATGCTTCAAAATAGTATAAACTGTGAAATGTAGCATATAAGAAATCAAGGCTCCCCTGGCTTAACGTACAGTAGAACTAGGGTGACCACCCGTCCCGCGTAGCGCGTGCGCGCACAGCGTTTGAAGCCCAATTCACGCGTCACGCAAATTGAGACCGTGTCACGCATAATCTATGCTTGCTCAAAAAAAAGTTGGTCGCTCTATATCCTCGAGCCAAAGGCAGCCAAATGAACATTACTTGACATTTCAGCACGCTATTGTTGCCACACAAACCCCTCAGTTGAACTGCTGACTAGTTTGCCCGACGCGTATTGTCAACTTTTTCGTTGTTGTCATGACAGCGCACGCACGCGCATACCAGACACACTGGGAAGGAACATTTAGATGCGTGCTTTCCAATTCGAAAAATTCGAGAAAGAGACTGAGTCTGAGAGGCAACGCCATCATCAATTAAAAAGAGAAGGTGTGGGTACAAGAAAGAATGGGGAAATGAATATTTGTGGCTGAAAGGTGTTGAGGGGGATACCGAGAGGGCTTTTTGTGACCTTTGCAAAACGTCTTTCTCAATCGGAGGGGAATACGATGTCAATCGTATTTTTTTTAAATACTTTTTTCTTTTTTTTTACTGTTCCTGTGGTGTTGAGCAACTACAATTCCTGTTAATCCTATAATTTTATATTATAATTTATTTAAAGTAAATAAATTGTAATGAAAAAATAAATAAAATTAAATAGTAAATCTTAAGTGGAAGTACATCTGTCAATTCATTCAAAATATCTTTCTGTCTTTATTTAGAAAAAAAATACACATTAGTTGGCCTATTCATGAGCATGCATCAGCAATTACTCATGTTTAGGGGAATAGGGCATTATTAATACCATGTAAGGTGGTATGTGCTAGAAATGGGTAAACCACTATCAGTGAGTCTGCCAGTGGGGTGGGGGCATCGCCGCGCCAGGCAGTGTCCCACATTGTCCCTCAGAAACATACCCCTTGTCCCCCCTTGGGCTTATTAGCAGGTGGTCACCCTAAGTAGAACAGTATTGATGGGTGCTAATGTGTTTTGAAACACACACACACACACACACACGCACACACCAAACTCATGCAGCCTATCTGCTGTACATTAAGGGGAGGAGAGATAGCCTACCCTTTATACTGTATGAACCCATACTCTGCAAACATGGTACATGAACATCCAGCGATTGAATCCACAATACTAAAGAATCTGCTCGCTCCTACCAGTGCATTTGCAATTGCTTTTCTATTTCTTGTATTACAGATCACTTATAAAATGGAATTTCAATGCCCATGTAATTCTATTAACAACCAGATGTTCTGTATAATCTATTTTTTCCTTCCAGTTGTCGGACTTATGATAATACTGACATTAACTGCTAAAACGTGTCCAATAATGTGCGTACTGTGTTGTTTAAAACGCAGCTCTGATGGATCGAGCTCCCAATCTCGCCGCGTTCAATCTCACTCCAGCTGTTCCTGGGCATGCCGTAGGGTTTTAGGTAAACATGTTTTTAGAAACATGTTTCTTTCTTCATTTTGGATCATAACGATTTTGATTGATGGAGACGCTTTGGTTTGGTGGACCCTAACAAATGAAAACATTACGGAGTGGTACGACCAAATTCCTTGTAAACAGGACAAACTTACTGCTGAGGAGACCAAGAGCCTTAGATATTATCGGGTTCTATCAAAGGTAGGCTACATTAACCATGTGATTATACGAATACATTAACTTTAATTATAATGATGTTTTCCCATACAGGGAAATGTTGTTTTATTTTATATAACAATATACTTTTTAATTAACATTACGAATATTACGATTCACACTAATAGAATAAATTAAAATTAAATAAACAAAGAAGACATTTTTAGAAGAACATTTTGCCTATTTAAAACGAGATTTCTAGTTGTCACATTTAACACCAGGGTTTATAGGCTATAGATATACCTTGGTAAAAAAATTGCAAAACTGACTGAAAATATGTTTTTGGTATAACTCCTCTTGTTCTTTCATTTAAAATATGCACAAACATCTAACCTTTAATTAAAGTTAATTTACACAAAAAAATATAATAATTCTCCAAAATATCTGTGCCAAAATTACTGGTAGGCCTACCCCTAGAAATTCTAATGAGTAAAAATGTATATTTTATAAAATTCAGTAGATGACGGAAAAAAAACAAAAAAACTTTGACAATCGATTATGGGCTATGTTGATGTGGGCCCTTAAGACCAACATACCATAAAAATATGCTTCAGGTGTGTTTGATTAGGGTTGGAGATCAACTGTGCAGGACAATCGATCGGCAGGAGCAGGATTGGGCACCCCTGCTTTAGACCTTTTATATTACAGCTGAGGAACAATTAAAAAAGACAGACAATTACCAAGTGACATTCCTTAAATTTATTCAATTTAAACATGCAGCATTTGAATATAAAGTCTTTGCTTTCATGACAAAAACAGATAGTAGATAAAGTAGATAAAATGATGTTAGATTAATATTTACTTTCTGAAATATAACGCACATCATACACCAAAGATGACCCTGAGATCTGCCAGAGACAGTTTAGTGAATGAGGATCCAGTTCCAGACAAGACTTTCTGAGCCAACTCCTTCTTCTTCTCCTGTAGTGAAGAGATCTTGTCTTCCACTGTACCGTCACACACAAACCTGTGGGTAGATGGAACCACATGGCACTATCCACTAACAACAAATAATATATGGTGTAAAGTAAGTTTTTAGAATTGTAAAATGACTGTAAACGCAAGACATAATATATAAATATAAATATAAATATAAATATATATATATATATATATATATATATATATATATATATATATATATATATATATATATACACAGTGAGGAAAATAAGTATTTGAACACCCTGCTATTTTGCAAGTTCTCCCACTTGGAAATCATGGAGGGGTCTGAAATTGTCATCGTAGGTGCATGTCCACTGTGAGAGACATAATCAAAAAAAAAAAAAAATCCAGAAATCACAATATATGATTTTTTAACTATTTATTTGTATGATACAGCTGCAAATAAGTATTTGAACACCTGTCTATCAGCTAGAATTCTGACCCTCAAAGACCTGTTAGTCTGCCTTTAAAATGTCCACCTCCACTCCATTTATTATCCTAAATTAGATGCACCTGTTTGAGGTCGTTAGCTGCATAAAGACACCTGTCCACCCCATACAATCAGTAAGAATCCAACTACTAACATGGCCAAGACCAAAGAGCTGTCCAAAGACACTAGAGACAAAATTGTACACCTCCACAAGGCTGGAAAGGGCTACGGGGAAATTGCCAGGCAGCTTGGTGAAAAAAGGTCCACTGTTGGAGCAATCATTAGAAAATGGAAGAAGCTAAACATGACTGTCAATCTCCCTCGGACTGGGGCTCCATGCAAGATCTCACCTCGTGGGGTCTCAATGATCCTAAGAAAGGTGAGAAATCAGCCCAGAACTACACGGGAGGAGCTGGTCAATGACCTGAAAAGAGCTGGGACCACCGTTTCCAAGGTTACTGTTGGTAATACACTAAGACGTCATGGTTTGAAATCATGCATGGCACGGAAGGTTCCCCTGCTTAAACCAGCACATGTCAAGGCCCGTCTTAAGTTTGCCAATGACCATTTGGATGATCCAGAGGAGTCATGGGAGAAAGTCATGTGGTCAGACGAGACCAAAATAGAACTTTTTGGTCATAATTCCACTAAACGTGTTTGGAGGAAGAAGAATGATGAGTACCATCCCAAGAACACCATCCCTACTGTGAAGCATGGGGGTGGTAGCATCATGCTTTGGGGGTGTTTTTCTGCACATGGGACAGGGCGACTGCACTGTATTAAGGAGAGGATGACCGGGGCCATGTATTGCGAGATTTTGGGGAACAACCTCCTTCCCTCAGTTAGAGCATTGAAGATGGGTCGAGGCTGGGTCTTCCAACATGACAATGACCCGAAGCACACAGCCAGGATAACCAAGGAGTGGCTCTGTAAGAAGCATATCAAGGTTCTGGCGTGGCCTAGCCAGTCTCCAGACCTAAACCCAATAGAGAATCTTTGGAGGGAGCTCAAACTCCGTGTTTCTCAGCGACAGCCCAGAAACCTGACTGATCTAGAGAAGATCTGTGTGGAGGAGTGAGCCAAAATCCCTCCTGCAGTGTGTGCAAACCTGGTGAAAAACTACAGGAAACGTTTGACCTCTGTAATTGCAAACAAAGGCTACTGTACCAAATATTAACATTGATTTTCTCAGGTGTTCAAATACTTATTTGCAGCTGTATCATACAAATAAATAGTTAAAAAATCATACATTGTGATTTCTGGATTTTTTTTTTTTAGATTATGTCTCTCACAGTGGACATGCACCTACGATGACAATTTCAGACCCCTCCATGATTTCTAAGTGGGAGAACTTGCAAAATAGCAGGGTGTTCAAATACTTATTTTCCTCACTGTATATATATATTATTATTATTAGATCATTTATTAGGGCTGCATCTAACGATTATTTTTGTTGTCGATTAATCTATCGATTATTTCTTCGATTAGTCGACTAATCTAACGATTATTTTTACGAATAATCTAATGGTTATTTTTGGGATTAGCCGATTTATTCATTGGCAAACTTTCCAATAAATAATAAAAACAACAATATATCAGCTGTAGTGCATCTGTATATTATTTTAACATGAAATCTATGGATGACAAAAAAAATTGTATTTCAGAAAGGGTAATTGTCATTTTATTATGAAATATGCGAACAGGAAGCATTTCGTCACCTTCCTAAAATAATTGCCTAAGTCATTTTTTCAGGTTTCATCAGAAAACACAAAAACGGAACCAATAATTGAATATCATCACCTTCCTAAAATAATTGCCTAAGTCATTTTTCAGGTTTCTCAGAAAACACAAAAAAAATGAAAATTAACTTCAGAGGTTCGTTCTTCTTGATGCAGCTCCCATCTTGAAAAGCTTGTAAAATTGCCTTTTAAAATTGCTTGTAAAATCTTTTGACTTATGCCAAATAAAACGGCCTAAGTCACACTCTTGACATAGGCCATTATACTACAGGGGTAGAAATGCATGATCTGTTCAACTGAGGATGTGGGGATTTTACCAGAGGTGGCCAGCATCATCAGGAGATGACTTATGCAAAAAAAACATTTTTGTCAAAAAATGACTTAGGCAATTATTTTAGGAAGGTGACGATTTTAAACTTTATTTTTAACTAATGGTACTATTTCATAAAATGTAAGATGTATATAGTCACAGGCCTACAGTATTTAGGAAATGTGTTTACTAGAGTCTGTTATTAATTACCATAGTGGGAATATGATTTACTCAATTAACTTGTCCATTAACTTGTCCGAAAATGCACTTGATTATCTGCTAAAAGGTTCACATGCACTATATTGCAGCCTAGGCTACCGGTAATGTAAATATAAAGTTAGGGGCCGATCACACCTGACGCGTTTTTGAGTGAGAGGCGCCTATTTTCAATTGGCATTTTTCAAAAACTCCGAGCGGAAAGAGCGCCCGACGTCATCGCGTTTTTTTCCACTGTCCAATCGAATGAATGGAGAATGAATTCCGTTTTAGTGATGAAAGCTAGTTAAGCTACAGTTGCTTGAACGCCCGGAGTGCGATGATGGAGGATAAACTTGTGGTGCTCTCGCGGGTTGCAGGAGCTTAACGACTTCACGAACCGTAACTACCACAATGTTAACAAAGTAGATATAGTTAATAAAAGGCTGATTTGATGTTTACTTGACTGACAGGACAGCTGTTTCAGTGGTGCCTAGCAACATAAAAAACGCAGCGCACTGCTCGTTCTGTGTGATGGTTCAGTGCTGTGCACCTCGCGTTTTCGAACCTGAAAAACGCGTTAGGTGTGCTTTAGTCGTTTGTTTTTAAAGTCTACATTAGAGACCTGCGCCGCGCGGGACGGATTTCTCCCTTAATAATTCCTAAAATGCTGACATCTCAGTTCATCGCGATCTCACAAATCTCTGTTATTATCAGTGAAACTGGCTGCACAATGAATCTTTCATAATACACTTTGTTTGTTATAATCAGATGATTTGCCAGTATGCAGAATTCAGCACTGAACAAAAAGATTCTATTTTAAATGCATCTGATTGGCCATTGCGTTCAAGAAATCAACACATATGTCTGTGATTGGCTACATTGTTCAACGCTGCAAACATGTTATAAATAGAGACTCTGGCCTGTAAATCGTTTCTATTTTGTTTTAGTTGTTCATGTTGCTTTTGTGCAACAGATAAATGAAAATTCATTTGTTTTTAGATGTTCAATTTATAGATATTTCTATTTTGTGGGAGTCCCGCGAATCGTTTTATTCTCCCTCAACCAGCACACACACGAGTGCATTACCGCCCGCGCCCGCACTTGGCCATCAGAACTAACTGTATATTCCCGCGCCGCACTCTGTTGCGTTGGGTCCCGCGGGAGTGTACATGAGCATACACACCTTTTAAAAAAATGGCACATGCACTGAAAGCTTCGCGGGAGCGGGAGCAGAAGCCGCCATTACTCGACATTTAAACGTAAATAATTAATGCGACGCGTCGACGCATTTCATGCGTGTCGACGTATTTTCATAGTCGACTTAATCGATGACGTCGACGCGTCGTTGCGGCCCTAATATATATTATATATTCCCTGAGGCTTAAAGGGATAGTTCACAAAGGAAGATATTTGGAAGAATGTTTGTAATCAAACAGATCTCGGTCCCCATTGACTTCCATAGTATACTATGGTAGTCAATGGGGACCGAGATCTGTTTGGTTACAAACATTCTTCCAAATATCTTCCTTTGTGAACTATCCCTTTAAGCCTCAGGGAGCACACTCATGGACGACCCACAAACTATTCACTGACTGATTGTCAGAAAACTGGCAGTTCTGATCTGATTTTCTGGCTTCTATGTAATATATGTCTGTCAGGATGCAGCAGTCTGATTGGTAGATACGATGAGTGCCCTCAAAGCAAGTATCATTTTACAAGATTAGTGAAGTCAAATATTTGAAAGAGAATTTAATTCAATCTTAAGGTGCATAACTATTCAGTTAACTCAGTGATTTAATCAGGCTCAAGACTTTTGGATGGAAATTAGTTCAGTTTAAAAAAAAAAATTCTGTACAGCCAAACAAAAGCAACACATTGGTCCATTTATTTTTTTTAAAAGCCAGGCTATGCCTTATAAACCATTTTCTGCCCCTGACCTGTAGTTGATGGTGTTGCATGTTGCTGAAAGATGAACTGTAAATCAAAAGGTCAGGCTACATGTCACTGTTGTGCAGATTTCCATCAGCTGCTTGCGAGCGGATTTGCTTGCACGACAGAAAACTACTAATTGCAATATTACTGTGTAATTTCAAATGTTTATCACTGAACAAAAGCAACATCAACCCCTCACCTGTGAATTGTAACATCCCGGCATTGTCCCACCCTATAGATCCGATCACAGGCCTGGTCCTCTAGTGCTGGGTTCCTGTGAATGAAAGCCCAGTTTATTTACATGTCCATCTAGTCTCTTCAGAGCAACTTGCAGTATGAACCGAAGCAGTTGTGTTTGTGTTTTAATGTTGATTTTATTTGGTAATAGCTTAGCACCTTGTAACTGACTGACCTCCCAATATTCAAGAATTCAAACAAGCAGTTGGAGGTATTCATGTGGTCTATTTTTAATGTAAAAATTGACATTAAGCATCGTTAAAAATTTGAGGACTTATGAAGTGGCTCACCAATGCATGTCGATGAGGAATAGATGATTCCCTCCAATCAGATTGATCCCCACACCTCCAGCACACAGAGACACCAGCATCACCTGCAATGAGCAGAAGGCTTCTTCATTTCAATGGACACAGCAACTGAGTACACCAGCAGTCATCAAGTAAACGTTTGTCTTATTAAACCCTCTCAATATTAAACCCTCTCTTATTAATGCCTCTCAAAGTGATCACATGCCTGTGGTCCTTTAGGGTTAGTGTTGAACTCCTCCACTAGGTCCATTCTGCGTTTGGGATTGACGGTGCCATCGATTACCGCAAACGTCAGACCCATTTTCTTCAAGTGAACAGCAACAATGTGCAGCATGCTGGTCCACTGAGACACAATCACACTGCCAATCCAAAATGAACACTCATCAAGTACCAAACGCAAGTAAAAGTCAAAAAGTCAAATTATCTGACCCTCTATATTGTGAAATATTCAGTTAATTCTTTGACAAATTACCAAGACCTTTCCACTAGTTCACCATTTCATTTTTGGCAGATTTCAATTTGTATGTCAGATACCCATCATTTGAATAAATAAATGCCAATTTTATGTTTAGTGTACAAAGGACTGTCGTTATGCTGGCTTGCAGATTTTACTATACACAGCAGAACAAACTATATACCTTAACATTTACTACATCATTTTCCATTACCTAAATAAAAACCTGAGTATTTCTCAAAGGAAGCCATCAAAATGAGAAAAAAATTATAAGTTATAATAAACAGTTTCTTAATTTTTTATGCAGTTTTATCAAGACATGGAGACTTGTTTGAATTTGACACAATGATTTGTGTCACAAATATGCAAAGAAAAAACAATAAATGTTGGATGGTAAGAAATATTTAGCCAGGTACCTACAGCACTGCCATCTAAACTGAAAGTGCAGTTGACATACCTTTTTTGATCTTTCTTTCTAATTTCTTTTAATTCTGTCAGAATGGCTGAAATCTGAAATAAATAAAAAAAGTATAAATATTTCATAATAAAATATAATAGAATCTCATATACTGCAGATACATTAGACACAGCAGGGTACGGCAGAGGATGTTCACCTTAGTGCTTTCACGAGTGTCCTGGAAGAGCTCAGAGGAGAATCGAGTGCCATTGAGAGAGACGGTGTCTTTAGGGTCAGAGTCTGAGGGCTCAGAGAGAGACAGAGCACACAGCTGCTCTTCTAGAGACAGAGCAACACCATCCCCCTGCAGCTCTGTCTGATCTAGAGTCTGGAAAAACACACATCAGTATGTGAACAAGAGAATTAAGTGTGAGTGAGACAGTGAGGGAACATCACCTTCTTGAGCAGAGACAGGTGGCAGCAGCACTGCCTGAGACGCAGCAGCAGTGACAGGATGTGGATGGTGCTGGAGGCCTGAGGCTGCTGGGAGGAAGACAGCGAGTCCTGCTGAGACATCCCAAACTCCCGTGCAACTGAGACACAAGCACAATCATTACAGGGAAACTATAATAATGCCAATAAATCTACATAAAGCAGTTTCTATTGTCCATCACGTTACAATTATGAAAAAAGAAGATAAATTAGACAAAGTGCCTTTGTTTTTTTCCCATTGTATTAACTGTGTGCATACACAACTCTCTATGAACACTCACATGTGTACAAGCTTAAGACTGAAAACGTAAGACTTAATAACAACAGAATAAACACTTGCTAATACTCAGTCCTTAGCTAAGAGCATGTTATGATAGAGACTGCTTACCTTTCTCAAAAGGATTACTATTGTCTGCCTTTTTAGTGTTTCCTCCTTCATGTCTTTTAAGATAGTTTTGAAGTGTGGACCTGGGGAGGAAGAAGACAAGCCAATGTACATATGAGACACCATGCACGCAAAACGTCAAGAAATGTACTGAATATGCATAAAAACTGGGGTTCAGTGACATGATATACCTGGATTGTGCAAACACAACATCATATACAGCCTGCTCATCTTCAGACAGCTTCAACCTGTGAACCTCGCAGGTCCGATCAGGCAGAGAAACCTGAAACAGAGGCACAAACGTTACAAGATTCCTTCAGGTAACCAATAAATCTGCATAATCTTTTTTTGTCGTTTGTGATAACGGATCACTTAAGATTACACTCACAAAGAACAATTTCTAGTTTATTAAATAGTCTGAGCATAAATGAAAAAAATGTATGCTCACTATAGAAATTTCCAAAACATTTTAGGATTTTATTCATTTTCAGGTAAGGAAACCACAAAATAAATGTAAAATGTCCCTAATAAAGCTTTTCAAAGCCTGAGGTTTATATTAATTTTAAGACTATGAAAACTACACATTGTGTGTGTGTGTGTGTACCAGTGGTTTTCCAGAAGAGTCCAGCTGGTCTTTGGTCCTGCGAAGCAGCAGTGCTCTGGTGAGGATGTTCAGTCTCTCTCCTCCTCTCTTTGAGCCATTATCCACTTGAGACTTCCACAGCTTAAACTCATCAAAAGGAGAGCATCTCAGAAACCTGCACAGCATGTGCAAAAACAACAGCAGTTAAAGTAGTTTGCCACATTATACATCTCTATGACGGACTGAATCGTTCAATCACTGTGCTGCAGAATCTTGGCCAACAGATACTCAGCTCTTGTTATTCACTCACTCGACTGAATCAACAATATCAGATTATTTACAAAATTATTTCACTGGATAACACTTGGGATCTTGTTTCTCTCAATTTTACAAACGATCTCCTCTTTTCTTCACTTCCAATCCCATCCTTTATTGAGGGGTTTATAAAGAAATAGAACATGAGAAATTAAATGTTTCAGTTAACAATTAACTTCTTAATATGCAAGTGATGAATTTCATTTTGTGAAGGTAAGTGAGATCGGATTTCTCTCTGATCATACAAGAGATGGATTAGTAAATTCTCTCTCTTTTCTGACTGATTTAAATAATATTTCTATTATATATTTTTTTTTTTTGCCACTTTGAGAAAGTTATGATAACATTGTCATGGATATCTTATTGTGCTACTGGAGCAAATGGGAAACGAAAAATCATATTTACTCCTACCTCTGAGAACCATGGAAATGTGAGAAGGGTCCATAGACTTAATTTCATGGTGAAAAATTCTCTTTATGCAGACTGTAAACTGAACTAGCTGTAGTTAATATTATATTTCAAGAGTTTTCCTGCATTATGATAGATTATTTGCTCAGCTCTTCAGAATACTGGTTTGTTATTGGTCAATCGCATCACTCCATGATCAAATACCACTAAAACTTACCTCAGGCTACCCAAAAAGGCAACCATTTTGCTACATAGCTTTGGTAGTTGTGTTTTTCTCATATCAGCAGTATTTTTTATTTTCACATAATAAATAAAAAATATTTAGTGACCATTTCCACTGATTTATTTAACAAGTATAATATGTATATGCAGCCTCTGGGCATGATCTTTTCTTTAATGTACATACAACTATCCCTTTATATACAAATATACAACATATACACAATTTATCTCCATTTGAAACCAGGAGATAATTGTGTTTTTAATTCACTCTTGTTGTGTTCGGATAAGGTTAAAGAGCTGGATGGCTCACAGTCTGGTTCTGACAGACAGAGATTATGACTAAGGTATAAGTCATGCTCTGCCCAAAATCGTTCACTAATTCTCTATTTACTTCATAGTCAATGTCTATCATTCAAATGCCTCATTTATTCAATCATTCTTTTTTTTTCTTTTTGCCACCTTATGCCTAAATATTTTTGCTGCCTGTCTGAACAAAGTCCTGGGATATGTCTCGAAATGTAGCAAGAAAGAGCCAAAACCGATCGTACTTGAGCAGTGAATACATGTCCAGCAGGTTGTTCTGAATAGGGGTTCCAGTGACAGCCCAGCGGGATCGAGCCCGCAGTTTACACACCGCCATGGACGTCTGGACCTTAGGGTTCTTAATGTTGTGAGCCTCATCGAGAATCACACGTGCCCAGGCAACACGTAAAAGAGGCGGCAGGTCTGAGGCCTACAACCAGAAGAAATAGCTACTTAAAGCAACTTTTGGTACTGGGACAACAAAACTAACAGGTCCAGGCCCTCAAACATCTCAGCCAATCTAATTAATCATTCAAATGTTGTGGTCTCTATTCATACCACATGATCAGAGTCCCGAGAGGGTTTATCCGCATCCTCCTTCTGCACAGGGATCTCCTTAGAGACCAGACTGTACGTAGTGATCACCACATCATGCTCAGCAAGGCTGGTGGAGACACAGAACAGCAAGACAGGAAGAGAGATTAAGATAAAGAACGAGCAAAAGCAAAAAGTGAGACAAAAAATTACAACAGGAAATAGAATGACAGCTGATTGAGGCTGATAACACAGTGACCAAACAAGTATTTGGACACTTAAAAATGTATAAATGTTGTTTGAGAAAAAAAAAAAAAAAAGAGAGAAAAAAAAACTAATAACCAATACTACGGAGCCCCTGAGGGGACCTTTGCAATAAAAAATAATAATTATTATTTATTTTTTTAAAGTTTCGCGTGCTCACGAGAAAGTTTTGCGTGCGCACGTATGGAAGTAAAATAATGTCAAATGTTTTTGAAATAAAAAGCCTGTTGAATTGCACTACTTGAAAAAAATAGCCATTGCATTAACCATGCTTGCATTTTAATGCATTGTATTTTTAGGGCTTGCATTTTTATGGGCTGAAATTCAGCATGGTTGAATATTTAAGCTTTGAATATTTCAATTAAAAACATTTCAAACACCTTTTCATTATTAAAAATTCAATAATCCATATTCATCTTTCATATTTCACTTCCAAAATATTCAAACTGTTTAAAAATACAACCAATAATATTCAACAGGCAATTTTCGGTCCATTTTATTTCGCTTTGCAAATTCGCTTCCACAAATTCAGTGGTTCAAATTCGACAGTAAATTCAACATTGACGTCCAGGAACTGCAGGAAAAGCAATAGATTACCGAGCATACTCTCCATCTGCTGTTAGTCGATCTCACCATCAGATGGTGCAAAAGTGCGTGTTGTTGACGAAGACCAGCAAAATTAGAGCAAGTCATTCATTCATAAAACTCATTTACAGCAATGTAAGTGCATTTGTTATTATTATGACGGCTGTTTTATGTTAAATTCAGTGCCTTCACGGTTACTTTTCCTGTGTAGCCTACATGCATCTTTCTCTACTGTGAACGAGATTATAATGTTATTCCCCGATGCGGATGTACAGATCCAATGTTACATTTTTGAGGTTGACATATTTCTCTTGGTTGTTTAGTTGCCTTAACTTTATATTGTGGCGATGTGCTGCATGCAGGCTATTAGGGTTTCCCTCAATACTTCTGGACATATACAACGCTTAACGTAGATTAATGGACTACAGTGATGTAAAAGACCAAACTCGCAGGCAAGCAGATGGACTCAGAATAACGCGCAAAGCTGAGCGTTTCCCAGTGATAGACTGGCATAAAGATGGCTTGATGTTGGACATTCGCACATTTAGGGACCGTCTCTAAAGTGTATACGACTTTGGTATACACGTTTCTAACTCCGATAGCATTTGAATAGAACGACTTACAGTCATAAAACCAACTGTAAAGTGTTCATGTAGTGTCAGGCATAATGCGCACCCTTTGGATTTTTGATATTTATTCAAATAAATTTAAGTTTGCTATTGAAGTTAGAAACATGTATGCCAATGTTGTATGCAACTTTAGAGACGGTCCCTAAATGTGCGAATGTCCAATGTCAAGCCAATTTTACATTTAGTCATTTAGCAGACGCTTTACCAAAGTGATTTACAGTTAAATTAACAATAGGACAACAATATGCAAGTGCTATGACAGTTTAAGCTAATGCAATACACGTAGGCATACTATATATAGTAGCCTATATCAGTATATGTATATCACCAGTAGGCTTATATGTATATCGCCAGTATATCACGAAACGCTCAGCATGAAACTTTGCGCGTCAAGTTCATATTCTGAGTCCATGCTTGCCTGTAGCCTATATAGTAGCCTACAGCCTACTTCCCCAATAAGGTGCAAGATTGATCTTTCATATCACTGTATTAGTACATTAAGCTACGTTAAGCGTTTTGTCCCAACTGAAGGGGAATCCTTGAGTATGAGGTATTGAGGGAAACCGATTATAATCCTGTTCATGGTAGAGAAAGCTGATGACATGTAGAATACACAGGGAAAGTAACAATGAAGTTATTGAATGAAACATAAACACACAGCTTTTGTGTGTTTATCATCTTTTCCGCACATACTGACACAGATAATCATTTCCATTTTATGAATGAATGTCTTCGTCAACAACAAGCGCTTTTGCACCATCTGATGGTGAGGTCGACTAACAGCAGATGGAGAGTATGCTCGGTAATCTACTGCTTTTCCTGCAGTTCCTGGACGTCAATGTTGAATTTACTGTCGAATTTGAACCACTGAATTTGTGGAAGCGAATTTTGCAAAGCGAAATAAAATGGCCCGAAAATTGCCTGTTGAATATTATTGGTTGTATTTTTAAACAGTTTGAATATTTTGGAAGTGAAATATGAAAGGTGAATATGGATTATTGAATTTTTAATAATGAAAAGGTGTTTGAAATGTTTTTAATTGAAATATTCACAGCTTAAATATTCAACCATGTTGAATTTCAGCCCATAAAAATGCAAGCCCTAAAAATACAATGCATTAAAATGCAAGCATGGTTAATGCAATGCCTATTTTTTTTCAAGTAGTGCAATTCAATAGGCTTTTTATTTCAAAAACATTTGACATTATTTTACTTCCATACGCACGCGTTACAATTTACGGTTTGGTTATAGTGTCATTACTACAAATGTGGGAGAAGGGATGAGATGAGAGTGCTTGGAGCATGCCTCCAGAGATTTGTCTTATTATAGTGAGTTTGCATTTGAGATTGTTTGTGGACTGTGCTTTACTGTAAGAAAAAAAACATGAATATCACATAAATGAATATCAGGTCCCACATCATGGATTACATAATCAGAGAGTAGCCTATTTCTTTTCGTTTTGATTGTTTCATTTAAAGACATTTCAAACTTTCTTCAGATGTATTTCTCATGTATGTGAGGCATACACCGAGTTTCGGTTAATTTATGATGAGATGCGCTCCAGTTCACGAGCACACTCTCATCTCATCCCTTCTCCCACATTTGTAGTAATGACACTATAACCAAACCGGAAATTGTAACGCGTGCGCACGCAAAACTTTCTTGTGCGCACGCGATAGTTTCTCATGCGCACGCGATAGTTTCGCATGCGCACGCGAAAGTCCATATTATTATTTTTTTTGCAAAGGTCCCCTCAGGGGCTCCGTACAATACCAATAACCCAGTGGGATTTATTTTTAAATAAATGTAGTAAAAACCTGAGGGGAGCAGACTTCAACAACTGTGCATTTTGTGGATCTATTGAGTAAATAATTGTCACATGGTTTGATATTTTGTATTTCATGAAATAGCAATTTTACATGTTTGTGCAACTGAAGTGTCCAAGTCATTTTTGGCACTACTGAATGTATGCATTTGAGTTTCATCATGCAATATGTATGATTCGCTAAATGCTTCACAGATATATGTGTATATGATCCTTCTGCTGCTGGTGTGTATGTAAGTGCATGGCCTACATGCTTGAACTCCTCTGTCGGTTGGGGCCATGGTACAAATACACACTGAGGCGACTACTCTTTACACGCTTGTCAATCTCGTTCTTCCAGTGATGCACCAGAGAAGCAGGACAGATGATCAACGTCCCCTGAGAAGCCACTATGGTGGAATCTGTAATTATAATACATGCAATTCTGCATCTGTTAGAGTATACAACAGCTTTGAGAAAAGCAGGCATAAAACACACACACACAAAATCACACACAGACAAACTGAACATCTAAGGGTTTGAGCTATTAATCATTGATGGATACCATTTTTAGAAATCCATTCCTCCAGTTTTTCATCCTTCTTCTTCTGAGACAGAATGAGGGAGATCATTGTGAGGGTCTTTCCAAGGCCCATGTCATCAGCTTAAAAAAAATTAAAAATAAAATAATAATAACATTAACAAGTTCAATGAAACCTTTTCACAAACTGTGTTGACATTTCCACAATTATTAACATCATAAATCTAAATCTTTTGAATTGATGTACATTTGTAACACTATAATTTGTGTTATACATTACATTGGTGTTAAAATACAAAAATGCTGAGGAAGTGACAGTAAATTCTCTCTCTTTTCTGACTGATATAATTCACATTTCTATTTTTATTTTTTTGCCACTTTGAGAAAGTTATGGAAACATTGTCATGGATATATTATTGTGCTGCTGAAGCAAATTGGAAAAGAAAAATCATATTTCCTCCTACCTCTGAGAACCATGGAAATGAAATGACTTGATTTCATGGTGAAAATTTGTCTTTATGCAGACTGTAAACAGAACTGGCTGTAGTTTAATATTAGGCTTCAAGAGGTTTCCTGCATTATGATAGATTATTGCTCAGCTCTCCAGAATACTGGTTTGTTATTGGTCAATCGCATCACTCCATGATCAAATACCACTAAAACTTACCCCAGGCAACCCTTTTGCTACATAGCTTTTGTTGTTGCATTTCTCATATAAGCAGTATTTTTATTTTCACATAATCATGTTTTTAAAGGGATGGTTCACCCAAAAATGAAAATTCTCTCTTCATTTACTCCTCATGCCATCCCTGATGTATATGTCTTTCTTTCTTCAGTCCCTCTCGTGATCGCTCATATGACAGTACACTGGAAGCATTGATTTATAGTTCAAGTTAGAAAAATTACTTTTCTTACACACGCCTATCATTTTGCTTCAGAAGACACTGATTCATCCACTGAGGTCATCTGGATTACTGTCATGATCGATGTGTGTGGTTTTTTTTAAGCATTATGAGCAGAAGCCATTCAGTGGCATTACATGGATTCACAGAAATTGATTGTTTTCCTAATTTTTTGTTTTTGTTTTTGTTTATCTGAAGAAAGAAAGTCATATACATTGGGGATAGTAAATGAGTGAAGATATTTATTTTTTGGGTGAACCATCCCTTTAACTGATACCATAGATGGTTCATCTTGTTTTATGTTTTATATTTTATTGTATTTTTTGTGCGTGTATGTGTTTGTAGAATTTGGGTCTACATGTGCAGTAGTAAAATGCTTTATAAATAAATGAAATGAAATTAATGAATAATGTAATGTAGCAAAACTCTGACAGTATGATGCAAAATCCTTCCGCATCACATTGAGATCCTAATCATCTTCTCAGGGCTTATTTTCCAGTAATGACTGGCTGAATAAATAAAATAAAAATACACTAAAATACATTACAATACAATACAATAAATTGAAACATCAACCATTCTTATAAGAGCACTGAGTATTACCCAAAATTCCTCCGCAGGGTTTCTGTGTCTCTCTCCACAGCAGCCAGGCCAAAGCTTTCCTCTGATGAGGCAACAGCTCCACCTTGTGAACATCATCATGACAAAGTCATGGTTAAATAATGCTGATTTAGTTAGTAAGATGGTATAAATGATGTGAAGTGACTTTCATATACCATCTTACTATAACAGCATTATTTATCCATTCCAACTATTGCACAAAAAATTAGAAACTAATTTCACATTTCACAGATATGTAATTCACGTACAAGATCATCAATACTTTGATTTGGTTTCCTCCAAAGAGAAACAATGTAAGTTTTATATCTGCATAAGTGCATATCTGCTACAATTGAAAAAATTAAATAAAAATAATAGTGCCAATGTTTAAGAGTACAGAATAAATGACTCCTAGCTTAAAAAATAAAAAACTCACAAAAAAAATACATTAATTTCACGAGGTCTTTAATATCTCTTTATAGCAATAGAACTGTATAATAACATTTCTGTAAATTAGACTATGGTGTTATGGTCCGTTTAGTCACCTTTTAAACAGTTTAAGAGTGAATAAATGGGATAAACAAAATAATACTGATTTATAGTCTGAACTGACTTACCTTGATTCCCTTGGGATCCTGTACCTCTGTGTCTTCTGTAGGGCAGGACTCCAGTGAGTCGTGCAGATGGTCGATGACCTCAGTGGTGGCATTGCGGACAGCCAGCAGTCTGTTCTCAGTCATCCTGCCACCATAGAAAGCCTGGCTCTGAGGATTCACTGAAGAGACAACCGGCCAAATCAGAACATCAATACACCTACTAATGAAATGGGCACAGAAAATACCAATTTGTAAGAGAAGAATGAGATTAAACACTATACCTCCATACATCTGGGTGTAGCCTTGGCTCAGGTTCAGGCCCAGCGAGGCACCAGATGATTCCTTCAGCATGGGAGCAGGAGCTGTGGGCAGGAGGATGGTGCCTCCAGGACGACTGAATGGATTGGACAGGCTGTGTGTGGGCTTATGTTCTGCCTCTGCTCTGTCTTTATCTTGAGACTCTACATTTAAATAATTAGATGAATTCATTTATATTTCAACCATTTTTCCACAGTATGAGGGTATTAAGTTTATAAAGCTAAATTATTATTAATGCATACAAATTATATTTTACAACCTAAACTAATCTTTAGTTGTTATAAAGAAAAAAAGGTAATACCCTTTGGTCAGAAATATGTTCAGCAGGTCAAATATGGACTACCTTATGGCTGATGTAACAGAAGGAGTCAATGAGTATGTATAGAAAGGTCAAGATCAAGTTCTCTTGAGATCGAGTACCCCCCTGCATGTTAGTTATAACACATGATTTTGCGAAGTTTCAAATATTGAAAAAAACGCTGTAAATCAGTTTTGGTAAAATATATTTTTTGTTTAAGAAATAATAATAAAAAGTTTATGCTAAATCACTTTTCAATTTTTTTTTTATCAGGGTTTCAAAAATGTCATTCCTATATTGAGGCTTTTTTATTTATTATCATATTGGGACAGTTGATTCACCCTCACATTTACACTTCCGTTTAAAGTTGGAGGTCTGTAAGATTTTTTAAATGTTTTTGAAAGAAGTCACTCATGGCCACTAAGGCTGCATTTTTTAAATAAAAAATACAGTAAAAGCAGTAATATTGTAAATAGTATTATTATTATTTAAAATAACTTTTCTATTTTAATATATTTTATGTAATGTATTCCTGTGATGGCAAAGCTGAATTTTCAGCATCATTACTCCAGTCTTTAGTGTCACATCCTTCAGAAATCATCCTAATATGCTGATTTGGTGTTTAATAAACATTTATTATAATTATCAATGTTGAAAACAGTTGCAGCTTAATATTTTTGAGGAAACTGTAATACATTTTTTTTTTCAGGTTTCTTGGTTGAATAGAAAGATCAAAATTAACTTATTTGAAACAGAAATCTTTTGTAACATTTAGGCCTGGTTTCACAGACAGGGCTTAGCTAGGATTAGGCCTTAGTTCAATTAGGGCATTTAAGTAACTTTTATAAACGTGTCTTAAAAAAAATAGCTGGTGTACATCTTGAGACAAAACAATTGCACTGACATTTTAAGATTTGTCAGTGCAAGTTTCTTCAAACATGCATTTTAGTCTGGGACTAGCTTAAGCCTGGTCTGTGAAACCATGGAAAAATGTCTTTACTGTCACTTTTGATTTATTTAATGCATTCTTGCTGAATAAAAGTTAAAAATTTCTTTTTATTTATTTATTTATTACTGACCCCAAACTTTGGAACGGTAGTGCATCCCACCCCTAAAAAAATACCCAAATAAATTTCAATATAAATAAAAAGCATGCTCATTATAGCAGAGGCATATTCAAGTCTCATATGAATAGCATCAGTTTTACCAGACAGAGAAGCTGTGGTCAAGCTCAGAGACTCCAGGGCCTCTTCCAGCTCCTTCACCTGACTCTTCAAACGCTCTCCTTTATCTGGCAGAGCAGATACATTCACCACTGAAAGAGTGGCCTGAGAAAAGATGGAACACCGATAAAGGGATAAAAAGTGAGTGTTAAGCAACATAAGTTAAATCGAATGTAAATTATATCACTATTATTGTAACTATCACAGAATACTAACTGTACTTAAGAAGAAAAAAAGCAATAAAAAGCGAGTAACCTTCTTCTGCTTGAGCTGGGCTGCGAGATGGATGTGGAGGTCCTCAGACTGACCCTGGACTGGCTGGAAACCAGGGTAAGAGGTGAGTGTTTTCTGAACAGGTGCAGCTGCAGTCTGAGCACTCTGCTGGGTGGGAGGCTGTACCGACACCAGCTGAACATCATCATCCTCATCACTCCACTCACCGAACCGCGCTATGCCCTTCTGGTCCTTCTCCTGACTCTGGTTTGGTACTGTCTTCTGAACATTGAGTGCTGAGGGCTTTTCAGAAACTGGCACATCCCGTAATGTGGAGCATGAAGGTGACTGGCTCTTGCTCTCCAGGCTTTGAGTTTTATCTGTAACTGATTTTGAATTAGAAGTGCTTTGCTTGTTTGAGCAGTCATCCTTTGTTTTATTCTTTACCGAAGGTTTATCACGTCCAGATGAGCTTTTTGAAGGGCTTTGTGGAGAGCTGCCTGTTTTTTTTGTAGGCTTCTGCTCCTGCGGGACTTTGATACCGGTCTCAGATTCACCCGGTCCTTGAACACTTTCCTTCACAGAGTTTGGACTCTCAGGGCACGTCTCGTCCTCAGCTGTGCTCCTCGGTCTCTCATCATCAGACACTCTCTTCTTTATCTTCATCCCAGCGGGAAGCTTCTTGTTCCTCCAGGACTCTGAACCTCCAGAATCTTTCCCCTCTCTGTCCAAGACACTTTGACCAACCGGGCCATTCTTATTATTCCCTTCCATCTCTGTTGTCTTGAAACGGCCTTCTTTCTTTTTAGCACTGCCATGATCTTCACCGATCACATGTTTATTCTCACCTTTAACCTCTCCTCTATCCTTTTCAGCATCTGGATCCCTCCTGTGTTCTGAAGATTTGTCTTGTTTTGTCTTGACTTTGAAAGGGTTTCTGACTGGAGTGAGGCTGGAGGATTGAAGATCTTTGTCTGACAAATCAGTCCGTCTCTCGGGGTCTTTCTGCAAGAAGGTTGTAAAACAAATGAATTGTGGCAAAAAATATATTCATTAAGTCTTAAGACTGATTTACTTATACAGTATATTGTGGACACAAATATAATATATATATATATATATATATATATATATATATATATATATATATATATATATATATATATAAATAATTCACCTCTCTCCACGGAACACACCCACACCACTTCTGTCCCTCAGTTTTTCCAAGCATACAGCGATAAAACAACCTGATTATGAAAGAAATAAAGTATTAATGGTATGGATTCATAATCCTTCCCTCTCTTCCTTTCACTGCTATATTACAAATATTTTTTGGGAGATTTGAAAAACAAAAGAACGAGTCTCCATGTGTACAGTTGGTGTCATAGATGTTCAGAGAAGAGTTGTCTTGGATTTATGACAAGACAAACCTATAACACTTGCTTATGAATTAAGGAGATTGAGTCTCTTTTATCTCCAAGTAACCACATTCATGTAGTGGAACAAAACTCCTTGTATGGAACATTTATAGAATTATCAGAATTGTAGAAATAACACCAACTGAGTTTGCATATGATTTCAATAACTTTTTTAATTAGTCATTGATGTACCCTCTCAATTGACCAAACCAAGTTCTTCATTGTTCATATTTGTTTCTACTGGATCTGTCCTCCCCAACACTTCAAATTTTCAGTCTCACAGTAGGTATATAGTAGATAGGTATAATAAAGCATAACCCTTACTTGTATTTGTCCTGTTTTTCACTGTAAATTAGTGTTTGAAGTTCAACCATGGAGTCTTCATGCTGAAGGCAGTGAGATGGGGGGATCCTGAAGAACATACATGATATCCTCAAAGCAGGGCAACATACTGACCCATACACATGATAAATAATTCCCATGTGAATGTGTCCATGGATATAGGGGAAATAAAATGATGCTGACATTATTATAATGCATAAAGGTGTGTACACACTCTGTGGGCAGTGAAAAGTTGCAGGGCGTTGCATCACGCGCAGTGCAAACATAGAAACTTTTGCCTTTATTCGGTCCTTCCTTTACTCCAGTCTTCAACAAACATATACTGCCTGAATAACACAAATAGAAGTAGCATTTTTTTCTAAATACATTTTTTTATTCGCATCCATGCATCGTTGTCTGGAGCTACAGCTTGTGAACACATACTGCTTACTGAGTAAAACTGTTCAACAATAATCTTTACACTGATAAACGTGTACGGTACTCACCATGTGTTTCACACAAAACTCTTTCCATCTTCTTATGACAGCGGTTTATTTCATTCCCTCACCGGCTTCACTTTCACCATGAACACAAACTGCCGCCGCTGTCGCGGTTTTGATGACGTAATCTGTAACGTAGCCAATAAATGCATTACTGAAAAGACCAAACTAATGTATTTAAATTTGCACATCAGTAACAAAATTAGTAGTAGCTTTGGTATTTTTGCAGAAGCTTTGTTTACTATGGTACATTTTGTACGGGCATATTGCCCTATTGACCAAACAAATAAATGGCAAATGTAATTTCTTCAGATATTCCAGCAGGTGGAGTCATGTGCACATGAATGGAAGTGACGCGTCTAGTTGGTGTTTTGAATATGATTAAGGGTGTTGAGCATGAGCTAATATGTCACTGTGCTGCTCACACATACTGTAGGCCTACTATAGTTCCCTGCTAACAGGGGAAAATCATGAATTTGATCTGCGTGAATATGCATACACCTTGATTTCCATATAAAGTGCTACGAATAGGCCTATAATCCACCCATGATACCTCATATTGAGCTATAGTCTGGGCTAATAAAGTACCCTTCTGCATCTTCACCAGAAACGTTGGTCAGTTTTCTCATGTGCACTGAAATCACCTTCAAATATCTCCCAGACTGCTTCACAATTTTTCACTACAACTTCTAGGTTCATCACCCCAATGAAATATCTTCAAATAATCTTCATCCAGCTTTCTTCAGGACACCTTTTCACATAGTGGTTCTCCTAATAGCCTACAATTCTATACTTTTTATTCCTAATAATAATAATAATAATAATACTCAACCTTCTTTTTATTTATTTATTTCATTGTATGGAAGATTTTTTTTTAATAATTGGAAAGTATTCCGTACAAGCCACTATGGGCTTTTCATTTTTGTTATTTTTCTTAAAATTTACAGCTTTATTGCTTGTGTAGCCTACTATTAGCCTAAGCAAAATTAATAACATGAACCGCATGATTCCACTATCATCTCTACTATTAAAAATGTAATAAATACATAAATGAAGATACTTTATATGTGTTATGTCATGACTGTAAAACTTTTTAGGCAGTTCATCTAGTTCATTAGAACATTACTGCAGTTATCTATGTGTCCTCCAAACAACATTTGTGTTTTTCCAAGCCAGCATTTTTCTTTATTATGTATAAACAATGAAGTGTCTGAAGTCACATTCTCAGGAGTGTGTAAATGCCTCAAAAGCACATGCTGACAATACAAATTTAAGCATCTGCTCAGCTTACGCTCCGTCTGAAGTTTCTCCTAACCAGGCAGGTAGCTACCATCTCTGCCTGCTCTACGAAGAAAGAATTAATGAATTATTTGAAATGCCATCTGGAGCAGCAATATTTCTCATCGTCATGAAAAGGAATCAAGAGGACGAGTGCTACTCATCTCAAGGATGAGTAAAAACCCATCAGTATGCAGTTAATAACTGCTAAAGCCACACACACACACACACACACACACACACAGATATAGACAGTGGCATTTAGAATATGGCTTTTAAGTGTTATTATATAACATGTTTTGACTTTTTCTGTGCTTTTAGCTATAATAACTGTCAGAGTACCACAGACAGCAACTAAATGCTGACCTTAGCAGGTGACCGTATCCATGGGTAACACAAACACATAAACAGAGAACTCTCTGTGTACCAAAACTGGTGGTGATGACACAGTGACGAAATTGTTGTATTTAGGCAGGCAGTCTGTTTGTGCTTCGCTTTGGGAGTCAGATGCTCCCTGAAAGACCAGGGAAACGACAAGTACAAAAACAGAGTTTAGCTCACAGCTAGTGCTGAGCGACCACGAGTGCTAGCACAACAACAGCCGACTCCTTAAATCCAAAAACGTCCCCTAAAGTTTGAGCTAGTCACAGAGCGTTTGACTTAACTTAGCTGAGTGTATGTTATTCAATGAATTATTGATTATGTGGGATTGCAGCTATACTGTAGCCCTACCCATAATGCTACGGGTGCTCAGAGAGAGTGAAACAAATTCAAGCTTCCATGTCTAACCGTGACAGTGAGAACCCCCTCACCGCCACATCCACATAACATCACCTGCGGCCGCTGAGAGTGTGAGGTAACACGTTTATTAAGAATGTGATCCGCTCGTGAGTGGAGACAGCAGCGTCAGTGAGGGATAATCCTGTTAGGGAGAGTGGCAAGTGCTCTCAGCTTCTCTACGCTTAGCTTCTCACTCATTCCTTCCCCGAGGTACTACAGCACTGAAGGAGGACAGGGCTGGAGTGAATTGTTGGCTTTGACTCTTGGGAGCGTGTGAGAGACAGGAGAAAAGGAGAGTGTGTAAATCAGTATATTAAAGCATTACATTTCCTTAAAACAGAAGCCACCCAAACTCCAGGCATAGTTCTTTCTCTATACGGTGTATTATTATGTTATCTCAAAATTTCACACTTTTTACAGAATTTTACATGTTGTCCCACTTTGCTGCACTTTTCCTCATTTCCATATCTGATACTTTCACACCTCTCGGTTTTGCCATTGTTAAGTATATATTGCAATCGTCATTCTCACGGTTATCACCTCATGTAAAGAAAATATAATGATGTAAACTTGTTTTATAATGTGTGTTGGGTACTTGCTGAATAAAAAATAAAAAAAATAAAAAAAAGATATTTTGATATTGTTGCTGAACTTTCTACAAAGCATTTTGTATAATCATAGCCTTGCTTCTTGCCCTTGTGTTTGCTAGTTAACTCTTGTTAGTTAACTCTTTTTTAGCCTATACAGAATTAGATTAATTTAACAAAATTGAAATAATTCTAATGATTTGCATCAACTGAAAATACTCAACAACATGACAAAAGATGACTACATTTTTACAAAATATGAGTGGTGTTCACATATGCAAAATTTGTCTCCGAAGAGTCCATCTCTTTCTTATGCAACATAAGTCTATGGGATTTGATCTGTGTGGGAATTTTATCATCCACCAGAAGAAAAAGAACTATAGCTTACAACAATATTAGCACATCTCTCTTATGGAGACAAACAAAAGCGAAACTCCAAAGATATACAGTATAACATTTCATCAGTGTAATCGTTCATCTACTGAACAAAGCAGTTGATGAAACTGTTTCATCAGTTTTTGTTTTTATTGACAAAAACAGGAAATTAGAATATGCTACAAAAATATGAAGATGATGGTTGTGTATTCAGACAGGTGAGGCAGAAACTGTAGTCGCTTCAAAAAATACCTCAGCAAATACCAGTGATATAGTAGGCCTAGTCGATATTGATAATTTCTTTAGTCTTAAAACTAGTTTGGCATGTATTATTAAGTCATTTAATCTTTGTCTCTATGTTAGTAATGATTTCAGAAATATTTATCATAGTATTATGGAATTGATTAACACTCTTAGCAAAAACGATTAGTAGTTTTATTATTAGCACATTATTTAAATCACAATCATTGAGAATTACTCAGCCCCAGAAGAGTAAGTAAATGGAGCTCAGCTTATTAGCTTGCTGTTGTGACAACATTTAATGTAGAAACATTACTTCAATTTGTGGCAGCAGTGTAAAATGAACTACAAACAACATTACAGAAGAGCTGATAAATGTGCACTATGGTTGAACATCATTCGACATGCGGAGTATGAAAAGTAACCTATCTGCTTCCAGGTATGCTAGCAACTACAAAGCCAACATCTTATCTCTTCATGCGTGTGTACATGAAGGATAAACATACATTTATGCATTTAGCGGACAATTTTATCCAGAGATTACAATATGTGGACATAAGCAATAGTGTGAGCCTAGGGCTGTCACGATGTTGGATTTTTCACACCACGGTTATTGTGGCCAAAAGATTTCACGATATCGATATATTGCGATATCTATAGAATCTTTTATTTTTACTTTGATTATAGTTTTTCTTTTTTACACAACAAACATAAGGATACTGATAAACACAAGGCACATGCATTACTTCTTGTATACTCAATCTATGGAAAATTTTTGTGAAGGAAGACAAGCATGTGAAGTTGTGAAGTATGTGAAGTCTGGTTTCAAACTGAAGCGAAACACTGTCTGAATGTTTCCTGAAGAACTGAAAAGCTCTTAAACCTGTTGTGCTGGCGTCATGCAGATAGCAGATTTGAACAAAAAAAATCAAGTGCAAATACAAATGCAAAAATAAGATGAGTAAAGAAATGGGATATATGATCACAGAAACAGTTAACAGGTTAATGTCACGTTTCCCATTCCATGACTAGTAAAATAATCGCAATTTACTCTCTATAAAATTGCGAAATCCGCAGAGTGATGGACAAGGAGATGGGTAAAAAGGTTGGTGGCTACACATTCTGCAGATTGGGTTTAAGGGGATCGCACACCGGACGAGAAGTGCCGCGACGCGTCTAAGACAACTCGAAGTATATCGCACACCGGACGCGCACTTTCTCAGTTTATGGCCAGCAATACTGTTACGTTTAAGGACATTATGAAATGAAGATAATGTCTGTCTGTACTATGTTATGACTGTACTGTACAATTAAATACAATAGTTGCTGAGTCTGCGATCTGAACACTTTACCTCAGAGCATCCATTAACTGAAGACGTGCGCTTCTCGTCCGGTGTGCGACCCCCTTTAAGGAGATGTTTTCTTTAGGAGATGTTGTGAGCTTAATTTTTTCGGGTGTGGACAGAGTGTTCCACTCTCTCGCTCAGACGACATTCTTCTCAGATTAGCTGCGCGGGCGCGCGCTGCGTCGTCTTCTTCTTAGATAGGTGTCAACGGGTGCAATACAGACACCTGAGAGGTCAACCAGGAACTGGCGCTGGAGTATTTACGTGTCATGTTATCATAAGAGTCCTGGTCATTTTAAACATCGTGGTTATCGCCAATACCGGTATATTGTCACTCTCTAAATTAACACGATGTCGATATTTCATGCTTTGAATATCATGATTATCGTCAACACCGGTATATTGCGACACCCCTAGTGTGAGCATAATAAGAAATAACACAATCTTCTTTTGATGTGCCATGGATCGATCAGTATCTAAATATATTAGCATTTTTAGCCAGTAGACACACTCAGGTAAGCTAGCAGGCGTAACTTACAAAATCTGTTGAATAAACAAATCCAGCAAAAGGTGGGTTTTAGCTGGTTTAGCTGGTCTTCCGGGCTGGATAGGCTGGTGTTAAAGGGATAGTTCACTCAAAAATGAAAATTCTGTCATCATTTACTCACCCTCAAGTTGTTTCAAACCTGTACGAGTTTCTTTGTTCTGCTGAACACAAAGGAAGATATTTGGAAGAATGTTTGTAATCAAACAGATCTCGGTCCCCATTGACTTCCATAGTAGGAAAAAAATATACTATGGTAGTCAATGGGGACCGAGATCTGTTTGGTTACAAACATTCTTCCAAATATCTTCCTTTGTGTTCAGCAGAACAAAGAAACTCATACAGGTTTGGAACAACTTGAGGGTGAGTAAACGATGATATAATTTTCATTTTTGGGTGAACTATCCCTTTAAGGTTAAAAATAACTCAAATTAAATATAATGCGTTTTTTATTATAATAAAAACTTTATAATAAGTAAAAATATAATAAATATGTAATATAGTAGCCTACACATGTTTAGCAAAATACTAGCTCTTTTTTTCTAGACAACTAATGTGCTATAGCCTAGCCCATATTATGGTCATCAAATGGCTTTCCTGAGGTAATGTTATGTGACAGTTGTTCTCCAGCTGTTTTATTGACCCTTTCCGCGGTTGAAAAACACTGATTGATCGATATTATGTATGAGGAATATACATTTCGGTAAGTTGTACTGTTTTTTTAACATTGTTCATTCGTGTTTTTTTACTATTAGCTTGTAGCAGAGATGATCGGTTCACGTGCCGCTAGGGATCTTTCACGTCACATTTACAAACGCCAAAACGGTATTGTTTGAATTTCGTAATAAAATTGAAAGAATCTGAGAGCTGATATTTTTTATATATCATAAGTAACCTGCTCTGTCTACTCTGTCGGTGTCAGTGTCCAAATTTGCTTCGCGATTTTTCTGTGCGTGAGAAAATGGATGTGTGGCGTGAGAGCGTGTGAAAATTGTCAATTGCGTGTGGCAGCTCTGCAGTAACACTGCAGTAGAAGGAAACGGTTTAATTTGAAACCAGGAAATTCTACTTTAGAAGTACATTTTCACAAAAAACGGGACAATTCGTGTCCCGGGAAAGAATATAAATTTTCCGGGACTGTCGCTCAAAAAAGAGAACAATCCCTGGAAAACCGGGACGGGTGGCAACGCTATTTCTAAGTTGGTTGGCTGGCTGGTTTCCCAGTCTGGGGTGCGTTTCCCAAAAGCATTTTTAGTCAACTATTGCAAGTAAATAGATCATGCTACAAATAAGCAACATAACATGCAGTACAATCTATATCTTTCATTCTGTGTTTCTGCAACTACGGGCACCAGGAGTCCCAGGAGTGAAATTTTAGATTTATGTTAAAATTTGTCATTTGATGTTTCATAAATATAAACGTAGTGTCAATACACACCTTGACATAAAAAATAATGAATAAATAATATGATTTAATGTAAAATTATGAAGCATTTATAGGTCCAAACACCATTTTTGCTCATGTCCCACACCCGTGGTTTCAATGTTGATATAATTAAAATTAGCTCATTCTTTTACAATATGACATTATTTCAAATGGAATTGTTTAATATACAGCTTCATTTACAGCATCTTAAAATTCTTTGTATTATTTACTGATCATTTTTATGATTTTTTTAACTAAATGTGCCTGTCCCACACTTTTGAGTCCTTACCGCAACAATGAAAAAAAGCTTTTATTATGAATTTTTATCGAACACAAACAAGTCTAGTTTCTATGGAAACAGAAATTATCACTTGAGCACATTGCTGCCAAATTGGGCCATCACACTACCTCACTCACAAGATACCAAAAAAATAAGGTAAACATCATCTTTTCTACTCTAGTATTTATTGTGCGTCCTTACCATTCAGCTTAATAATTGTGTATTTTTGAACTACATTTTAAAATTAAATGTATATTACTGTTGAATTCATGTATATTAAGATGCTAAGAGTCAAAACTAATGTGGTAGGCCTTGCTAGCTGCCAATTAGCTAAAATATTAGCAAAAATGTCATTTCCGCAACATGTCTTTAACGCAGCAAATTTAGGTGTTGCGGTAAAGACCATGTGTTGCGGTAGAGACAAATTCAAGGTTTACTGTATATTAAATTACAAATATTCAGTATATTATTAGTACTGAAGTATATATTAGTATATATATATATATATAAACATGCCATTTTTTACATTGAAAATAAAAAATTTGTCCTTACCAACACAAGATGTCATTACCGCAGCACTGCTCTATTTTAATTTTTTTCACATTTTCATTTGCAAAAAAATATTTTTACACTTAAGTTGAGATGATTAACACATTGAAATTGCAACATCTGTCATAAAAAGTTAATTATGTTATCTTTTGTGTGTATGGAAACAATTGACATCTAAGGTTACTGTAAATTTTTTTACATGGCATAGAAAAAAACAGGAAATTCCCTATTTTGTATATTATTTTTTTATATCAGTATTTACAAAACTGTATCAAATTTGTAAAAGCTATTTAAATATATAAACATTTTTATAGAAATTACTAAAGAAAAATGTATAAAATGAACGTTATTGTAACGTTGCGGTAAGGACATTTTTTAAGAAGATGACCCTTAAAACATAAAAAATAAACATGTTCCAGATTAAAATCTTAACGACTACATTCTATTTTGTGTAAATTTTTATATGCCTTATAGACTGTGATGGTTAAAACTGAAATTCATAGAGGTTGATTTTTTTTAAATTGGGATAGTCAAAAGTGCCCGTAGTTGCAGAAACACCCATATACTGTATATTTTATATATATATATATATATATATATATATATATATATATATATATATATATATATATATATATATATACATACAAGCTTTTAGTTTGCACAGTTTTTGAAGAGTGCCATGATTATAATGTGTGGGAAACCCACAATTAAAACAATCATCTGCAAGTAATGCACAACAACGGATAACATAAACAGGAAAGTTTTCCTTAGATAACGTTCATTATTTACAGCAATATTCTGACATTAACGCAATTTCAAACCTATTAATTAGCAGAAATGATTACTCCACCACCTGCGTGTTGAATATGCGACAAAGTTATATGGTCTCAGTTGTGATAGCTAGTTAATTTCTCCAACAACTAATTATAATTAGGTAGTTAAGCAATGAGTTACGTGAAAAAAAAATGCACGTCTGACCAGTTTTAAAGTACATCTCTAAACCATCAATCAGCTAACCACAGAGGCTGGCTTAAGTCGTTTTTTATTTCAGCAGAGAGAGGCAAATTAAACTAACAAATGAAAGTGTTTTCAGTTTTTAGTCTTTAATACATGTAGTACATTTCTTCTGCTGCTCACTTTCCTCCTCCTCTTTGGCCTCCTCTGGTGAAAATCACAGGGTTAGCGGCGTACCTGTAAAGAGTAGCTGCAGTTGCATTTGCCTAATGACAGCAATTTTACTAAAGAAAGGCATTTCTTTCTTGTGAACACCACTAATTGGGATGTATGAGAATTTAAGTCAATTCAAATCCAGTTTTTCAAGTGATTTTATTCAACTGTGAACTCTCAGAAGGGTTCATGTGGATATGCTTCATATGTTTATACTTGAAGCTCAGGTTAGTGAAGACCAATGTGATGCACAGAAATCAATAGTATTAACCAGTCTTAATAACCTCGCTTTCCCTCTAATAAAAACCCTTCATTTACATAACACTTAACAACAATAGCTAATAGGAGACTGGATTTAATGGGGAGGTTAATAATGAAACCCTTCGGCACAATCTAAAACACGTCAAGCAACAAAATGAGATGGTAGGAACATTCCCTCTGTAAACAATAACACGTAAACTAAACACTTGCTCTGAGGCAAATGAATAAGACAGCAATACTCACCTGAAATGCTTTGGATTTCACATTGCCTGGAACTAGAGCTCATTAAAGCAGTGCTGAGGCCCCATAGAAAACCACACATTTTAAAGCTCATCTATTATGGATGGCTGTAGATTGTAGTGAGAGTTGGGTGTTCAACAACCAAGCAGAGAACATAAATACAGCAGTTTCTGGTGATATTTAGCAGTGATTACAGCTGGCAACATGTGAGGCTTGTTTATTTATGTGAGATTGAATTTAAATGGTTATCACATACTGCTATTTAGCGTGAATTAAACAATACACAAACATTTGGCTTAATTAAGATTGGTTTAATGTTTTTGAAAGAAGTCTCTTTTATTTGATCAAAATAAAGTAAAAATTTAATATTGTGAATTATTAATATCATGTAAAATAAGTTATTGGAACAGTGATGGCAAAGCTGAATTTTCAGCATCATTACTCCAGTCTTCAGTGTCACGTGATCCTTCACAAATCATTCTAATATGTGACCCTGGACCACAAAACCAGTCACATGGGTACATTTTTTGAAATTGAGATTTATTCATCATCTGTATAAATTAGCTTTCCATTGATGTATGGTTTATTATGATAGGACAATATTTGGCTGAGATACAACTATTTGAAAATCTGCAATCTGAGGGTGCAAACATTGAGAACATCGCCTTTAAAGTTGTACATTTATGTTCGCGATTGTGCTGCATTCACTCACAAAAATAAATGTTTTACATATTTACGGTAGGAAATTTACAAAATATCTTCATGGAACATGATCTTTACTTAATATCCTAATGATTTTTGGCATAAAAGAAAAATCGATCATTTTGACCCATTCAATGTATTGAATATTGGCTATTGCCACAAATTTACCCTTGCGACTTGTGACCGGTTTTGGGATCCAGGGTCACATATGCTGATTTTGTGCTCAATAATCATTTCTTATTATTATCAATGTTGAAAACAGAAAGTCCAAAAGAACAGCATTTGTTTGAAATGGAATTGTTTCAATGTAAATGTCACTTTTGATCAATTTATTGCTTCCTGAATAAAAGTATTGTTTTTTTTAATCTTACTGACCCAAACTTTTGAACTGTAGTGTTTATATAATATATATAATGTACAGTCAAAATTATTATTTTGCGAAATAATATGGCCAGCTGACAACATTTCCCTGAACATATTAAATTGAATTAAACTTTTAAATTGACGTCAATGGAAAAATATAAAAGAAGAAAAGAATGATGAAAGACTTTCTTCATGAAAGAAAGTATGTTCATAGAGCTCTGACGTCAGTAAAAATAAAGAAATATATCACGTTCACTATATCACAAAGGCAATTGTGTAATTACAGAGAAATGTTTCAAGGTCTCCACTGGTGTCTATTGCAATGAAAGATCCTTTTTTTTTTTTTTTACATTCTATAGTCTTTATTAGACGAACACACCTCTCCCGCTCAGCTGTGAGATATTATAGAAACTTGTTCTTTGTTTTTCATGTGATAGGCCTGTCAGACAGCTCGACCTTGCTAAGAGGCTGGGATGCAGCTGAAGCAGACAAAATAACTTGCATCACGCTGCTGTAAACATGAACACACAATCTACACCTCTATTCTCCATCCCATCTTTTTCCCAAGGCAGCTGTCTGTATTCTTTTATCCATTTTTATTCACTCTTTAATCCATCCATCTGATTTCTGCCGCGGTCTGTCAGAAACACGACATGTTATTGAGCAGTGCATCCCAATGCCCAGAACCGTGATTCATTGTAATCCTACAGAGGCGTGGTGTCTGCTCTCCTCTTGAATGCTTTTTTTGTTACAAATGACACAAAGGCACACACCTGTGGCACAGGTTTGCTTTCATCAGAAAGTAATTCCCATTCCATGTGACACAAAGCACAGGCGGTGGTGTCAGCAAATTGATTCGACACCGTTCAGACAGGTAATGTAATGAAGGATAGCGGGGAGACTGTATTTACAAATTCTCTGAGCAGTTTCTCCCGCAGGCCCAGAAATGAGAAACACAATCCCACATACATCATGGCGTGAGAGAAGTATTAATATTCATGAGCAGAATGGAGTTTTAGCTGGCGAGTCAGGATGAGTTATGATAGGTGTGATGTGATTTGGTCCTGGCCCCTGGTGGTCACGCCACGCTCGGTTAGCAGACAGGACAGCAACAGCGGACAGGACCGTCTATCCCGTATGACAACCTCTCGCTATACTCACATCAGGCCATCATCACAAATACATTAATTACCGTCCATACACAGCACACCATTGCTTCACAAATAGAGTAAAATATAAAAACACCCACTGCAAACGTTGCACATTAAAATAATGAGCCACAGAGCACATGACTGCATGCCTGATTTAGCTTAAAGACCCTGTGAAATTAAAATGAGAGGTTTGTGGCTTTCACTTCATTTGCATTTGCTTTGATGTCATGTAAATTCTAGTGTATACACGCATTACGTTTACAAAATGTTTACATTCAGCAGATATTTAGGTTATGTACAATACAAGATTTTATGGTTAAAAATGAGCAAATCTTTAAACAAGCACAAACGTTCTCTCCTTGCCGTACACAGATTCACAACTGTAAAAAAAATGATTTACATGATTTATCACAACATTTTTTCTTTTGTCTAATCAACTTGTCTAATTTACACAAGTACTAATTTAATTACTAATTTAATTATAACGATTTAGAATTTGAGCTGCCATTTTGACATTTTTCTTTTGTAACATTATTTATTTTAAAATAGACCAAACAAAAGTGGAAGACAGTACCATTGAAAAGTTTGGGGTCAGTTAATATTTTTAGTAAAAGTAAAGACATTTATAATGTTACAAAAGATTTATATTTCAAATAAATGATGTTCTTTCGAACTTTCTATAAAAAACATCACTGTTTCTACAAAAATATTAAGCACAACTGTTCTCAACATTGATAATGATAAGTGTTTCTTGAGCAGCAAATCAGCATAATAAAATGATTTCTGAAGGATCATGTGACACTGAAGACTGGAGTAATGATGCTGAAAATTCAGCTTTGCCATAACAGGAATAAATTACAGTTGAAAAATATTATAATCATAATCATCACCTCAAATCATCATATTCATCTACGCTGAATAGCTAAGCCGAAGCCCAACTCATGTAATTAGAAAAACAATGTTCTTTCGGGAGTAACTCACCTCATCCGCTAAAGTACCAAATCTTCCATACCACACCTTTAGGACTTATAGTCTTTCTCAAATATTTGTCCAATTCAAATGCTCTCTATGAGAAAATCTCTCCACCAAATAAAATCTGCAACTAACTAGCAAGTTACAACTTATAGTTAATGACCATGACCTAACAAAAGCCAAAAATTAGCATTTGATATGCCCCATTCAAACTCTGCTTGTAAATCGATTTCAATGGGTCTTTAAATTCAAACGTGTTTTCTCATCATTTAAATGGGCTTCATTGGGGGTGTTAGAGACCTACTGAAGTAACTGTTTCCGACTAAATTGGCCAGCTCCATTGTATATTCTTTTCTCTGCCAGTGAAAATAGCAACAAAAGAAGTGTCACCAAGCATCACACAGATTTGAAGAGAGTAAAACAAGAATAGTTTTACAAAAGTGAAACATTCCATTGTGTTTGGGTTAAATATCAGCAAAGCCAGGATGCTAAATTTGAGGGCCTAGGAGCTAACTGCTATAATTTACAATTACACATACAGAATAGAACATCACAAAACATTAGGTAAACAAAGCACAAAGGCTCGTCTTCATCCAGACATCATAATTCAGCCAGATGCTGAAACTGGCCACTGTCCATCATTAAACCACAGGTTTGTGAGCAGCTGGAGGGGACAGCAACTCTCAATATGATTCCTCCACACTGCTCTGGAGGTTAACAAGCACTGGCCCGTTATAATAACACACCAGCCTGCAGCCACCCAACTCATCCACCCCACAACCCAGAGCATCTGACTCAAACAGACCTGATAAGACACTGGAAGATATGTCAGATCCCATTCTCACCTTTAAGATGGTGTCTTTAGAGACAGGATTTCCACTCTCTTCAAAGCCCTGGAGGTCAAGGAGTGAAGAGATTCACAAATGCTTCTGTTATTTATTAAGGTGTGTGAAAGAAAAGTACAGAACGCAACTGTACTAAAAATTGTAATGGTAAATTCAAAAGCTTATTTTAAAGGGACAGTTCAACCAAAAATGCAAATTCTGTCATCATTTAGTCATGTTGTTCCAAACCTGTATGACTTTCATTCTTCTGTGGAACATAAACAAAGATATTGAAACATGTCTAAAAATACAATCAAAGTCAATGTAGGAATGTTCAGTCTTACGGGTTTGAAAAGATATTTCAGTAAACTATCCCTTTAACAGCTGTAACTCTTAACATTTGTAAATTGGGCCCCATGTACATTATATAAACACAATCTAAAACGTTGTGCACTGAACGTTTTATTGCAATCAACTGACAATAGCAAAGTGCCTTTTCATAATAGCAATTGCTACAATTGAATAAAATAAGTATCGATATAAAAAACACAACAAAAATTAAATGGAGTACAACAAAAACACAGAAGCATAAAAAAACATGGCAACTTTTTTAAGTATTCAGTGCACTATATTTTGGTTATAAAAAAAAGAACATAAAAACCACCACTTGAAAAAGCAGCACTGGCTGAACTGAACACACATCAACACAATATTTTTTGTCATTTGTTTAGTTTTTCTGCAGCTATACTGCCAGTACACAGCCATGACATGCAGCCCTCAAAATGCATTTACAACATTATGATTCAGCTGGGCATGTTGAACTACAAAAACACTATTTAGAGTTCTGAATAATTCTGTACAGACGGAATGACAGCAGAACTGCAATATCACACTCAATGCCACATTACACATCTCCTGCTTGAGGAAGGCTGACATTAAATTTTACATTACATTTGAGGGTCGCTGTGTTAGAATGGCTAACATTCATTCAATCGAACAGGTGTGTTGAATCAGCGAGGCCTTCCACAAGATGGAGATGGTGAGGATGCCATTGATCTTATGATGTCACAACACACAGCTTTCAGACATTAATACAATGTCCCCCTTACTCATCATGCACTGTACAGTTCAACAAAATTTAGTAGATAAAGAGAGCTAAACCACTGTATCATCTTTATGAAGATTCCCAGATTGGTTCAGAATCATGTCTCATAAGCCTCTAGACACGCTAATTAGCCATATTATACTGTAGTTGCCTAAATGTTCACTGCTATTTCTGCCACATTCAGTCTATGCAGATTTATGAAGTTCACATATTCTATCTAGGAGTTTTATGATTCAATAAATAAGACGACCACAAGCTTCAAGTGGATCTAAATTTCATTTACAGAAAAGCTGTGATGTTGACTATCGAGATCACATGAGGGCGGCAGTGACGCTCTGAACGACTGTGAGAACAGTGAAAGTTGCACTGTCAGAAGGTCACCAATGTTGTCTGTAAGTGAGACCCATCCAGTTTGGTGTCAGAACGCATGTTGCTGTTACTAGACAACACATTATGTTTGGTAGTCCGTGTTTAAATTGAACAGGAAAGAAAATTTGACATAAAATTCATTCACGCTACAGCTAAGCTCTAAATGCTTTTAGTATGGAGGTTGAATCCTTCTTGAATGAAACAGGACTAGTGTGGATTGCAGAGCAAATGCGATGATCAAGAATTGTTATAGCATCTTCAGTGTTAAAATATGGCAGTGTTTTTGAAATGTTTATGGAGACCGACGATAATTTAGATGCTAAATTCACCCTCAAGAGATATAATCACACTATTAGGTCTTCACAGGTTACAGGTTATGAGACGGCGCATTAAGATTTCACAATCTTTTCACTTTTTTTTAGCGGCAACAAATCGGGCACCATATTTTAAACACAAACCCATAAAGAGAAGAAAAACAACACTTGATGTGACGTAGAATATAGATAAAACAAAATGTCTAATCCCTTCATAACTCATATATTCAGAAGCCTGCCGATTTCTGCTTTCCTCCTGGATCATTACAGGGCACGCATGATGATAAAAAGGTCTTGGCACTGAGAATGTCCCTTGAGTAGGTAGTGTCCTGTCAGCCGTCTCCCTCAAGACATTGTTTTTACAAGAAATTCAAAAACTCTGGAGCCCTTCATGCCCCTTTTGTTTCCATTCAACCTTGCATTATGAAAATTCGAGGACACTGAGGCGAACGCTCACTAAATGTGGGGTCACAAATACAGATACAAAAGTTTTTTTTCAGGGGATAAATTGATCTTCTTAACATTGGGAAGGTCAAGAATACCTAGAAATGAAATGTGAAATTTGAGGGCATGTGGAAACATCTGAGCTCCAGTGATGAGGAAACATGTCAGTGTCAAGACTGTCTTTTCTAACTGGATGACATCAGATGGCTCACGTTACTCACGTCTAATCCCATTCGGAGTCTTTGAATTTGAATTTGTGGCTTTTGAAGATGAACTGGTCTTTGGCAGTGAGGATGAGCTAGGGTTCATGTATATCCTCGAGTCGGTGGGCAATGAGGGCTTTCTATATCCTTTTAAACAGGCAGTTCTGTGGCACGTGCACACAAACAAAATCAATATACATCCTATTGTCAGCTTTCCGAGGTTTTTTCGAGGAAATATTGTCCTTTTCTTCCTTCATCAATACACCATTGTCACTAGAAACGTTCATGGGCCAGCAATGACCTTCCAGTCTTTTGAAGCAAATATCAGCACAGACAAAATAACAAATAATATGCAATGGTTTCCACCAGACTTCATCAACGGGAATAAAAAAAGCAAAACGAAAACGAGGTTGGCGTCAGTCAGGTAAAATACATCAAGGCTCACGGATACTGCCACCTCAAAGGAAAGGTTCTCACAAAAGAGCATGAATGAAAAGTAAAAAAAAAAAAAAAAAAAGATCAGGAAAAAGAAAGCAAAGCAAACGTCTAGGCATCACCACCAGTAGCCAACTTCAACTGAGGAAGGTCTTAGTCAGTCATATGGACGGATTGACAGGCCAGGCTAGAAGCCCAGATTACTTTCTGGTGGCCTCATAACGGACGAGGAGAGACGAAAAAGAGAGAGAGAGTCAGAGAGAGAGAGCGTAGATGAGCGAGTCTCAGAGCGAGACAGGGTCGTGTTTGTGTCACTATTACTCCACAGAGCCAGGGTGAAGGCTGAGGGCTGGGGGGTCCAGACAGGTTGGGGAATAGCTGAGGTGGGGCTCTTTGATCCACAGGAGCGGTGCTCCGTTCTTGCCCTCCTGGTTTTTGCTGGAGCTGCGGCTCTTGTATCGCACCAGCAGGACCGCGATGAGGAGGATGCCAAAGATAGGGAAGGGGTAGAAGAAAACGAAGTAGAAGAGGGAGTCGTTGGAACAAACCACTGACTGTAGGGTAGAGACTAGAGAGGAGGGAGAAGCATGACAGAGAGTTAGAATAATTTAACCTGTGAGTTAAATATTTATTAAAACAAAAAGAGAGCACTGTGAACAAAAGATACATGATAAAATAACAAGCAATAAATCCTGTCTTCCGTGTTAATGCAGCTCTGAATAGAACACAAGCTAACTATCTGGGCTTGAAGCCTGAACTGTGTACTATACATTGCATACTGCCAACTATTTATTAAAAAAGTAAGGTGAAACAGTTGGAATTATGCTACAAAAGTTCTATACTGTACTGTTGTCCCATGACCTCATAATGTTACTTGTCAGAGGTATCAAGGGGCATTTTATCTATGATCTATCTATCGCAAATTGTTGCATTGTGAGGCCCTGTTTACACCTAGTATTAAGATGTGTTTTGGTCGATCAGATCAAAAGTAGATGAGGGAGACATTTTGATTTACACCTTGTGCTTTAATCCATCTCTTTTATCCATGTTTAATCACTTCTGTCCTGATTTCTTTGAGAGGAGAATCTATGGGCAGGTAAATGTATGGGGTTTTTCAGATCTTTTGATCTATTGGACAAAATAAGCTCACGCAATTTACATGTGAATTTAAAGGAGACAATGGAAAAACATACGGAGAGCAGCAGCTTTCGTTTCTGCTCATAGCCGGAAGACCACGCAGAACGCTGTGAGCGCGTGTTAGAAAGCAATGGTGAGAGAACAGAGAAATTGGGTCTACAGCCGACAAAGTTTAAATCCTGTCTGGCTAGCGCGCATCCCATAATGTTTACACGTTAAGTCAGTAGGCGGAGAGTAGATGGTCTTTTGTGGCTGTTCGAATGCATTTGACCACAAACTGATAGCAATCCAGTTAAATGAGTTTTCGACTACCTCTGGAAGTGGTCGAAAGTGGACAAGCTCAAAACCTTTTAGCCCCCGTTTACACCTGTATTTATTGTTGTCCAATTGTGACCCAACTGACCAAAGCACATCTTAATACCAGGTCTAAACAGGGCAAAAGAAAATATTAACAACCAGAAGTACTTTGTGTTGATGTGGTTTAGTGCTTCTAAAGTGCAAAACCTCACCCTGCTCCATAACATTAACAATGGTGACTCCTGAGTTGTTGGTGGCCAGGCGGTACCATGCATTGCGTGGGTTCAGCAGCCACTCCTCCACGTGGCAGTAGTAATTGCCTGCATCTCTGGGCTGAGCTTTCTGGATGGTCAGACTGTACAGGTCAGAGGTGGTGCGTTCAAACTGCAGGCGAGAGTTTGGACCAGGTTCCTCTGTAGGGCTGCAGTTCCCATTACCGAACACTGCATCATGGCCGATGGAAAAGACACACTCTTGCTCATCCTCCTCTTCTTGTCCCAAACGGTACACGTACCAGGAAACAGAGAAGCGGGAATCTTTCGAGGACTGAGACGGAATGCTGCAGCCCAGCCGGATTGATCCATCTTCAGGTACGGTGATATTGGATTCTGCCTCCTCCACCTGTAACTTCACCACTGTAATAAAAACCATTAAATGCATGACAACGTTTCTGTTCCTCAGAGACTGGGGTAGCATCTGTTGCAAACTACTTGTTGCATTTATTTAGAGCAGAATACTCTGGTCCAAATATGAAAAGACTTTCTTTCAAGGAGAATAATTTCTGAAGGATTATGTATCACTGAAGACCGGAGTAATGATGCTGAAAATTCAGCTTTGATATCACAGGAATAAATTACATTTTAAAATATATTAAAATAAAATAAGTTATTCAGATTGTAATAATGTTTCACAATATTACTGCTTTTACTGTATTTTTGATCAAACAGATACAGCCTTGATAAGCATAAGAAACTTTTGAAAGGTAGTGTATAAATTGGGTTTTATGATTTTTTTCATGGTGCTTTTTTGTCCTTTAAAGTGCCCATTCATTCGTTTGCCGCTTTAAATGTTTGAGCTCTTAAAGCAGGATGGATTCTGATTGGCTGTCAGTGTTCTTATCATTTATCAACTGGAAAAGATCATTCTAAAAGTGATTCCAACGATATAGTTTCTCTGTGCCGTTATTGTTACAGTTGTGGTGTGGACTCTACTATTCTTTTACATTTAAAGCGATTTTTAGAACTATATCTTTACCGTCATAGTTATAGTCCTTGGTGTGAATGGGCCTTAAGAGCGTGACAGTCCCTGGTCATTAGTCACATTTTTTGTGTTCAACAGATGAAAGAAAGTCATATAGGTTTGAAATGACATGAGGATGAAAAAATAATGAGAGAACCAACTCTACAAAAGTTCTAAAAGTACATACACACCCTAAAATTATCTTTATTCTCTAGCAGGGCATCACGCATCCAGAGATGTGGAACTAGCTGTTCAATATGTCACTCTCAACTGAAGGTGAGAATCATCACATTTTGCATGAGAAGTCGTAAGATACTTCAGCAGGGTCTGAGCTGAGTTCAGGCTAAAAATAAGAGTGCATTTTCCGGCAGAATTTAAGGGGCTCCTCTTATCTTCTGCTCATGTAAAAGCACTGCAATTTGACTTTGAAGATGGCAGATTAGGAGGTGGCGAACCTTTCATCAACTATCTATTTGTAAATACATTTATATGGATGCTATTTCAGGCAATCATGCAGCAAGGAGGTGATTTGACACTCACACTCGCATCCCCAGGGAAATAAGACTGGAATTTTCAAGCACATATTTAGATATATTATAGAGATATATACTGTGAATACATGAGATGAGAAAATAGAAAGAAATATGAAACACAAAATTCATAAAAGACAGCTTCGACTAAGATTAGATGCTGTATGCTAAGGGAGACGCATTCATGCGGAAGAATAAAACAACTATGCATAAACTATGCAAAATAAGGACTTCCATAATAATCAGTATATTCATGTGAATTTGAGATTTGCATTATTTATTTAGAATAATTTATTCTATTTTGAAGTTATCTGACCAGTAAAAACCAACAGAAAGTGTGCCAAAACACACTTTTCTTGACCTTGATGAGTTTCAGAGGAGCAGATGTCTTGGCCACCTGTGCTCCTAAAGCAACTTGCTTAACGGACCCGAGGACAAACTACACAACAAAACGTGTCTGTGTAACAGCGGTAAGCCGACGGCCCATGTGTAGGGCAGTAATATTGAAGAGTGTGTTGTGTGGAGATGAGATCTGTATTCCCTGCTTCTCAGAGCTTTGATACAGTGCTGCCAAAGAGCACAGGTGGCCTCAGAGTAGTGCAAACCTCGCAGACAAAGTCCCCTGAACCATGCTAGTCCTACATACAGAAGCTAGGTCATGATGTCACTGGAAAAAGTGGACATTATCGGCAAAGAGGGGGGTGAATAGATGAATAGCCGAGGCAGTTTGCATTAGGGGTCTTCATGGGCAGCTGCGCGGGGTGAATAGAGGAGCAGCAGCTGTGTGCCAATCAGATGGCCGTCATAAGTAAAGCCTCTGGGCTCCGGCAGTCGTGAATGTGTCTGTTATGAGGTTCTGACTCCCCCTTGTGAGTGCTAAGGTCTGTGGCCCATGTGGGGGGGGGCTCCCTAAGGGGCTGATACCCTGTACGTTTGCATTTGAGGAGTCACACGTACAAAGCCCCCGTCTCTCTTTATGTCTTCTTCTGATAAATGCACACATGCTGATGAATGATTCAGCTCGGGCAGGCACGCGCACAGGATGGCTGCGCTCCATGGCGGTCTCAGGGGGAGAATCTTTTCATGCTGCTCTTTCCGATCCTCTCATGCCAGATGGCCTGATAAGCCCATGGGACGGCAACACCTACAACTAAATCTCAAAGGCTGCTGTAGGAATAAAGGCCAGCTCTGCTAGTTGGGTGCCACTGTAAATATTGCCCGACACTTTCCATGAACAGGATACAAAAAAGGACAAAATAATTTTTCAGAGAAATCTTTAGAAAATGTTGATCGTCAATCTCAGGAGAGCTGTTTGCTTTTGTTCATTTTAAGTAGTTCCCTGTCACTAAATTAAAGTTTAAAACCATGATTTGTGTAATTTTGTCATTTTCTTGCAAAAAAACGAGCTAAAAACTAAATGGAGAAATTTATAAATTAAATAAATGAAAAAAGGGAAATAAAACCACACCAAAATTGGAAACACACTACCATTAAAACATTTTTTTGAAAGAAGTCTCTAATGCTCAAGGTTACATTTATTTGATGATAAATACAGTATAAAAATGGTAATATTGCAAAGTATTATTACAATTTTAAATATATTTTCAAATGTATTTTATTCCTGTGATGCAAAGCTGAATTTTCAGCATCATTACTCCAGTCTTCAGTGTCACATGATCCTTCAGAAAACATTCTGATATGCTGATTTGCTGCTCAAGAGTTTTTTTTTTTATTATTATCATCAATGCTGAAAACAGTTGTGCTGCTTAATATTTTTGTGGAAACCGTGATACATTTTCCAGATAAATTTCCCATATATTGAAGGAAAACATTTATTTTATATTGTTTCTTTGGGGAACAGTGTTGAATAGAACGTGCACACACACCCAAAAAAAGTCCAAATCATGTAATTTCTTGGGTGATGTCACATTTTTTAGTAAAATCATGGAGTAACAAGGTTGCAAACAAACCGTGGGACACAGAAAAATACATTTACATTTTTAGAAAAAAAAAAATGTAAATATATTTTTCACAGAAATTTGACACAGAAATATATACATCAATTTCACAAGCAACCACCTTCTTACCTGGCTGTCTCACCACCACATGTGTGAAGCCGGAGAAGTCTTGTGCCAGGCGGTACCAGGCTCCATCAGGGTCCGTGAGCCACTCCTCCACAAGGCAGTAGTACGTTCCAGAGTCGCTGGTCTCGGCACGATGCAGCGTGAGGCCGTATAGCCGAGGAGAGAGCGTCTCTGACTGCACACGGCTGCGGAGACGTTCCTCCTCAGCGTACGCTCCGTACTCAAATGCTCCAGAGTGTTTGATCTTCAACAGCAGCTCATCCGGCTCTCCGGCCTCAGCCCTCCGGGCGTACCACAGCACGGCATGCTGGGAATCCGGGCTGGTTTGAGACGTGACGGAGCAGTTGACACGCACCCGACTGTCCTCCAGAAACTGCAGACTCTGGTTGGACTTGTGTACCTTCAGTTTACTCACTAAAGGAGGAGAAAGAAAAAAAGGGGAATAGTTAGAACAGTGAATACTGAGATTTACGGCGTATTTAGACAATGCATATCAACAACAACAACAAAAATACACTTCCGTCCGTTGTTCTTGTCTGATGGGAGTATCCTTGTTAAAAAGAAGTGTTTAATTGTGTTGAATATCCACTTGCATTCTTTTTAACAAGGGTAGGTGCATGGGAATCTATTCTGATGTGAATAGGCCTTTTATCCGGATGGAAATATGCATGTTGTTGCCGAGGGGATGCTGGTATCACTCGTGTTACATGTGGCAGAAATAAGATGTCAGAAACAAGAGAAAGGCTGCGGGATCCTGGGCATACATATTGGATTTCTACAGGTGTGACTGCCATCAGCTATTTCACACCATGAGTGGATTTATGAGCACCAGAAGAACTCAGGAAGACACAATGAAGATGGGAGACACATTTTCACACCTGCAAATACTAGGCCTCACACACTTACAAATGTAGATCATTAGATTTGTGCAACAGAGAAGCGCTTAAAAGTAAAGAGAGCAGATGTCCTATGTGAATCCCTGCTATTTGGCATAGGAACATGCAAATGGCTCAGGCACACTTTCAAGCACATTAAACATATGCCACTGAATCACTCCTTCCATTTTCCCTCAACACACACGGCGCCTTTTATCAAGAAAATAATAAATTGTTGGGACTTCATATGATTGTTTCTTTTACATTTAGTAATACCACAAATTAATGAGCATCTGTGAAACTTCACAGTCCATTTTTTTTTCTGTGTTAATGGCTCTTTGCTAAAAATCCAATTTTCCACTGACACTTTGGCTCCAGTAATCCCCATCACGCATTTCTGCACTTCCAGCAAAGTCCCCTGATTCATCCCTAAGCCTGGACCTTCTCCGGAATAACAGCGGCATGAACACACTCATGCTTCTAACCAGTAGGCCTAAACTCAAATCCTGCAGCAAAGCTCCTCAATTGTGTAATGTCAAATCTCACCGATTTTAACACTCCCCCCGCCCCCCAATGAAACCACAAAATAATAAGGAATTGCTCCTCAGTTTAGGCTTTTACTGATATGGGCTTTGTTCCATATTCTTAAAAGCCAAGTATAAACATACTCCAAAAATGCAGCTAAAACTACTACAAATAATTAATGATCATAATTGTATTTGATGTGACACGTTGAGGAGTTTGCAGTATAATCGCCGTGTGCTGACATACTGTTGTCATCGCATCTGATTTCAGACCAAGCTTCTTAAATTAAAATGTCACACAGCAAAATGAGTTGTGTTCACTCTTGCAGGGCTGTCATAGTTAATATCTTCCCATAGTTCAAGACTCCAACAATACTGACAAGAATGAAAGTGTCAGTACCCCCTCAGTTGTTTATGGTAGTCACATTAGATCAGTTGCTTGTTTGCATGTAGAAATAAAATCACAGATTCAAAGTCACCTTTTAATAACGTTAAAAAATGTTTTATTCACCAGCATGAGGATTTTTTTTCTTTTTCTGACACGTACACACATATGTACATGTAAGGCATGTGAATATACACTACTGTTCAAAAGCGTGGGGTCAGTATGATTTTTTTAAAGAAATACTTTTCAGTATGGATGTATTAAATTGATCAAAAGTGACAGTAGACATTTATAAAATATGTCTATTTCAAATAAATGCTGTTCTTTTGATCTTTCTATTCAACAAAGAATTCTGAATCATTACCCACAAAAATATATAGCAGCAACTGTTTTCAACATTGATAATAATAAGAAATGTTTCTTGAGCAGCAAATCAGCATAAAATAATGATTTCTGAAGGATCATGTGACACTAAAGACTGGAGTAATGATGGTGAAAATTAAGCTTCCTTTGACATTACAGGAATAAATTACATTTTAAAACCTATATAGCGAAATGGATTGCTATTATTATTACAATTTAAATTGTAATAATATTTCACAATATTACTGTTTTTGTTGTATTTTTTATTAAATAAATGCAGCTTTGGTTTGCACGTTTTTCAAAGGGACTCAAAAACATAAAAAAATTCAACTAACCCCACTCTTTTATACACCAGTCTTTTTTCATTGAACTGCAGTGTTTAGGGTACTTATAAAGAGTACGCTCAGAAACTGCAATGGGGCTGAAATTAATTCAGATCGACAACAATGCACATTAACATTAGTTTTTGTCACAGCTAACAGGCATTTCTCCTGTAAGTGCAAAATGTCATCTTGTGTGGCATTACTGGTTGGGTGCACACTAAAGATGCTCTCAAAGCGCTGGCAGTCGTTCCATAGGGAATCTCTACAGAAGACTCCATAGCGAGCAGCTAATTGCAGGAGAATGACTCCTCAATCCTCTAAAGCAGAACCACCAATGGATGGGATTGCCACACAACAGATTTCTTAGTTTTCTTTCTAATTTCTTCGGTTTTGACAGAAAACAAAGGCTGAAAAAGAGATATCAGGGATTAAAGACCCCATGAAATCAAAATTAGAGTCATGTGGCTTTTAGTTCATTTATTTGAAGCCATCTATGTGCTAGTGTACTCGTCAATGTTGATATTTCACTTTTAGCTGATATATGCAATTCAAATTCATCTGTACAGAAGCCCTAGGTAGGAGGTCTTGCATTATTTCCTGTCCTTTTTTCATGAACTCGACGTTACATTTATTTACATTGTTATGTTGAGCGACAGCAAGCTCTTCAATACATTGCACACAAGCTTCCTGTTTCCATAGGAAATACATCAGAAAAGAAAAGAAAACTAGACTTATCAAGAGATTTTATAAGATCCTTAACCTTTCACACGTAAGTTTAAAATATTCTGGCTGACCCCCAGTGTGAGTTTTTCAAGGTGACCTTTATTTAGAACAGGGGTATTCAACTAAAATTTAAAGAGGTCCAGTTAGAGAAAATTTCTTGAAGCAAAGGTCCAGAAGATCATAATGTCTAACTATTTAGTGTGATATATATTCAAGTAGCCTAGTTGTATCAACATCTGCATGTAATCAATACCTGACTGACAAATCAAATGAATTCAGTAAAATTCAAAAACTTTTTGACAATATTTATTGTCATAACATAGAACTGAACATATATGAATGACTGTAGATATGTATAATGTTCATGTTCATGAAAATTGTGCATGTTCAAAAAAAGTGCTTAACTTCAGAAAAATAAAATAAAGGGAGGAAAATGCCCCCTTTTCTGTTTCACATCTTGACTCAACCAATTTTACAGATAATAAATCTCAACACATTTCAACAATTGAATAGTTTTAGAGTATCACTTTCTTCCCATCTTATATCCCACTCCCCCACTTTTTTGCTCAGTGAGAGAATTGAGCTCTAGCTTGTCTTGCCAGGATTTTAAACCTGGGCTTGAATGGAGTCAGGGCCATTCTCATACACATGTGAAGGTGCTCATTCGTGAGCCTGGAACGATATTTAGTTTTGATAATGTTCATTGTGGAGAAAGGGATCTGGGGATCTGTCCGTAGTCATCACTTCAATGTAAATTCCCATTTCCAAAAGAGTTTAGACCTCTCTTAAAGCCTAGGCCCTAGGTGAGTTTCATCATCCACTACACCACTACCATAAAGACTACAAAAGCTGCGCCAATTAAAATAGAAGACGAGGTCAGGTTTTAAATCATAACCTTCTGTTTTGGCCATGGGCATCAGTTTGGTTTGAAATGTGCTGGGGACAGAGACACATTCGGAAGTGCATTTTCAGAAGTGCTGGGTACAATGACGCATTAATTTTTTTTTTCTCTTTTGCACGTCATATTTTGAAAGACGATGTCTTGTAGCTTACTAATGTAGCCTAAATAAATAAAAAAATATACAAAAATGTGATGATGTCCGATTCGTTTTATGAAGAAGAAAGCCTTAAGTTTTCAAAAAGCATTAGACATATGACCAGTGTTGGGAGTAACACGTTACAAAAGTAATGCATTACAGTAGCATATTACTTTTTGCTGTAACGCAGTGTAAGGCAATACTAATCAATTTTCAGTAATATTTTACTCGGTGCATGTTCAGTAACACTTGCGTTACAACACACTTTTAGCCTAAAATTTAATTGTTCAAAAAAACCGGGGGAAAAAACAGCAAGACCGCGAGACATTAACGAATGAAAAATGCAAGTAAGTTATTACCTGTTCGTGGTCAGTCAATAGCCGTGCGTGTGTTGTCCAAGTTTGTAAATAAAGACTAAATGACAGCTTCTGATATATTTGTATGGCGATTTATTTCATTCATCTCCCTCTTGCTGGAGTACCTTTGTATTGTGTGACATAGTCCAGAAAAGGCGTGTTTAGGGCAGGTTTTACAGGAGTGCCGCGAGGCATGATTTCGGCCTCTGTGCTCGCGCTGGCCAGTGGAAAACCAGCTAATGGGAGAATATGGTAGAAGAAGACTGTAGCCTACATTCGCAAGATGGACGTATGTGCATTACTCTGTTTGATCTGTGTTTTCTTTCTAACCAGTTAGGCTATGTTTAGGTGGTGGTTTTTTTTAATCATGTTTTCATCACGCAATCATGTTTTTGATGCAGTGGTGACACGTTCATGTAAAATGTAAGGATGGCGCTGCAAATAAAAGCACCTAAAAGCTGTCACAAAGAACCGGTAAAAGTTATGATCATGAATATGTCAGATATAGCAGACATTTTAATTGTGTATTAATAAACAAGTGTTTTCTGTCAGTGTTGGCTGCAAAGATGAAGTTGACGATGCTGACTCGCGATCTTCGCAGTAGTGAAGGCACCAGAGAGAAATGCACATTTCATACGGATTACATAAGCAGAGAGCAGTCTGTTTTCTTTCGTTTTGAATTGTTCTGTTTAAAATTTCAAGCTTTCTATAGATGTATTTCTCAGGTCTGTGAGGCAAGTAGGCTACCTTATGTTGAGTTTCGGTTCATTTATGAGACGCGCTCCAGTTCAGGCGCCGGCGCCTCAATGTCATGATTATCTATTGTCTGTTATAATATACTTATTACATATTAAATCCAGGCAATTGGTTGATGAAACATTGATTAAAATTTAGATACAATTAATACAAAACGAAATTCACTTTAAAGAAAGGCTTTGTGATATTTATTTTTTCTGTTTGAGGTCTCTGTGGAAGTTTTAAAACAGTCTTTTAGTGCCGCTTCAGAGCGGTCATGTCCGTAACATTGTTTTTTCCTCATAAATGCGAACACGAAAAATAAAATAAAATAAAATTAAATAAAATTAAATTTATATTTTATTGTTCTGTGGAGAGCCAACCCTTCTTCATCCGATGGGTATCCTACTATTACTTTTGATTTGCGCAGAGTAATTCACAGAATTGATTGCTCTGCTACCAGCCTCTGTCACTGTGTGGAGCTTGTGACTATTGCAAGCGAGCAGCTGAGAAGCTATATTTATATTTACTTCTTATTTATTAAATCCAGGCAATTAGTTGATGAAACATTGATTAAAATTAAGATACAATTAACACAAAACGAAATTCACTTTAAAGAAAGGCTTTGTGCTTTCTTTTGTTATTGTGTTTTTGTTCAAAGGACTTTAGTTTATGGACAAAACGCCTATGGTTTTGGCTGTAGGTCCGGGTCCGTATATGACGGCTTCTGGGTCCGGACCCGGACCGCGGTCCGCCTGTTAGTGACCTATGATTTAGAACATGTCACTTTATGGTTTCCATGGTGACACATCATTGCTTGTCACATGACACACCGCAGCAACAACAGCGCTGAATGAATGATGATATGCTTTTATGTAATTTTTCCTTTTTTATTCAAAATATTCACAAATTTGTTAGCTATGACATGAAATATCTGATATTCCGATCATCAAATATATGCAAGTGGATGTGTTTTGTTGTTTAAACACCTTTATAACGATCACATTAGTTGAGCTTTATGCGCATGTTAGTTTGTGCCACAGTTCAGAGAATCGAATCTGTTGGATTTACAACACGTTAATTAATCCACTTCTCCCAAAATCCATGAAAGTAAGTGGCCGGTGAACTGGGAGAAGAATAGAGTAAACTTTAAAGTTACTTACACAATGTGTAGGGCCTATCTGATATGAATAAAACGTATCTAATTATAATGGAAATGATTATTATTGCTTCTTCCATAGACATCAGTGTGTATTTTACAAACTATAAATGTATTGTTTTTTAGTACTTATGTGAATTTATATGTCTGAAACCTAAAATAAACATTATGTGGTTGAAAACACTGAAAAGTTATGATATATGACAGCTCTGAGTGCGTCTGTCTCTGGCTCAGCACCAGCCAACGCACAAAAGCACATTTTAATTTAGCAGTTGATCACGTGATGCACTGACCGTTCTAATCACACCGGTGTGATCATAGGCTCCAGGGACCAGCCTAGACTGATCACACCGGTGTGATCGTACGTGTGAAAGGGTTAATGGCAGTTGTGTGGTGAGATGAATCTTTTACAAGTTCCCTTTCAAAGTGGATCTTCAACGCTGTGTCTGATAATGATGCTATGGGGAATGCCCTCAGCCTAACCATGTCTAAAGCTTGTGTGTTAAACACAGCAATTCATTGGATGATGATGGTCCATGATGTCACAAGAGGAGCGCCCATTAATATAATGATTCTGCTTCTCTGTTTGTGATCAAGACCATTTTAATCCGGTAAATTCTGGGAAAGTTTTCACTGAGGCTAGGCTGATTACATCAGTAATATCAGAGAGAATAGAGACTCACATTGAATTTTGGTGAATCATTCATTTCAGTGTCTTTGCTTTAAAACACAAGCTCTGTAATATTCAGTGATTGTTTCTGAAGAGCGTGCTTTTGGTCTCGTACAGGACTCGGAGTCGTACAGTAAGCATGTGAGTCTCTTTTATATTGATGCTCAAACAACAAACCCTGTATGTGCGTTCTTCTCGATCATTGATCGTACGCTGCATTTACGTACAGACATATTTCAGTTTATTTGTGTTGTTTCCAGACACACTCAGGATAATGTTTGATCTGTCATGTTTACGTTGCTGTATTTAGTAATTGTTGGTTTATGTGGTCAAGGCGGTTGATTTAGGAGTTTTTGGCGTCTCCATGTGGTCGTGTTCGGTATCGCAGCTCGTCTAAAATTAAAATAAGCTGTGAATTCTGTAAAGTTTCTTTTTCTGTAATGTTTTTTCATGGGTGCTTATTTGGTTATTTGGTTAACCTTCTCAAAGGTTCCTTGAAGCTTACAGAAAATACATTTTGGTAAGAATAGGCCTTCAATCTGACTGTTTACTTTGTTGGATATAGCAAATGATTACAAAATGAATGTGTTAATTTCACGATAAGTGTAACAAAACTGTGATTAATCCGATTAAAAACTTTAGTTGACTGACAGCACTAATTGAACTCTAATAGTAACAATAATATGCTAATTCGTCTCTTCAGTTACGTCACGCCAGTAGTAATGTTATGTTCTTCTTCGCACCAATATCCAGATTCCAACTAGCAACAGCGCCCTTTTTATGTAATTACAAAAATGGCCAAACCGCTATCTATGACACATTTATGAAAGAAACACGTCTAGACAAAGATGACAGGACACCATAACAACTTGTGCCTTTTGAAATAGAACTAACCGATAACTAGGATTACGATGACATTATCAACATTTTAATTTCAAAACCCAGCCGACATGATGAATTCAATTTTCAAGCAAAAGGAAATTTGAATGCTACCGATTCTAATCTGACTTGTGTTTTGACTTGTGATCCTGAATCATGAATCACATTTTTTTTTTTCATTCATTGGCCAGAGGAGAACTGGCCCCCAGACCGATCCTGTTTTTCCCAAGTTTTTTTTCTCCATTCTGTCACCTGATGGAGTTTGGTTTCCTTGCCACTGTAGCCTCTGGCTTGCTTAGTTGGGGACATTTAATATTCAACATTATTGATCTGCCTACTGATGCTGTTGTATAAGAACTGAACTGGATGATGAAATCTTTTTTTTTTTTTTTTGCAGAACTGCTTTATAGATGAAATAAACTAAGTTAATAATTGATGCTCTTTACAACGGAACTGACTTCAGATGAACAACAGCCAAAATGCATCATTTTTCTGTTGTCACTGTAAAGCTGCTTTGAAATAATCTGTATTGTAAGGTGACTTGAATAATACTGATGCTTGATTCAGGCTCTGGGGCACAATTAAATACAATCATACAATATTTCTCAGATTTACATAAGGTTATTTACTGAGGCTTTGAAATCTGAGAAAAGTTATGCAAGGCAGCTCGCATTTGAGCTGCAGTTTAGTCTCCTGGGCAACAGAGAAGCAATACAGCAAACATGATTGGAAACATTTGCCATCTCTGTTTCAAGCTCAATCCTGGTCATGCTTTTCTTTCAGCATAAGTGCACTGATGCTCTGTTCTCTCTCTCTTTCCCCATTCAATTTTCTAATAAAGAAAATGAGCAGAGAAGGGAGCCTTTGACGAGATCAAAATGAGGTCCATTGGTCTTTGTACTTTCTGTCCTACAGGAGCAGCTATTCTTTCATTTTCTCCCAAGAGTTGCTGCAGATAAGATTATCTCCCCACTCAAATTATCCATAGTTATGAATAATCTTGCGTGGGTTTGCCATCATTCACTTGCTTTTAGGGTTACCCTTACTAGGTCTGAATCCTTCAGAGGGCCTTCTACATTTGTCCTATTGAAGTAAAGCGCCCAATTAAATTCTGACAGGATCCTCTCCGACTCCATGAGGCATGATTAAACAATTTAATTAAACAAGATATGTGTTCTACACAAAAATGCAAGCCATTTCTTTTCTGTTGTAAATCGAATTAGGAAAATCAATAAATGTATGGAAATCAAGAGAGGAGGAAGAAAAGAAAGATGGGAGAGTAAGACTGCAGAAATGAAGCAAATCAAGCAGCACATTTTAAAGAGCTCAGAGCTTGATTACAGGCAGTTTGTGACGGCTCTCAGACGGAGGGCGAGGAGGTGCGGAGGGGGAGGTTGGCAGCGGAAAAAGCAAACAGAGAAAATGTTTAGAGTGCATTTGTGATTTTCTAAGAAGACAGCGAGCTGCGCTCCCTCCTCCTGCGTGTGTCCAATTTGTTAGCCCCAGTTAATTACAAACACGCTGCGCTGCCGAGATAAAGATGCTTTTATTTGGTTTATTTATTGATGACGCAATCTCCAAAGATAATGCAGCCTTCCCATCAAGAAAGACATATTATTTATTAATTTAAGAAAACATTTATTGTGATGACGTCCACTTTTGTAACGCATCATGTAGAATAAAAAATAAAAAAAAGTTGGTTGTACTATGAAAACACTGAGCAATCAAAATGTCCTTGCAGGTCCAAAAAAGCATATATTGAAACTAAATTCTGTACATTTTGATCCCAGTGAGATCTTGGGTAAAAGTCAGAATGTACGTTCCATTGACAGCTCGTAGGAGCAGTCAAACAGCACGAATGTCACACTAAATGGCACTGCCATAACTTTGTCGGAAGCTGAAATTTATTGCAAATGCAATGAATCAGGCCCCCACTCAGTCACAGTGAGGTAAAGAGGAATTAATGAGGACAAAATGGAAATGCTTACCAAATCTTAGGCTGTTCCTGACTGGGTGTAACACCTTCCACCTTCCAGCACTTTCTTCTAAAGCATTCTAATGTTTGGCAGCTTACAGATTTCAATCTGATCTGAGCACAGATTGTTCTGTGAATATGTCAAATGTAATGCAGGCTTTGCAAAAAGGCAGCTACTGAAGGATAGAGTAGGTACAAACTGTATTAGACTGAACAGCAAACCACAGGTGTTATGTAAGTGCATAAAACTCGTATTAATGCTGCACAGTGGTGCTCTAACTTACACAAGAATCATAATCAAGGGAAACAACAAATCACACAATATAATGTTGATTACTGATGCACGGCGGACCAAATACATAATGCGCACTGAGATTGTGGCTCTCTCCTTGATTTCTCTGACAAGACCATATCATTTAACAGTATGAAAAACACTAAAACTAACATTTATGTGACCTGGGAAGAGAAAGAGATCTATGCTACAAAGTAAGTCTTATTTCCTTATTAAAACAGCGACGTTTCAAGAGTTCTGTTGATGACACAAAATCATGAGCAGTCATTAGGGATGAACAGTTAATCGGTAGCTGCTAATTTCAACCCCCACTGACAGATGAAGAGTTCTTACGGCTGTCAATCACTTACAACATACTAATATCCCCGTTCATGCATATTTATGAGTTCCACACGCACGTCTATTTGCCCGAGCACGAGTGGAGACTGAGAAATGGTTGAGATGTACCTGTAAACATAAAAGTCTTTTTGGAGCACTCTCTTTTTTTAAAGGGAGGGAGAGGGGATCCATTTGCTGCCTTGCGGATGTAAAGTGGCTTTGAGTGGAGCAATGACAAGTGGAGGTGGATAATCATCAGAGATGGAAAGAGGAGGCAGAGGAGTGCCTGAGAGGAAGAGAAGAACAGAGGAAAAAAGCACAACATACAAAAAAAAAAAAAAGGGGGGGGGGGGATCAGAGAATGAGTAAATGGCGCAGAAATATTAAGAGGTGATTGTTCAAATCGCAAAGAGGTGGAAGAGCTGCTCACTTTGAACATATATGAGGTGGATAACTGAACACCGAGTTGTGAGAGGAAAAGTGAAATTATGGACTGCCAGTGAAACGCATCAAAAAAATAAATAGTGTTTCTTTTTTATGCAGCACTAACTCAAGCACATTGAAGGCCAGCTTAGAGTCACGTCCAAACTTGACTGCTCTTCCATTAACTGTTAATCCGAGCAGCAGAGCCTGCAATGTGTCATATTAACGTTCTGATATGTGTTTAATACCAGGGAAACAGATTGTGTGTGTGTTTTTAGAGGGGTGGGAGGGAGGTTGTCTTCCCTCAGGAGAGCAGTTTAAGCAGATCTGCCTTGCACAGTGAAGAATGGGGCTTGAGCACTGCTGCCCTCCGTATGCTACAAAAACATAATGGAAGCCTAATATCTATGCTAATGAGGCTGATACATCTCCGATTCCTTTGTGTTGCAGAAGGATTTCCAGCCGTCTTCTACAATGTAATTAGGGCTATATTGTAATTATGTGAATCTGTGCTCGGGCAGGGAGTCCACAGATGAGTCCTCGATGTTTTCTGGGCATATCCTCCCTCCATTAATCCTCAAACTTCTACTGAGACGAGTCCCCCCCCTCCCTTAACATACTACATATGCATGGGTTCGGGTCTGTGACACAGCAAAAACCAGCCCAGAAAGCATAAGTTCAGGTCTACAAGAGAGGGCATATGGACATGTGTGTTTTATGCACTGAGAGAGCATTCAACTAAATTCAATGATTTCTTTTGGCCGGAGCGAGTGTCTGGCGAGGATTGAGGCTAAATAGCATCTGGTTAATGCTCCGGTCATGTTACCCACAGGCCTTTCTGTCGTTTTATAGTCAGGGCCTCAGATGTACTGTATGATAATCAGCAAAAACAACTCATCCAAGAAGTAAAACGGAATGGAAACATTGCAGGCACTGAAGAGTGAAGAAGTCAAGTGATATTAGCGAGCTCAGTGAGTGAGGAGACATTTTTGAAAAAGATGTGTGATATCCTCAGAGACTTTGATTTAAAATGCTATGAAGTGTTTATGGATATAGAAAGGGAGAGTTGCTAAAGAGGAGTTATTATTAGAGACATATTTAAGAAGTGCTGGTGATGAATACGGACATATTTTTGAGAGTTGAAAGTGTTTTTCAAATGGTCCAAAAAGAGGTTTAAGAGAAAATAATTTTTTTAAATATGCAAAATGACAGCTGGAATTTCTAAACAAGGCTGGAGAGATGCCTTGCTGTCTACTGTTCTAAATAGGCAGCATTCTGAAACAGAGCCTAAAAAGTGACAAATTTGGAACACTCTACATAGGTAGCAACTTTATACTTCATACAAATAGCAAAAATATAAAAAATAATCAACTTATCTCTTTATTCGTCCACCATTTGGATGGATTTTTGTCATTGAAGTCACAGTGTATTGTGGGATCTTTGAAATTTATACCTGCAGTGCTGCTTTAGAATTATGCCAATTTCCCACATTAGCCTGTCTATGTAGGCACTTCACAAGGTTTTAAACCACAGTGCAGGTGTGTGTGTGTGTGTGTGTGTATGTGTGTGTGCTGAAGGGGTGCTGTGTGAATCTGGTGAGAGACAGTACCCTATATTTTGACCTTGAACATAATTTCAGAGCTAATTAATTACCAAACCCTATGAAATGGTTTTGAATATGAATGTTTCAGAAACAAATGTGCTTCATCAATCTTCCGTTGTGTCAGTGAATGTCATTGAGTAAGGTCTATTGCTTGGGCACTGGGATGGAAAATAAGGGAGCACACAAAGCTCTAGTGATTGAATTAGGAGCAAAGAGCTGGTGGTTTCTGGCTCTGCAAGAAATATAAGGTGCTCTACATAAAGACTCCTGGAATACTGTCAGGAGAATACTGCAGATCAGTGCTTCTCGGGCCAAGAACCATCTTTGATCAAAGCAGAACATCCAAGTACTGCCAATTAACTCAATGAAACTGACATAACTCTAGAAGCAAGATAAGGACTGTGAGCGGCATAATGCCATATTTTAATGAATATCAATATTCCTGTATATTAGAAAAACTGGTACTGTATGACCCTAATCAGTCTCTTAATTGGCCCTTTTGCACATCTATATGGAAGGAACCAGGAGCAGCATCTAAATACACACAAACACACATGTTAGGTTTCCATTTTTTAAGGGGACTTTACATAGACAATGATTTTCATACTGTACAGAATGTACATTCTAACCCCTAACCGTAACCTATCCTAAACTTACCCAGTTCTTTAAGTTTTTAAAGAAATGAATACTTTTATTCAGCAAATGATGCATTAAATGGACCAAAAGTGACGTATAATTGTAAGTCACGTATAATGTTACAAACGATTTCTATTCCAAATAAATGCTGTTCTTTTGAACTTATTAAAGAATCCTGAAAAAAAGCATCACGTGTTCCACACAAATATTAATCAGCACTGCTTTCAACATTGATAATAAATGTTTCTTGAGCAGCAATTAGCATATGAGAATGATTTCTGAAAGATCATTTGACACTGAAGTGAAGACTGGAGTAATGATGCAGAAAATTCAGCTTTGCCATCACAAGAATAAATTACATTCGAAAATATATTAAAATAGAAAAGTTATTTTAAATTGAAATAATATTTCATAATATTACTGTTTTTACTGTATACAAATAAATGCAGCCTTGATGAGCATGAGACTTCAATCTTATTGACCGCAAACTTTTGAACCATATTTATATTTGTAAATAACATTAAAAACACCTACAACCTATTGCATGTGTTAATATACATACTTTGTCATTTAATTTAGACTAATTAGTACTAAAAGAAATTTTCTCTTAAAACCTCTCTCATCTGCCTTGTTGTTTCTGAGTCAGAAGCCACTTTTAAAGCTTCCCTTCATGAAACAGAGCATCTAGATTCTACTAAGAGGGCAAACAAAATCATATCTTGCCTTTAGCCTTCATTTGCTAGCTGCTTTCCTTTTACCAATTTTGAATAAAAGTGTGGTGCACACACACTGATCAGCACGGCTACACAACATCCCGCATTCCAGATGACTATGCATGCAGGCTAAGAAAATATATACCAGAATCAGAGAACCACCACTGTAAGTCACATCATTCTACAGTGAAATCTGGCACAGAAAGTGTCGTCATGCAGCCAATAAGGTTCACAGATTTCTATGCTGGATCTCGGGAGTGGTTCTCCTCTCAGGTTTCTGGGAGATATGAAAACACCTGCTGTTCACACTTGCTCGGGTGCACTAGTTTGGTTTAGTAAGGATGGACAAAGAGGGGCAAAGCAGACAGTGGGTGGGAGAGAGTAAGACAGCGTGAAGCTACAGGGTGTCGTGAAAGGAGAAACAGAGAATGTGTGTGGGAAAGGAAAGAGAGAGGCTGATAAATCATCTATGCCCCGGAGGGAGATTGTGGTGCATGTTGGAAGACTATGCTCCTAATGAAGATGGACAGCAGAGATTCATCCTTGGGACAAAAAGATAGCGGTTTTCCATGACAATTTAGATGCCATGTACAGGCATGGTGAGAGCCATCAGCGGGATGACTGGTGTCCACTGGGTACGACAGGTGTGGGAGAGCATTGATCCGTCAAGTGCCAGGACCCATCAATGTAAAGGACACTTGAAACTTTAACAGGGGCCGCTGGGACAGTACTGTATTAATGAGAACTTTTCAACGGAACAAGGTACAAGAACGAATGAGAGAGAGAGAGAGGGGAAGGAAACTAATATTGATTGTTTGTTAATTATAACCCTTTGATTTGTTTTCAAGCTAATAATACTCATCTCAACATCAAACAGTGAGATAACACTCTAGCAAGCACTCCACTGTGCTTCCTCGCATCTAAGACATGAGGAAGCTGTTTAAAATCTGATGACTGATCCATAGTCTTCTCACACATCACTGAAGGTGAGGATTTGAGCTGAATACCACCTCAGGTCTGGTGACTGGATCCAGTCATGGCTGATTAATGGAGGGAAGCAAGTAACACAGTGAGATGTAGGCTAACAGAAAGTGATGCTCAGCAGATGAAGCACCACCTCTTTCACCTACAACAAAAGCAGGTTTGCCAGTGTGTTCAAGTCGGCATGAGATGGAAGTTGCATTTGTCTTTTCTTCCCTGTTGTGATGCATATCCGAGTGAAACGGCACAAGAAGAAATGTAGGAAACGCACTTGATTTTGTCCGTTGTGAATTGATTGGATGGTTAGAAGGGTTGTAGTTTGCTATCAATGTGATGTCATGTGAATGTGAGTGACAGAAAACACATAATAAGAGAAGAGTAGAGATGTCAGTGCAAGAGGGAGGGGAAGTTATTTTGATTAGAGATTAGAATTGTCAATTTTGACTTCATGGTGACTTTAAAGACTGTTAGGCTAACTAATTGTGTACGTACGTTTGAATGCATCATGATAAAACCCAGCTAAACATCAACAGTCATTTTCTGCAGTGTCACATGATCTTCCAGAAATCATTCTAATATGCTGATTTGCTTAGGCCATATTAGTTACCTTAAAATACTCAGCACAGTACATGTAAGTGCATGTAAGTGCAAGTACTGTAAAATAAAGTGCAACCAACATTTCTTATTACAATTAATGTTGAAAACAGTTGTGCTACCTAATGTTTTATATTAGCCTACTTTTTTTCAGGATTTCTAAATTAGTAGAAAGTTCAAAAGAACAGCATTTATTTGAAATAGATATAATTTGTAACAATTATAAATGCCACTTTTGATTACTTTAATGTCTGCTGTAAAGTATTCATTTTTACTTTATGCTTGCTAGTTGAAATGTTTGTTAGCACATTGCTACACTGATGTGCTGATTAGTGCAAAAAAAAAAATACAAAAAAAAATACAAAACACGCACAAATATTTAATGAGATGGAGCTTTGTATCAATATATTGCAGTACCGAATGAAAAACAAGGATATTTGACTTCAGTGCAATGCATTGCGGGATTCTCTTCTCACTCTGCAGGCGATGCTGTCTTAGAACACGGCCAAAAAGACATCTTTGAAGGCAGAATGATAATGCTGTAACAGCATGATGCCTTAAAATGCTGTCTAGGTAGGCAGCTCACCGGGTTTGGATTTGAAACCGAGCTAATATGTCAGCACGCGTGCACACCCACCACAGCTCTGACAGTGGCAATTTATCTGTTTTCTGTGATGAAAGCATGTGCAAACAGCATGTGCTTTATATTTGGTTGTGTGTAGGTGAACTCTTTTGGCTCCGTATTCTATGTAGGGCAACACTAAATCCTGTTTCAGTTTCATTTCTCATGCCGTTTTCTGCTGAGAAACTAATGAAAAAATGTTCATATTCCACATCTGACTGCTTCATTAATCTGGAGTGGCAATGGTCCCATTAGGACACATCCACTGGCATTACCACACACAGATTAGATTGTGTCACAACGTTGGAAGGTTAGGCAGCGTCCCTCGAGATCGTCATAAATGAACATGTGTTTTCTTATTGCATTTCACATTCGCCATAAAAGCACAAACGCAATCATGGGAGGAAAAACAACCCATCATATTCAGATTTAAATGCCGAATCTAGTTTTAAAATGTAAAAAGATTTAGAAAGTTGAGCTCAAACAGGAGAAAATCACAATGCAGCCCCTGCTGAGATGCTGCACACAGAGTGTTTATGTGTGGAGTCGCCGTCGTCGTCGTTATGGATTTCTGATGAAATCACAGCTAGAGGAGTTTCCCTCTATTGCACTTGAAGACAGAAATTAAAATTCAAGCAAAAAGCGTGAGCAATAAGGGAAGATGAATATCGACGCCACAAAGCTTTGGATCAACCTGCCGGTGCGGTTTCATTAAGTGGCAGAAGTGGAACACAGGGACAGCTTAACGAACACAGAGCAACGCCTGAAACAACCTACTCTCGGAAACTTCATACGTCCACCTTCATGCCGTTAGTGCTGGCATCCTCCTCAGAAACTGAATCACATGAACTGCCTTCACAACCCACATCTACTGTACCCGATCTACGACAGGAATCCATGAGGAGGAAGGGGTGGAATGAGCAACTGTCCTGTGTAGGAGTTTATGTGGATACATTCATATTTAAAGTATTTAAAACTAGTGTGCTACGCAGTTTCTAGTATCATTCTAGATAAAATGGAAGTTACTCTGGAGAGAAAGCATGAGACATTTTTTTTTTCTTGTCAATTCTACAGAGAGACGGATTTGTTTAATTATGAAATGGAAATTGCAATACTGTTCTCTTCCCCATTATGATATATATCCAAGTAAAGTGGTTCCTCGCCATGCAGCATTTTTTTAAAAGTTGATTTTTAAAAATACGTGCACGGATAAATCATTTTATCATAATAAATACTGTAATATTCCATAAAACAATGCCATAATAAACTATCTCAGAGAGAGCACAGCGATCAATGGCGGCTATCACACCAGAGCCTGACAGCAGTGCCAAACACCTTTCCTCAGGCCATAGCCACACACACACACACACACACACACACACACACACACACACAAACAAGACCTCCGGCTATAAACACTGCCAATTCCTGCCCCCAGAAACACCCTGCAGCCCACACACACACACACAATATCGCCTACATGTTGTTAACATCTTCCTTGTCTCTGGGAGAAACACAACTTAATACCTTCCTACATGAATTATTCAAATATTACTTCAAATCGAAGACTTTTTTTTTTTTTTGTAAAATGAAATAAATCAGCAAGATAAGCAACTATAGGATAACACATACTTGAGTTCTTTAATTTACGCAGTGTTTAATGCGTGAAGGCAGCAAGAAAAGCAGCATCACTGGTCACTATGAATCATTGGAGTCTATGCGCCGGGAATATGCACTATCATTAGCATTCAGAGCCTGTTATATTAATCATCCATCTCTTCCATACCTCAGCAAACAATCCCACTAGTTCTCTCTCTGACACCACGAATGAATAATACTAGAGAACAACCTGAACTTACTCACCCTCATGACGTTCCAAACCTGTAAGACTTTCGTTCATCTTCATCATCTTCCTTTAAATGAAATCTGAGAGCTTTATGTCCCCTCCATTGACAGCTACACAACTGACACTTTGACGCTTCAAAAAGTTAATAAAGAATGAATGTATTGAACTGATTGAATGTAGGCTTTTATTCACATTTAAACATTGATCAGCGAACATAAACAGAAGCTCAACCGGACTTTGCTTGACGTGTGAGAACAAACCTCATTGGTTCTTGCTGAAGCTCAAACGTGCTGCGTAACACATGAGAATTAACCTCATTGGTTGATGAATGTTTATATGTGAATAAAAGGCTAAACTCAATCTGTTTATCATATAAAGTGATCGAGTCTTTTCAGAAAATGTGGTCTAAACAGCTCAAATCATATGGAATAGTTTTACTATCTCTTTATTAACTTTTTGAATCGTCAAAGTGGTAGCTGTCAATGGAGGGACAGAAATCTCTCAGATTTCATCAAAAATATCCTCATTTGTGTTTCGAAGATGAACAAAAGTCTTACAGCTTTCGAACGACATGAGGGTGAGTAATTAATGACAGAATTTAAATTTTTGGCAGAACTTTTCCTTTAATACATTGATTACAAATCACATTGATTACAGCCAAATTATTAAAATGCAAATAAATGTCTTATTCAGAATAGAACCAGAATATGGATTTTTTCCAGAAAATAGCAGGCATGTAAACATGAAATCTCAATGTAAAAGAGCTGATTTAACGGTACCAAATCTGAAATATGAGAAGGTAGAGTCAAAAAATACAAGTGGGTGAGGGGAAAAGCAAGAGACTGTGTGATGTCTTACGAGGCAGAAATTAAGGGGTGTAGCTGTGGCACCACAGTCTGTTCCCATGATGCTGTGAGGAACTCCAGATGAGGGTGCTGAGGTAAGCACACGAGCTGGCCTACACATTAAATATGAATTAAAAGGCTTTAAAGCAGACATGACCTGTCCTATGAGACGAGATAAACATCTACCTTTTTACTGCCAGACGCAGACCTTCTCGAGCTCCCTGAGCACACAGAGCAAGCATCCAACTTGTTTCAGACCAAGAGGAATGTGTAGTGTTTGTTTTCACCGTGTGAACGAAGCCACCCTTGCAAAAAATATAAAATTTATTGTATTTATACTGAGCCACTCTGTTGTTCCTCACATTCACGCGGTAAGACGGCGCTTTTTGCCTTATACATATTAAACAGGCACTTCTGGAGACATGATTTAATGTCTCTCAATAATGCATTCAGTCAGTTGCATGATGTTTTCACACATCATTACCCCACTCCAGTCTCCATTTCTTTCAGAGAATTTTCTCCACGCAACCCGTTTCTCCAAATGTCAGCTCGCAACATTTAGCCAGAAGTATTTAACATTTAGAAAACTAGCACAAACAGATATAAAGATAAAGCAGAGAAAATTAATGCTCTACGTTGTTTATGAAGCATATGGGCAGCATTGAAATACTTTAGGGAAGTTCGGTGGCTTGACATGCTATACTCCATCTAAAATTATTTTAAACAGCATTGTTGCTCATTTTAATTTATTACATGGTTATTTGTACTTAAAAATGAACAATGCAGGTCTATTTAAAATAAAGGTAAATTTAAATTGTGAAGGTATTCTTTTAAAAGGTGAAACATATTAAATGACAAGTTACAGGATCTAAAATAAATACTTCCCCTAATTGATTAATGCACGTTAATCTGATATTGTGACGTTGATAAAAGAAGTTATATAAATAACACATAACGCAGTATAAGTTTTCATGTCTGGGAGGTATTTAAATAAGGTATTTAAAGGGATAAATATGAAAAATAAGCTATTTAAAGGGATGGTTCAAGGTGAACATTCTGTCATCATTTACTCAAGCCGTTCCAAACCTGCATGACTTTATTTTTTCTGTGAAAACTAAAATAAGATTTTAAAGAATGTCATTGTCCATACAATGAAAACAACACTGGACCCCAATGACTTTCATTGTACGGACAAAAACAAAACAAAACACTGAGACATTTCTTAAAACTTTTTACTGTATTCCACACACACACAAACACACACACACACAAAAAGTAATGGTTTGGAGTTAATTTTAAGTTGAACTTTCTCTTTAAAGAGTCTTTCAAGTTTCATGTTTTTTTTTCTTGAACATAAATTACACACATTCATACCTTAAACATGAATTTTAAAACCAAACTACAATGTTTGTTATATTTGTCAAGCATATAAACTCACATCCTTATGGTAGTTGTAGTCCTGTTGTAGAAACTTTTGCTAAGTGGATTTTTTTTAAACACATTGACTTCAGAATTTATATTTTAGAACAAAATGTAAAAGTCTCTTCAAGTAAATTGAACAGACCTTATTTTACTCATAATACTCCTAAAAATCCGTTAAAAGTTCACAAGAGAACACACAACTCAAAACTGCTAATTCTCTTCAAAGTTTTGGACTACAAACAGAGCAGATGTAAGTTAGTTTAGAGAGGAGGTCTCTCACTCTCTCTCTCGCCCCTTTTCAATCTTTGCGTAAAACTTATCTTCCGATCAAACGCTCCAATGCGTCCTAGCTGAGAGAGACTGGAGAAGCTGTATTCAGAGACAGATGATGACAGAGACACTCCGGGACTCCATCAGCGCTGTTCTGAAAAGTCAATAATGAAGTAAACATCAACAGCAGGGCCGTGTTTGATTATGTTTATGAAATGTTTTTTGGATACAACTCTATGATATTAGAACGTCAAATATCTACCAGGACTGCGTTAAGCAATCACACCTTTTTAACTCGGTATAGCTGGGAAACTGCCTCTGCGTTGAAGTTCTTCATGAGGCTGGAGGGTTGCTACAAAAATACAAAAAAACCTACACTTTTAAATTCAAATGGATAAAGAAAAATGTCAGTGGAAAGTCACGGGCTATTGCTCAAACGTCTCTGTGTTTGCTCTCTAACGGCCTACCATTCAGTGTAATAAACACAGTGAAGCATACACCAGGGAAACTAAACGAGTGCTCAGGATGATAAGTTGATTCCCAAATGCATGCTGAAGGGTCGTGTGGGTGCCGGCTTTCCCCTTGAGAGAGTAAGGTCACGGAGCCAGTGGAGCAAAGAGCTCTGCCTCGCTCTGCATCTTAAACATATGTGCGTGATGCTTGTGTAAACCAAACCGTTGGCACATAAGTAGTAGGACTGAAGAATCTTACTGGGAAAAAGTACTGCAGCCGTAGAATGGGTTTACACAACAACAGTCCCTGATGTCAATTGTCACACGCCACTGAGAAAATGCCTGAGAACTGTATCTGTCCTGTGGGAGGGGCTACATTTTGCTAATACTTTGTGACAGATCCCTAGCAAACTAATATAGATTTCCTGATTACCTCAGATACAGAACATCCAATAATACAGTCTATACTAGCTTTTAAAGTTATAAAACGCAGTGTGCAGCATTGCATGACCCCTCATATTATTATTAGTAATATTGATATACTATTATTATACTAGAATTAGCTTTTATTTCTATATTTTCAGTTTTTAATTTAGTTTAAGTTTTGGTACTTTTATGTGCATTTGTCATTTTTATTAGTTTTTGTTTTTATTATATTTAAATAATATATATCTTTAATTTGTTTTCAGTTTTAGTACTTCAACCTCAACTTATTTCAATTAGTTACCACTTAGTTTGTTTTTAAGTTTAAGTTAAGTTATGTAAGTTATATTTTATTATACTTTATTTAGTTTTAGTCAACAAAAGCATCAAGAGTTAAATTATACTTTTTCATTTTGTAGTCAACTTACACTGAATAACTAGTCGACTATATGCTACTACAAAAAAAACAAAAAAACAAAAAACAGAAGGTCCTTCCCAATTTGCATTCTTATGCACTATTGTATGCCGTTTTGCAGTATACATAGTGCAAGTAGTGAATTCACACTGAAAATTCTAAAAAGAAAAAATGCATTTTAAATACCCAGATGATGCACTTAATTAACCGAAAAGACAAAGTGTGGAATGTTGGACACTTCATGCACTCAACTGTTGCATCTTCAGACTCTGATGTTAAATGACAAAATAACCATATACAATTCATACACTACACAGTTGAGTACATAGTGCATTAGTACATAGTGTAAAATGTGTCATTTGAGACACAACAAGAATGTTAAAAGCACTGCATTGTGGGATCCAGTGTTCCTCTTAGTGATCAACTTATGATGAGTGTAGTCGGAGGATGAAAATAACCCAAATGTACAGTATGTTTAGTGTGGAAGTGAAACTCAATGCAAAAAGCGTTAACAGTCTACACAACCTTAAGGCAATTTATCTCGGATTTCAAAGCATCAGGTGGAATTTCCTGTCTCGCAGACATCAATGTGTCAGACTGCCCAGCAGGAAGTCAAACATGGCAAACAAGCTCACAGGAATCTGGACTCTCACCCTGCCTTTACAGCCACAACGGCTCACACTTCACTTTAAAAGGACCTTCAGGTATATTTCAACTTCAGCTTCAGATATCATTTTACTGGAGCTAATAAGTAATGTTAACAAAACTTACAATAATACAGAAAATAATAATTGCTAAAAAAAAAAAGGGTTAAATAATTCACCCAAAAATGAACATTTTGTCATTTACTCACCCTCATGTCGTTCCAAACATGTATGACTTCCTTTCCTCTGTGGAACATAAAAGGAGAAATTCTGAAGAATTATACTGGCAAATCTTTAAAAGATTTAAAAAGGACAACTCATTCTTTTGAGTCAGACGTTTCTTTATTTAATCACCCTGATCTAGTTCTCCAGTTCAACTCACTGACTAAATGATCCATATTTAGATGCTCAATAGAGGGGCAATATTCTCAGTAAAGAACGTTATAGTTCTTGTGTATCAATACTACTTTTTGTCTATCACACAGATTAAAACATAGGCAACAGCAGGAATATTAGGCTGCTGTCACTTTAAGAACTAATGCATGGACTGCTGTTTATCAAATACGTGTAGTTTTTGTCTGTCACATGGATTCAGAAAATGTTCAAAACTTTTCCGGTGCTTTTCTGTTCTTAAAAAGCTTGAGAGTTTTTTCCAAGGAGACGTCCATGGCTTCTAATTGCATGGAAAAGAACAACCAATTAAATTCTCCTTTTGTGTTCCATGGAAGAAATGAAGTCACACATGTTTGTTGTTTGATCCTCCCTAAAAGTTCCCCTGATAGACTTAAGTGATGCATCGGCGGCAATAAAAATGTTGATTTCAGGAAGTTAAAGTATAATAATGAGTAAATTGGCAATGATGCTGGTAATACTGTCAATGCTAATAGAACTCATAATGGTGATGTTAATAGAACCAATTTAAGGATATTTTGATGCATTCAATATATTCCAAATGCATGACATTTTATATTCCACTTGTTTTTCTGTCTGTATCATTTGAGCCATCTTACATTCAAAAAGGCATCACAAACACAAACGCACAATCCTGTTTAGATAAGCTTTGTAACAAGGGAACCTCAGGCTGAATGAATGAGCTAGTGTACCTACAAGCAAGTCTCCAGCGGGCTGCACTGATTTGAGTGTTGCCGGAGGGCAGGGAGCAGGCCTGCGGGGGAAAGCAGAGCATGTTTCTCCCCCAGGGTTGTCTTACAGCCATTAACTCCTGCCAAGTCCTTGCATTGATTCTTACTAAGGGGCTCAGCTCCACACTGGGTTAGACAACAGTTACAAACACAACTTGAAATGGAGAGATGAAAGGCAATGGTATGAGGTCTCATGCATCTAAACATTAAAACAAACTTTATGGCACATAGGGTCAAGGTTACAAATAATGGCAACAAAATATACATGTACACATACACCTACAACATGCAAAAAATAAATAGAAAAAAATGGTGTAGAATAAACACATCTGCTGCTGTACTGACTAGTCTGTAGAGAGACCACGGCTTGACAAAGGACAGACAGGAGTGTGTTTCCATGCCAGTGAGCTCTATGGAGATGATCTGGCTCAGAAATAAGAATGAGGTACCTGTACACTACACCTCTGCCTCATTAGAAAAAACTGCTGGGCGCTCCAGCTGGCACAACTGTGTTTTTGTCATGTAAAATCATAATAAATTATTAGAATCTGTAAACAATCAATGAAGGTTTCAAAATCTTTTACATTTTTGTTTAATTACTAGATAGTGCCATTAAAAGTGCAATTAATTTGGTTGATAAGAATATGAATATATACACACACACACACACAAAACATATATAAACTACTGTTAAAAGGTTTGTGTTCAGTATGATTTTTTTTTAGCAAGGATGCATTAAATTAACCAAAAGTGACAGTAAAGTCATTCAAAATGGTACGAAAGACATTGATATATATTTCAAATAAATGCTGTCCTGTTGTACTTTTTATTAAAAAAGGATTCCTGAAAAAACAATTTCCACAAAAAAAAATATTAAGCAGCACAACCCTTTTAACAGTAATGAGGAGTAGTGATGATGTAATGATGCTGAAAATTCAGCTTGGCGATCAGAGGAATAAATTACAGTTTTTAATTTAATATATAGGCCTATTTCAATTTAATATATATTTAAATATAATACAGTTACTTTAGTTTTAATCGTAATAATATTATTTACAATATTACTGTTTTGCTGTATTTCTGATCGAATAAATGCAGCCTTGGTGAGCATAAGAGGCTTCTTTCAAATTTTTTTTTAAAAAAATAAATAAAAAAATGTATACTGACCCCAAACTTTTGAATGGTAGTGTAAATAAATAATGAAATAAACAATACACAGAATACAATGCTAACAAATACCAATACCAAACTGAATTTGTGGGTCAAAAGATGGGGTGCAATCAAAACATTTTTTTCAATCAAATATTATCTCTGCATTAGCACGTGCAGTTTAAAAGCAGTATAACAAACTTTCTGCTCTGAGTACGGTGTACATTTTAGGACATCCTCAGACCTCACTCATATGATGAAAAGGTGTCATGCCTCAGACTAAAAGGCTTCAGTCATTGGACAAAACGGCATTGCACCTCAGACCGAAAGGCTTCAAGTCTCAGGAAAAACAATGTCAGGAGTCAGGTCTCGTACAATTAGGCATCGGACCAAGCGGCCTCAGACTAAAAGGCATCAGACAAAAAGGCATCGGACAAAAAGGCATCGGACAAAAGGGCATCGGACGAAACGGACTCAGAAGGAAGCACGGAAGTTTCGAAATGCCCTGCCTCAATGTAATGTCACATGCCCGTCTAGATCGGCCCAATGTCCGTTTCCGATAGAACGGGTGAAGGTCTCTGCGCGTTACTGTCTTTCCGTGTGGCAAAGTAATTTAATTCCATTTAAGCTTTTATCTGACTCCATTTTATATCTGACTCCATTTGATCACAACCTCCAATTTAGGTTAGATTGCCAATTGGTTATTGGCCAATAATAGTTTAGCAATACATTTGATTGTTCTATTTAACTCTTTACTTATATTTTACCAAGTTCATAATAGGAAGCTATGTCGCTCAGAGGTCCTCACGCCTTGTTTAACGCGGGTCTCGCGATCACAAGCTCGCCAGCTTCGGTCACCAAACAGAGGTAATTGCTATATAGCTGAGATCGATCGCATTCACGCTTACACAATCAAAGATACTTTGGTATAGCCCCCATGGAATTGCATAAACTTGAATTTAACGTAACGTTTACTTCAGTAGAGGTATGGCCACTACAGATATAAGTCAACCAATTTTACTTGTCTTATAATAGCTTTGGATTGGCCATGCCGTGGTTTCCCACGTACACTTATCTAAAGTAACATTAAATTAAAACAGAGGTAAGACAGACCCAGATTTAGGTTGGTCAAGCAGCACTTTTGCTGCCCTAAACGGAAATTCACTTCTTGTCTTTGCAAAACACGTACACTTGAATTAGTGCCAAATATTAGTATTAATATTAATATTAAACTTGCGGTAACATACGAATCCGTTTAATCTACTTGGGAAAACAATTTCAGAGTCAGTCGGAATAAAATCAAATGTAACAATTTATTATGTCAGGTAAATGTACCATGCCAATTTCATATCAGTTCAAAGATAATAAATACAAAACATCAAATGCTCTGGAATAAAGAGAGAAGATGCGAAACTGACATTATAAAATACATGATGAAAATACATGTATGCAGGCACTCCGCATCACAGGCTAATTTGAGTTACAAATCGCCACGAGTCTTCTTCAGCATCTCCCTAAATACTCAGACCAAGACAGAAACCTCTTTTTAAATGTAAACATGAGTTCACGGTGGGAATTTGCATTAATCACCGTCCCAGACTTACTGGGGACAGGAGTTGATTTAGATGGGGGCACACCCACAGCAGTTAACAAGATATCTCTAAACTCTCCACACCTTATTACCTTTTTGGTTTACATCTGTGGGAATGAGACCTTTGTACCAGTCGCACTGAGACATTTCAAATGATAGCAAACATGTATAATACTGTATGATAATTGTTCATATTAAACCATATAGATTTTTGAGTGAATTCAGGTAGGGAATGATGTGTAAATTGGGAGGTGATCAACTCAAGTGCGATTGTGTCTCGAATGGGGATGGTAATATAGCAAGAGAGTTCAAATGTTAATTTCCTTTGTTTTCTCAGAGAGTAGCCCTCTCTTCCAGTTCTTCCAGTTTCTCCAGTCTTACACATGCACACGGTTTTCTTACTGGTTAAATTGTGTAGAACATGTCCCACTGAGATTATTTTGTACATTTGCATTATTTGTTAGTTTTATTTGCACGTTTAAAAAGTTAGCTAAATAACACATTGCAACTAGCTAACTTGTATGTTGGCAAACTATCGTGAAGTGAAATAAATATTTTAAGACTGTGTTGCTGCTTTGTGTACAGAGGTTACTGGGGAAACTGCTTTATTTCTCCTGACCAGTGCAACATTTAATTAAAACTAAGAATAAAATCTCTCTCTGCTTTTTTATTATTTTTTAATGCTTGAATAAATAGCCTACATAAAGAACATTGCCAAGGGTTTACATAAATACATACAATTAATACCATCAATAGATAGATTCTACATAATTAACATACACACACACAAACATAGCTGTTTTTTTCATGTTTGACTATAAAGCTGCTGCTTTAAAGTAATCTATTGTATAAAGTAGCCTATTATATAAATAAACGTGTCATGAATAGACTACAGTGTTGAATTGCAGAGCTGGTGCAAACATACACATCACTATGATCAGTTTTATTAACTGTTATTAACTTTATTAACTGCTGTCATTTTTTGTTGTGTGCACACATTTGTAGAAACGCCACTCTCAGCAGCGTGGATGGTCTCGGGATGTTCACTAACAGTATATACCTGCAAAGGTATTTTCAACTTTGTTTTACCCCTAAGCAAAGAAGAAAAAGAACTTCGCCGTGAATATATCGGGGCCTTGAGTCCGTTTCGTCCGATGCCTTTATGTCTGATGCCTTTTAGTCTGAGGCTGTTTGGTACAATGCCTAATTATACAAAACCTGACACCTGACCTCGTTTTTCCTGAGACCTGAAGCCTTTCAGTCTGAGGCGCGATGCCATTTTGTCCAATGACTGAAGCCTTTTAGTCTGAGGCATGACGCCTTCTCGTCATACGAGTGAGGTCTGAGGATCTCCTAACACGTACACCGTATCTGTGTCATTAATGCTAATTTAAATGAGAAACATTTTTATTTACAATAAAATGATACTTTTTTTTCTAAATAAAGGAATGTGTTCAATAACATATTGTATTAGCCTTTTCTGTGCAATTTGTATTGAGGAAAAGTGAAATTTCACTGGTATTGATATTAACTACTGAAATTTTGGTATTGTGACAAGGGTATATTATGAATGTTGGTTCATTATGGGCACCGGCACAGGTCCATTTAACACTCTTTGTGTTGGTCAACCTGACCAGATATCCCCACAAGGACAGAAAAACCTGAAATCACCAATTGAAAATCACCAAAACCTGAAATTGTGGGTACGGCAGAGATCCCCAGAAGAAAAACAGCTTGAAAAATATACAAAATAATGTCTTAATGAAGGGGATGGGTGATATCATTAGCTCAGTATAAAACAGCAGAAGTCAATGGAAAGTTCCAACATAAAAAAACAAACGTGTGTGTGAGGTCAATGAGGAGGTCTTCCTTTTGAGAGTGACATTGTTCTGTCCGGGGATTGAAGTCCAGAGGGACTAAATTTAATGAGCTCCAATTTTTGTTCTAATGACCCACCCCCCACCCCCATTCATATTCTTCTCTTCTAATCGCTTTCTCTGGTGTGGAGGATATTAACAACCTCTTCTTTGCGCACTCCAGGCCATTAGGAGGGCCTGCACTCAGCTGCACACACACACCAGTCATTTCAATTACTCTTATGAGCACACAGAGGCCAATATCTCGGGAAAAACACACATGCAGACATGACAAAAGAGGGTGGAAGACTAGTGAGGGTGGAAGTTGTGAAACTAGGCCAGACTACAACATGGTGCATTATCAGTGAAATCTTTATTTCTGTAGTGACAGTAAAGTGTGAGTTGTCATCTGTGCATCTTTATAACGCTTATGCTAATTTTTGAGGCTGGGGAGTGACTCCAGCTTCTACCATGAGCATGTTTCAAAGTTACAAACCCAAACCCTAAAGGGTGTCAGTGGAACTTATCTGTAATTTAGTGGCTTCGGAACAGTCATGGTCGTTTCTTGCCCTCCGTCAAGCAGTCAGGTAGCCTAACATGCACCTTTCCTGCGACAGAAGCGGTTTTTAGACTCACCAGGCTGCAGTACACTGATGCCCAGTGGGTTGGAGGTGCGGTTGGCCACCGTGCTCCAGGTGCCATCGTAATTCCTCCGATAAAGTAAGGCAGCACATTGGTACGTCCCGGCCTCCTTGCGTCCGGCTCGGGTGATGCTGAGACGGAAGTTGGTGTTAGTGGGTGTACGATCCACAGTGGTTCGCGTGCCAAGGCCCAGCAGTTGATCGCCCCACTGCAGAGTGCCATCCCGCGTGAACGTCACCAAATCTCGGAACTCTCCATCGCCCTCTGCTGGCTGGAAGCGCCATGTGACTGCAGCAGGAACGTTGGGATTGTGCCGTGGCTTCACGATGCACTGTAGGTCAAACGAGTCACCAAACGTCACGCTGGGCGTACGAGAGGACGCCGATACAAAGAAGAAAGATTCTGGAACAAGAACGACAAAAGAGAATTCATATATCAATTACAAATATTCGCCACAATGCATTTACACAATTCAGTTCATGCACTGATATGCATGTATATCAACTCATCTAATCAGAACTAAGAGTCAGAACTATGCTTTTATGATATTCGTTTCTTTTGTGTTCATTTTTGATTCTTTTGAAAGTGTAATACAATTCAAAACTGGTTCTGCACTAATGCCAGACTTAGTTATTTGTTATTTTATTGATCTATTTCAATTTATTGATTTAGATATTTCAATATCTATTTATAATGCCCAAACCTGGGCACATGGGCCATAGTTGATTGACCCATGCAATGAGCAGAAAAATATATCATAGGAAAAAAAAAAACATGCCATTGAAATAGATGTTTGTTGGCAATCACAGCAATTTATATGCAGAATATTGCTAAAATGTGGCACTTCAAAATAGTATTATGAAATTGAATAATCATTTGTGTGTATTATTATTACAGATGCCCTCTCCATGTACACGTGCACTGCCACAGCAAACGTGGAGCATGTGAGATTGAGGAAACAAATGCACATGTTAAATTACGAAATATCAAGCTGCCAAGTTTGAATTTCTGCATTATTATCCACAAATGTGTACGTAAAATTTTAACAAAGTTAATTTTCGGCCCTATATAGTTGCAATATATTAGGCTTATGTGGGAATACACTGTGCTGTAACTTGCCTTTTGTTTATTATGTGTTATGTAAGAGATAATGTGAAATCAACAACAAAATGAACACTGACAGGGTACAACAATATTACAGTAATATTAATACTGAACTGAATTTCATTTTTTTTTTTAATGCAATCAATAAATGAAACCCGAGATGGAGCCAGTTGCATTTGTATGAAACAAGATACAACTTTGCCATGGACACAAGAGAATATGTCCCGAGTCCCTTTAAAGGCAAGTCATTTCACTCTGCAACCATTTAGTTGTTAATTTAATTATCATGCATAATTTAAAGATATTATTCCCTTATTAATAATAGACTTAATTTATATTTTAATCAGTAAATGTTCAGTCACATGAAATACAAATCTACTTTGCACATTTGTATATCATCATCATTTATATGTGAATTAATTTAAACGTTTATTTCGTTTCCTAAATGTTCAAGATTCGTTTCTTTTTTATTTCATTTTATTATGTCAGTTGGTGTTTAAAAAGTAACTAAAACATCATTAAAAACAGCAATAAAGTTTCATTGTACTATAAAACTGGAAATAAAACTGGATTAGTTAAGCAGATTCCTTAATGTTTTCAAATGATGAAATCATAAATAAGGGGAACCAAGGTTAACCACTTTAAATTTAATATAACACTTTGATATAATACACCTTTTACTTTTGGCCCACAGACCTCAATCAATTTAGATTTTTGGTCTTCGTTATAAAAAGTTTGGGCACTTCTGATCTATTTAAAAATGGACAATGTACATTAATCAACATTAGAGTTAGCCAAAAGGCAAATTTTCCCATCGGCAGTCACTTTGTTTGATGTTATTCGGCAGAAAACGAAAGAAAACAATACAACAATACAGATAAAATGCATATAAAGCTCAGATAAATAAAATTAAGCAGCACATATATAATACACTATGAATGATAAATCATCTTTTGTTTTGTGTTCATCAAGATCTTATAATAATAATAATAATAATAATAATTATTATTATTATTATTATTATTATTATCACCATCATACATTTTTAATTACCTTTACAGACTGACTGATTTTTAACTGAATTGACAATAAATAAATTAAACAAATTAATAAATTGATTAATTTCCTATGATGTAGGATTTTGGGCATAGCACCATTCCCTAACTCAATGCTTTCTTAAAAAAAAAAAAAGAAAAAAAAAAGAAAAAAGAAATATTAGATAATAATAAAGATAAAAGTGTGTGCATTGCTACAATGCTTGTTTTTTTTAAATATATTCCACTGTGATAAGATTGCTATTCTGTTTAAGTACTTATTTTCTCTAGTGGATCTCCTATTTTTGTTTGACAGTAAAAACTGAGGTCTGAACGCGCTGCCCCCAGACCCAAGCCTGTCACACAAGTAAACACGATGAGAGAACTGCAGGTGACTTTGTGAATTCACTGAGTCTCTGAATCTGCTAATGGGCATATAGACAACAAGACTATTCACTGGCGTATTGCTACTGCATTGCTCATACTACACAATATCTTAGGAAAAATAAACTCATTACAAGGAAATGTTTTGTCTTTCCATTTGAAGAGGCAAATGGAAATTTCTTCATGAGATTTCTGGAACTCGAAGAGTTTTCCTTGTGGAAGGGTAAAGCATCATCTGGCCACTTCTGAGTGTTTGAGCTTGATACGGATGACAGCAGCTGGAGGCCATACGGAGCCGGAGACGGCCAGATCCATTCCAAGCCTTCCTGCCAGTGCCCTAATGGTGCCACGCTGCTGGGCTGTAACAGAGGGCAGGTTAACGCAAAATCTGCTGGGCACAAGCTTTGCCCAGATCTTAGTAGTACCACAGGGTTCTGGCAAAGCTAAGGAAGTAAATTTCATTTGGTGAGCCTCTGTGTCCTTCAATTATGCAAACTATTAAAGGAACAGGGCAGTAAAGTTAGATGTCTATATTGTCAGACGACTATGTCTGCATGCTAAGCCTCAAAGACTTCCTGGGAGAAATCCCAAAATTCAGACGTTCACTGGGCTGAGAAAGGCTAGCAGGAGTTTGTTCTGTTTGGGAGGAAAGCTTGAGATCAGTAGAGTTAATCTACTCTGCGTTATTTTGATAAAATTTGGACAAGGTGACCTGTAGCACGCCAACTCAATCCTGCGGGCAGCAACCGAGGAAAGCGGCCAAAAGGAGATTACACACACATCCCCTGTTTATTGAGCACATGCAAACTAATCCTGCAAGAAAAAAAAAAGTAGTAGACTGCTGGATCCTATTTTTCTTTTTCTACATTTAATGAGCTCAGTTTTGCTCAGATATTGGAAAAAAATGTCTCAAACGAGGATTATTGGTGGATTTATAACAGTTTTCTGCAAAGCCATTCGGTAGCTAAAACTACTGTGCTATAGCAAAAGTAATCATATTTTCCCTGAGTTGTAAGATTGAAGTCAGAATTGAATGTGATCAGATAAAAAGATTGTGTACTATGAAATAATGCCAAGAAAACACATCTTTCTATAGTGTTGTCTTAGCTGCACCAAAAAACAAACATTAAGCAAGACTTGCGTGATCCAATTCAGGAAACGCACAAAATCAAACATTTGAATCAATCTGAGGAATCCTTCACCAAATTAAACAATGAATCAATCACTAGTCAATTCACTTTCAGTCATAAGGGATGGGTGACACCACTTATATTCTTTCTGATTTGATGCCAAGTGTCATTAATGCTGTTATTGATCCTAACACCGATACTTCTATCAAATTTTGTGATTTCTGGCAATAAAATGGGCAATGATTGTTATATCAAACAATACAAAAACTCATTAACCTATTATACGTCACGTTTAGCTAGATTGTTATTTAATGGACTGAAATAACTCCAGATGAAGCTAATTTTCTCTGTCATTATCTCGAGTAAGCACCTACTTGTTTGACCTTACTCCTTTTCAGATGAGCATAAGGAGAAATAGTTCCTATCCTAAACAAACATTTGCAAACATTTACACTATTATATTTAAAGGGAATCTTTTTTTCTCACCCTCATATCGTTTCAAACCGCTATGACTTTATTTCTTCTGTGGAACGTAAAAGGAGAAAATCTGAAGAACATAAAAGATGATATTTTGAGAAATGTCTCAGTGTTTATGTCCATACAATGGAAATCAATGGTCAACAAAACTTTGGTTACATTCTTCAAAATATGCTTCGAAAGAAAGTCATACATGTTTGGAACAACATGAGAGTGAGTCAAAGTCGACAGACATCCCTTTAAAACATTGACATTTATTACTAAAATAGCACAAACGAAAACAACAAAGTTTATTGGATGATCAGACGTGGAAAGAAGAGAGAGAAATGAACAGAGGAGATTCTGAAATATATAGGACAGGCTTGAGCATGTGTGACGTCAACGATAGGACGTTTACAAGGATTGACAAGAGAGAGAAATAAAGAGAAGGCATTTTAAAGGCATACGATTCATGTTTTGATGGATTCCAGTGCTTTAGTCTCTTGTAAACACATGATCAGAAACGGCTTCCTATCCATCCTGTGTTTGACTGCAGACAGCAGGGAACCATGATCAATGGCATCTTCTCTAGAGCGCAGGGCTATTGGACACATACTGAGAGTGATTCTTTATGGAAACACTAACACAACAGCTTTCACATACACAACCTTTCTCAAATTCCAACATTTTTCCCCACTGTTACTTTGTGTGATCCACTGCACACAGTTGTAATAACTAATCAATGATCACAGGAACAATCACGACACCTGAAGAAGTGGGGAAAAGGGCAGCATGAGCTGCCGTCTGAGAGGAACGAGCCCAGGCAGACAGAGCTGTATTGTGTTTGATTATTCCAGACACACAGACATGCTCAGAAAAACATGTGGCGTACACCCAGCCTCACGCACAGTGGGAATAGAGATTTCAAATCTAGTAGCCTGACACAAGGGGAGGCTTCAGTCGGCCTCTGGATGCCTTTTCATGTCAAGAATCGGCCCTCTACAACTGGGTGTTACTTTGGTCACTGTTAAACTGTTTATAACAGATATCTAATCCAAATTCTTCCTTTCTGTAAGCGAGTATTATTATTTAAATTTTATGGTTCATAATAAGATGATAAACCTTTCATAAAACACATGCAAGCGAAGGAAATCTGTGAGGCCCGTGTGAAGCCACTCAGGGTCCATTCCACAAGCCATCAGGATGGACGTGAGACTTATAGGACCCCGGGTACATTTTTAATTTTTTTTTTAAAGAAGTCTCTTATGCTCATCAAGGTTGCATTTACAGGGATTTGATACAGTAAAAATAGTAATATTCTGAAGAAATGATTACAATTCTAAATAACAGTATTCTATTTTAATACATTTTAAAATGTGTATTATTCCTATGAAAGCAAAGCTGAATTTCAGTCTTCAGTGACACATTCCTTCAGAAATTATTATAATATGCTAATGAGGTGAAAAAATGATCCGTGTTGAAAACAGTTACACTACTCAATATTTATATATATATATAAAAAAAAAAATCAGGATTCTTTGATGAATAGAAATTTCAAAAGAACAGTATTAATTTAAAATAGAAAACTTTTGTAAAATTATAAATGTCTTAACTGTCACTTTTGATCAATTTAACTCATTCTTGAATAAAAGTATTAATTTCTTTTTTTTTTAAAGTATTAAAACAGCGCTTTGAAGACATGGAATTTGAACAGACACTACAAAAGTCGTAATATGACGCACACTCTATGGTGTCTTTTTTAAAAACATAATTCAACAAATAATACACCGGAAATATAAAAATATCCAACTTACTGCTGCATTCCTGCAGATTTAAAGTTTGCATTCTTTTAATTCAGCTAAGAGGTCACGCCATAACGTATTATTCTTCTATTGGTCACATGTGTTCACGTGACATGAATTCACAGGTCAGAGTTCACCTTTGGTTCACCTGTCTCTTACATTTGCATGTGTACGAATGGAAGTCAATGGAATGAAGATTGTAGTGTGATCGGCTCTTAACCCCAAACTATTGAATGGTAGTGGACATGAAAATAGATATCTGCATTTTATATTTTAGGAAGACAATACAGGTAGACCTGTTTTTGTTTGTTATTTAAATCACCAAAAGTTTGTAAACTAAAGAAAAAGTTTCTCACAAATATCTCACCTAATCATCTGAAATAGTGTGCTCACGGACAGATGTACCATTACACCTAAAAATGTATATTTATCCGTCATCCAATTAGCATGCTGGGAGCTCTAACTGCTTTCATAGCAATAAAAAAAAGTAAATTGTGGCAGAATGTGTGTCTGGGCTCACCTCTGGGTGTCTTGTGTAACCCAGCCAAACGATTCCACCACTACATGGTGGCTTGCAGCCCAGTCAGCACCCATACCACTGCCAGACACTAATGAGCATGTTAAGACACTCTCAGCAGAATAACTCCATAAACTAGACCCTGATTCATACCCCGTCCTGATCCTTCATCCATACAGTCACCCAGAGTCAATGCTGGAAAACACAACACTGCTATTTTTACTCACCACCACCAACACACCTGTGAAAGGGCAAGAGCAAAGGACACAAACACTGTCTAAGCCACACGTACACATAAGAGTGACTATCACATGATCACGTGCACATCATACTTGAACAAAGTGACTCCTGCTGCATCACACCTGAAGAAGTCTGTACTTTACTCTGTAAGGGCAAAGCCGCTGACATGAAGAGCATCACGCTGCTACTCTTTGAGCTTCAAATCAAAAGCAGAGCTGATGAAACACTTCAACAAAGCTGATCCAGACAGCAGAGGAAATAAAAATGATCAATGTCAATCGCAGAGGAGGAGCATAGAAATAAATAATTAAGAGGAAAAAATAAAATAAAAAAGCTGTGTCTTTGTCATCTCACCAAAGCTTCGATACGCAGGAAACATTAAGACTAGATGCTGAATATTCCCAAGTCAAGCTTTGACAAATGACTTTCCCAATCCTTGGAACCACATCCCAAAAAAATCTAGCATTTTACAGATTGCTATAAAAGCATGTTTTGTTTTTATCTCAAAGTAAAAAAGTAACAAAATGATAACGTCACAATTGCCTTTTTATTGTTTTTACTTTGAGTCGGAAACTTGCTTTGACTTACAAAGAACAAATTATAAATTATAAATTTTTATTTAATATAGAAATTTCCATGACTTAACATTTTATTAAATGTCCTTTAATAAACTTTTCTAAACTTAAGTCATAAAAATCATTTGAAACTGAAATTATCCAAACATTCTCTTTTACAAAGTTTGTGAAAAAGTCAGAGATGTGTATTATCTTTAAATGGCACTAAATGGCAATGCAAAAATAATAATTATCTGAAATTATTCGCAGTGGTTTAGACTCTGTAGTAGTCTATAGAAATAGTCACCGCATACAACCAGGGCAGGATGGAGGATGACTTAAAAGTAATTTTATATATATATATATATATATATATATATATATATATATATATATATATATATACATATATATATATATATATATAACTATATACATAGTATAAATATATATAAAAAACAAAGACACGCCATTAGAAATTGCTATGCAAAAAAAAAAGAGCTACATTTTACTGCTTTCTAGAGAAAGACAGTCTATAATTTTGACTGACTTACAGATGTTTCTGCAAACTAAGTTGGAATAGAAATAAGTATTTGAAGTATAAAAAAGTTACACACTTCACCTTCAAAGCAGAAGACATATTGTATGTTATCAAGAACTGCTCAAGTATCTTTTCTAAAAACCACTCATTGTCACGCAACACACGCTGTCACACAATGTGTTTATTTAGAGCATCTGCCAGCTTGCTATTCAGTCATGTTTTTCTTTTCTGCCATGTGCAAGCATGTGTGTGTGTATGTGTTCTCATTACACACACAGTTAAAGTGCGGGCTGTGAAGTCACGGCTATTGATTGTGATGGAAAGCTGACAGACAGCGTGTCCCACTGCGCTACATTAACATGATGCTATGTAAGCATGATCATGACTGAGCGATTGACTTCATATAGAGGATCCAGCTTTACAGCGCACATGCCACTTCAACATTCACTCTACTCCACTTGAGTGAGTACATTTTCCTGTCACTGTGTGAGCTCAAGTGTGAGTTTGCATAATGCTTGTGTGTATGAAGCAAAAAACAACAGAATATTTATGATGTCATAAATATGACGTGTTGCTGACAGTAAAAATACACTGCATGAGTACAAATATACTATATATGCAAATACGGTGTCAGAAATTTACTTTGACATATGAAAGATTTGTCCCCTGCCTGGTGTGTATTGTGGAAACTGTGATATATATATATATATATATATATATATATATATATATATATATATATATATATATATATATATATATATATTTATTTATGTATATATTTATGTATATATATATATATTTTTTTTTTTCAGGTTTCTTTGATGAAAGAAAGTTTCAGCATTTATTTGGAAAAGAAATCTTTTGCAACATTATATGTGCCAGATTTACTAATAGCTTATATATATTTATTTATATTATATTATATTTATTTACTAATATATATATTTACTAATATATATATTAGTAAATAAATATAATATAATATAATATAATATAATATATATATATATATATATATATATATATATATATATATATATATATATATATATATATATATATATATTTTATCTTCTTTCTTTCCCCTCAAACTGTGTATGTGGTCTTACCAACTGATTTTACTGTAGTGGTCTTGATGGCGGATTCGTCTCCAATCTGTTGCCAAATCCAGTCTGGTGCAGTTCCACTCTGGGACCACTCGGTGGCGCTGCATCTGTACTGGCCCTCGTCTGTGGGGAAGGCATTATACAGGAACAGGGTGAATGTGTCGGGCCGAACCCGCTCCACCCGAATCTCTCCATAGCTGCTGCGCTCCCTAAAAGTGGGCCCAGGAGTGAACATGCCCTCACGATCCACAGAAGCCACGTTCACGGCAGGACCCGCGTCCTCCTTATCCGTCCACTGCCATATCACTGACAGGGGACCCAGAGTGTTGCTCACAACGCAGGTCAGCTGAATGGTCTCCCCCTCCATAATCTCTGAAGAGTTACTGGATAACGACACAGTGATGTTACTTCCTATGAGAGACAGACAAACAAGAGTGGAATTAAGACATTGTTCTTTGGAAACATGACAGTTTATCATGATAATTGTAGAGTAAATTTACATTATATATGAGTAAATTACTCATGACAAGCTGTACAAGAAACTCCACAAATTATCATTGGGTGAAAATTTAAAGTACTTTTAAAGTCCTCCTGCACAGCACTCAATAATTTTATCCCTTAAAACGCATCTTTACAAATCAAAATGACATATTTAAACACATTTTATGTATTGCTCTCTAGAACGTCGGATAACTGTAATTATGATTACCCTTTGGCTTGACTATGTTATCAAACAGCTTATATTGCTAATGGTACACAATCCATGTTCCCGTTCACCATCAGCCAGACAATTGCCTTCTAAAAATCAGCATCCTTAGAAATGCTACAGCATCCTTAGAAATGCTACAAACAAAAGTCAGTGGAAAAAGACATATACTTCATCATAACATCATATTCATTCTTCACCACATTTGCTATATGTACCCAAATTTTCCTGTCCTTTATTAAAGGTTTCTTGTGCTCACTGTTAAAATTCCCACAGAGCATGGTAGGAATGATAGAAAAAACCCTGCCCCGCACGTTGACGGGATTGGTTGCAGTGACGGTAGGAAACAGGTGGTTTCAAACCGCGTTTTTGAGACTCTCTTTGGTACACTGCAGTTTTAAGGAGAAAATACATGGCAATGTCGTTGACTGATGTATTTACACATGGTTTGTCTTAAAGTATATTAAAACACCACATAGAGCACATATAAGCTAAATTAAAAAACTTGATTTTCACCACAGGGAAAGTACACAAGAACACCATTTTCTGTGTATGCATTAGGCGAGCAACCCCATCTTACTTGAATGAAGAAAGCAGGTTACCAATAGATTTAATTAACAAATTAGCAATACATTTGTATCATCCGCTTAGTTTCTTTAGCCCAATTGCAGGCTGGTCAAGCTAATGCACATTCTAGAGCAATATGATGAGGTGATTCCTTTACTAATGAGGCAACAGGTTCATTTTAACGGAAAGGTCAGCACTTCAGTTTCTCTCATTAATTTACCACTGCAGATGGATGCTGATAATACCTGAAGCAAAAACACACAGTTCCAGTTCTCCAACAGGTTCCTTTGAGTTCTACTGGACAGTGTATTTTTTCATTCATTTTTTTCACATTCTTCATTAAAGAGTTGTAAGACATGAACTAGCCACCCAGATGAATCACACACTACCAGACTAGATTCAAAGCAATAAAAAATTAAAAGTCAGAAAAAAAGTACTGTAAACTGTTTTCCATTTATATTTTGAAATGTAATATATTTCTGTGATACCAAGATTAAGAGTATAGAAAGAAGAAATTTGCAATGGTTTATGGGAGTGGGCAAGTTTAATGGGCTATGGGTAGTGCATCTCTTTAATTTAAAGAATTATTTTTGATTGAAGTTGAAAGTGGCTTCTACAAAACCTTTCATTAGATATGAAAGGTTTATACTGTATCTTTTTGTGGCGCTCTACAGCAGGCAAGGCCTCAGACTAGCAGGACTTTTAGAGTAGTTTTCTCATCAAGAGGTCTAGAGCCTGAGAGATCTTGTAAGTATGAGTGTAGATCAAAGCCTTCATAGACATCTCCAGAGTTCTCGACAGGGATTTCACACCACCACATCCCTATAAAAGCAGTGTGATAAAACAAAAAATAGGACTTTAAAGAGACAAAGTTTGCACCCTTCCCATGGGTCACCCGAGCCTCCCTTCAGAAAGAGGCTGTAGCAGAACTTCTTGAGAAGAAAACCGCCATGACCAATCGGGCAAGGAACACAAGAGGCTTTGAATTTATGCATAACAAAAGCGAAACATCTGGGGATGAAACCTCTTCAATTGCTAATGTGCTCCTTTTCTCAGAGGACATGAAATAGAAGTTTACACAATGATCAGCTGGAGTATAGTACATGTACCGTCACCCAACCTAGTCTCTCAGTCTTGTGTATTGTCTGAAAGACCTACTTAGATAGTTGGTGTGGCCTTGATCATAGAGAGAGAGAGAGTGTGTGGGTGAAGAAAGGGCTGAACACTGTGTTGTCTTGATTCCATGCTGTAGCTATCAATCTACTGCTCTAATAACCCTGCACAAATCTCTGTGCAGTTATAGTTTTAGTTATGGTGTGGACACTGCTTTTTTAAAACTTTTGTTATAGACATCATCCTGGATGAGAACAAGCCTGTTCATCCAAAAATGACAATTGTATCAATTCACCTTTATGTCGCTCCAAACCTGTATGATTTTGTTTTCTGTGAAAGATAAAATAAGATATTTTAAAGAAAGTTTTTGTACATACGATGAAAGTCCATGAGGTCTAAGACAACAACATTGGACCCCATTGCCTTTCATTGTATAGACAAAAAAACACCAAGACATTTTTCATTTATGTTCCACAGAAAAAAATTAGTTATACATGTTTGGAACAATGTTAAGGTTAAAGGGTAACTCGCCAAAATGCAACCTAGGGATCGACTATTTTTGACTGTCAAAATGCTGGTGGACACAGCTACAGTGAGTTGTTCAAAATCTTTCTTTTTAGTAAACTCTGTGTACACAAACAATGTTCTCAATGCTTGAGTTCATGTGATACTTCATGTGCCCTGGTGATACTTCGAGCAAAGTTTCATGTTGTGTCGAGCCTTCTTGGTGTTTTAAAAATAGCAATTTTTGATGCTATCATAGAAGTGCCCCAAGCACTCCCATTCAAAAGGCAATTTGACCGAAAACGAAAATACGGTCAAACTTAAAAGTTGCCGTTTCCATTCTAATTACGCTTTTAAACAAAAGTTTGCCTCGGGTAGATTAAAGCCTGGAACACACCAAGCCGACGGTTGGCCGTCGGGCAGTTTTTGTGTGTCGGCCGACTAAGTTTCCTCAGTGTGTTCCGCACCGTCGGCTGAAATTGTTCCACGTCGGCTTTTTTTCGGCCGATTCAACATGTTGAATCGCCGTCGGTGAAAGAGGGAACTCTGTTCTAATGTTACGTCATCTTACTTGAGTGTTCCTTGGCGAATATTTCAATATTAACACGAGAGGAGTGGAATAAAGAAAGTGTTTAGCAGGATTGATATTCAAAATGGTAAGCACGCACAGCTTTGTTTACGGTTTGTGTATCTGCAGCCGGCAGCGTCGGTTTCCCTTTTTGAATGACGAATATATCTGCAGAAATAGACAGTTGTCTCATTTACACGCAGGCGCAGAACGCGCATTCTAGCTAACAGTCGGCAGTAGTTCTCTCGGTGTGTTTAAGTGCAGCTTTTTACCCCGACGCAAGGCGACAGCACAGTCGGCGTTCATCAGCACTAGTTCGTCGGCATCGGCTTGGTGTGTTCCAGGCTTAACAAAAGACCCTAGGTTGCATTTTGGTGAGAGTTACCCTTTAATAAAAGATGACAGAATTAGAATTTTTTTGGGTGAACTTTTGATTTGAAGTCCCCCTATGGTGAAAATTAAGCTTTTAATGTTGTTTATATGTCTATGTGGTGTTTTTAATATGCTTTAAGACAAACCATGTGCAAATTCATAAGTCAACACTATTGCTGAGTATTTTCTCTTTAAAACTGCAGTAAAATTGCTGTTTGAAATTGCTGGTGTTTCCGACGTCACAAACTACCTTGTAACCAATCACGTGAACGTGTGATAATCAACAAGTAGACCTCTGAGCTGGTGTGAGTGAGTGGAGGTGCATATAATTTGCATATTTATAGACACCGCATATACTAAATGCGGCAAGGGTGTAGAGTTACATTCAAGCTATTTTAAGGCAAGGGAAAAAAAAAAATAATAATAATTTTGGTGATCAAAGATGAGTTTTAAGGGAAACAATTATTGACTACAGGGGGACTTTCAGAAGGAAATTGCCACTATCATATGAGAGGACCAATTACGGTTTCTTGATGTAGCCTTTATTAAGGTTCTTGTAGAAACTTGTACCGTAGGTCCTTTTAAACCCTCTAAAAGCAGATCCCCTGGGGAGAAGGAAGGATTTCCCTCAACCTATAGAGTCTGATAGGACCGTTGCTGAAAAGGGCTGATTCGGGTGGCCAAGGTCCAAGCAGAACAGATGTATTCTTACTAACCTTTGATTAACCTCCTCTCCCCCATCTAGCTCTCATCAACTCATTGAGCCCAGTTGTGATTTCTTTGCCTGGGCACAGTCACATCCACCTTGGGGATCAAGTCTGTGCTGATGGCGACGGTATTCCCACCATCATTTCATGCTTGTTAGACTTGGCTTTTCGAGTTGCTCTCGCTTGAAATGCAATGCTATTTCAAGGGCTTTCAGGACTCCACAAAACGAGTTGTGAAAAAATGCTGTGCATTAAACAATTTTATACAGTCCTGTATTATCCACTCACAAGCGCAGTGTCAGGGCAGCTACTCTGAAAGTGCAGCTTAGTATATAAACAATAGTAAAGCTACCCTTTCAAACAGAACTCTTTTGAAGGTATTTAATTGGGCATCGTCTTATTAAATAACTAGCATGATCATCAGATGATCATTTTTTTTTAATAATCGGAGTAGCATTTACACTACTGTTCATATGTTTGGGGTCCAAAAGCCTCTTATGCTCACAAATGTTGCATTTATTAGATCAAAAATGTATTAGATAAAAAATTATGTAAAAACAAGAATATTGTGAAGTATTAGTCCAATTTAAAATAACCATTTTCCATTTTATTATTCCTGTGATGGCAAAGCTAAACACATACACACACACACACACATACATACATACAGTGTTGGGGAAAGTTACTTTGAAAAGTAATGCATTACAATATTGCACTACTCCCTTAAAAAGTAACTAATTGTGTTAGTTACATTACTTTTATGTTACTTTTTCTCACCTCTTCTGGGTGTTTTATAACAAAAAAAGTGCTATTTTTGGCCAAATGTAAAGACCCTTTCACACCAAAAGTGAAATAATAAGCCTCAGGCTGAAGGAAGTGCAAATTCACTCCTGTATAGTAGAGGGCAACGCTCAAACAAACCTTTCAGCTCTGTTGCCATTCTGGGTAACGGAAGAATAGGACGCAGGAGAAAAAAATATAAAGTCATTTTTGCTTCAGCAGCAAGTACATTGGTCAATAAACTGATTAAACGCATAAAATATATGTTTTATTAAACATTTAATTTTTGGAGATTTGCATAGTCTGATTTTCCATTTGGCTGATTTTGCATTTGACTGATTTTATTCATTTGGAGGAATACTGAATCTTTTTTGTGCAAGTGAGATGAGTAAATGTACACTCACATTTAGTCTAGAACTACAATAACCATCATGTTTACACACGACGCCTCTGCACTTTTCTCAACAATGGGACAGGAGAGCTGTCAGTCAATAAATGGGAAAACAAAGTAACTCACGTTACTTATTCGAAAAAGTAACTGAGATATTTTGTTGTAAATTTTAAAAGTAATGTATAACTTTACTAGTTACTTGAAAAAGTAATCTGATTACGTAACTCAAGTTATTTGTAATGTGTTTCCCCAACACTGTATGTATATGTAACCTAGATTTTTACCCATTACTCCAATATTACTAGCCATGTAAACCTCTATACAAACGTTCTGTCAGATTATTTGATGTACATTAACAAGCTCAAGTACTGTAAAAAAACTCAACTTCTAAATCCCATGCCAACACGTTTTTCATGTTTTGACAGGCTTTTATAATGAGCTGCATTTTGAAAGTTATCAGGATTTTGTTGTTGAAGTAAACACACACACATGACAAAAACTGATGTAGCATTCAGTCACACACACTCCTTACAGGAAAAGCTTTGCTATTTTGAAAACAGTACACTACTGTCATTTTTTCTCCCATTTACTTGGTCTGTGCACTATGAGAGAGCACCTGGCACAAGAACTAAAAAACAGCAGACAAAATATTGGTTGATACTGAGTGTATACTTTAGAAAGCATCAGCAAGAATAAGTAGAACTTAAATGGCAGTTTGCCTCCACAATATTACTAAATCAATCTCTGAACGCTCTACTTCTTTTAAACTGCTAGCTTATAAGCTAAACTAGATCAGAATAATGTACATGTTGTACATCAGAAGTGAGGCCGAAAGGTTCATAATTTCATTTAATAAGCGAGCTGTTGAGAGGTATCAGCCTACTACTCTAGGGGCCAGTTAGAAACAGAGGGCCGATGAAGAACTGTGATACTCACTCAGAGGGGTTACAGTGATCTGAACGTTTCGGGACCGCTTGCTGCGGTCGATGAAATCTCCAGTGGGGGTCTTTTCCCGCTCCGTCACTCTGCAGATGTATTTCCCAGAATCCTCCGGCAGTAGCCGCTGCAACTTGAGCAGGTGGATGGAGGGGCTCTCTTTGCGCACGGTCAGGAGGCCGGACGCTTCTCGCTCCACATAGTTGGGTCCCAGTACGGGCACGGCGCTGGGCCCGATCACGGCTACGGGTGAGCTGCTGAAGACCCACGACACCGAGAAGAAGCGCTCTGGAACATTCTGAGCGTCAATGGTGCAGCGGAGCTCCAGCGGCTCACCAGCCGTGTAGGCCCGGCGCTCGGTGTTCACCTGGATACTAAAGTCCCGATCTGCGAGAGAAAGAGAGAGAAAAGATGATTTAGCCATGACAAAAAAGTCCACATTAGACTAACTTCAAACCGACACACATCAAACGCAAACGAATCCTCATTTATAGGACTAATTTTCTTATGATATGCAGTTTGCGCGCCTCATCAGTAAAGCACTTTCTTCACTTCATTTGGCTTCTTCAGAGGTGATTGCCCCTGGGCTCTAATTACTACAACACACTTCCTGAGAAACACTCTAACTACATAAGTACATGGCACTGACACAGAGACAGGACTCAGGAAATGTACAAGGGGGGATGATGATGTGTGTTTTTACATGCAGTCATTATTTGCGTTTCACGCTGTGCACTGCTCTCCAAAATAACAGCACAGTAAACAGGCCTGTGCTAAAAGAGGAATTCACAGATCACAGGGAAACAAAGGCCAGTGGCTGTTTTTCCTTTTCTCCTGTGGTACTCAAGCAGCATGATGCTCCATTAGGGCATTACTGCCCGCCTGAATGGAGCCGGTCTGCGTATTAGGACTAAATCAGCACGCTTCAGACAGATTAATTAGCAGTGGAGATGAAGAGCTGCACATGGAAACGAATGGAAAATCAGCATGATACATTAGGCGAATACATATACCCCTGTATTCTAAATCAGTCTGTTGTGGAAGAGAGGTCATCCAAATCTAAATTATGTCTGTGTTTGTGAGATAACTGCTGTTTGACTGATTTCTTTTTTCAATGGGCATTAATTAGGGTTGGGTGATACACTGAATATTCAAATTAAATTGTGAATGAAGCAACATTTGCAAGGATTTTAATGTAAAGTTAAATGATTAAATAACTTAAAAGCTACATGACATTTCTCACTAGCAATGTAATAACGGCTCTGTTCTTGGAGCAGATAAACTTACAGTTTCGCTATTAATAAAAACGCTGCTTTCTTTCTCTAATAACTGCATTAATAACTGCATTAGGTCTCCGTTACTAGCTCTAAAATGACGTTTTGGAAGTAGCAATGGAGGCTTGGGATTAAATGCGTAATAAATTAGTCCTACATACAAGAGCATTTTAAGGACAAGAACCTGACAAATCTCTTGAAATGCAACATCTGAAGAATGTTTTGAGATGTGGTAACCGTAGTACAAGTGGATTAATTGACTCCGGGCTGTTGAATTATTAGAAAAAGAATGCACACCCGAGGTGTAATGGCTCAAAAAATACTCTACCATTTATGGGCAGTATAAATTTAAATATTAATATGAATAATTGTATTGTTATTGTGTGCAATGCATTAACATTATCAAAATTAACAGTAAAGACAGTAAAATGTGTATATTTCAAATTTAGATTTCAAATAAATACTATTCTTTTAAACTTTCTAAAATAAGTATTATTATAAAAAAAAAAAAAAGCTGCACAACCATTTTTAACATTGATAACAAAAAAAATTATTGAGCACCAAATCAGAATGTTAGAATGCTTTGCCATACAGGAAAAACATATATTTTGAAATATATTAAAGTAGAAAACACTTCAACAAATGCACTCTGGTGAGCATAAAACATTCAAAAATCTCACTGAAGCCAAACTTTGGAACAGTACTGTAATTATTTCATAATAAACAAATGTGATAATAATATATAAGCACTGAAAAAAGGCTGGAAAATATTGAGTTTAACTATCTTGCCCAACCTTAATGTACGTGCATTTTGCGCATATGAGAAACAGTCATGCAGCAATCATCAAGGGCGTTCACTGATCAAGGACCCACTGTACTGTGTAATCAAAGCCAAAAAATGTAAGGGAGATGGTATTGCAACAACAACAATAAAGAGATCAAAAACAAAAAATATTTCCGCTTTAAAAATAAATCTTGAATTATTCAGCAAGTAATTGTACAAATAATCCCGCAGTTTGCAGTGATGTTTCAGCTTGCTCGACAGCTCAGAGAGGGAGACAGCAAGAGTACACTAGTTATACTTCATAATTTCTCCTCCATGTGCCCTAAAAGAGATGATTGACAGACAGGAGTACAAAAGTGCTTTGTACGAAAGTCGCACAAAGTAACTATGTTCCCAGAACCCAAGACCTCAGGGGTTGGCAACTTATTAGAATCTAATTATGAAGACGTTCTACCTCCTTTTACAGCTTTGTTATAGTCAAGTACAGTACAATAGGATGATTGTGGACAAATGTGGCATTCATAAGGAGAGGGATACTCTCAAAGAATTCTCACATGAATAAAGAATTTAGAATGGGAAGGAAATGTCAGGATTGAGGGTTCACAGCATGAATGACGCCATTAGATTTGAATTTAGTATGCACAATAGATTTGTATGACAGCTAACTAGAGAGAGAGAGAGAGAGAGAGAGAGAGAGAGAGAGAGAGAGAGAGAGAGAGAGAGAGAGAGAGAGAGAGAGAGAGAGAGAGAAAGAGACAATTGTGTTGCGACGGAGCGGTTATAACTGTGGTAGCTGGAAGGGGGCTGTATGAACAAGCTGCTGTATGGGATTCGCTGCCAAAAGCTTTGTCACAAAACGAGTCCATCGATCTGTTGTAGTATGTGCTTCAATGAGCCGTCTGATGTCCTATTAATGCTTACCGCACAACTTCTGTTTTTTCCCCCACAGTTCACCAGAGCAATAAACACATTAACAGACAGAAGAGAGAAAACACACAAACGTTTACACGTTATGAACATGACATATGGTGTGCATTGAGCTGGTGTCAACATAAATATGCAAAATGGAGTAATCACACATGACCGAGCACGTAATCGCGTGGCTCTCTTCTCCAGCTTTGAGCTTCCCTGCTGGAAAATCCAATTTAATGTGTTTTTTTGGAACATGGTTACTGGTTTCTAGCTGGACCAAGTTGGCTATTGGCCACCGTGCTCCAAAAACCAGCTTGAGCATCATGACCAGTTGTTAACTGGTTTGTTGTTGGTCCAAACTGGTGTACAAGCTAATGACCAGCTAGAAAACACAGCTACTAGCTGAAACCAGACTTTTCCGGCCAATCCAGCCCAGTCAATTCAGTCAACTAAAAATGAAAATACATAAACTGTCTCAAATCCCACAAAAAAAGACCCACCCAATCACTCCTGCACAGACAAGTGCACTTTCAATTGTGCCTAACAGGACAGAACCCAGTGAGCATCTTGTCTAGCTAGAAGGGGACTTGGACACAGCCAGCTAGAAAAGGGGATTACAGACAAATCTGTCTTCTCTCGTCTCAGTGTTGCTCTTGAAATGCTCTCTGGAATTTCTAATGGGAATCTCAGTCAGGTGAAGCCTAGCTTGCATACTAAAGGATCAGGTCGTAATGACTTCACCTTGAAAATCCATTAAATATTTGTTTAAAAAACAACATTCTAATAAAGTTCCCAGTGTTTTTAATGAACCCTTCCTGTATGCAATTTCCAGCATCTTTTAAAGAAAATGTGAGCTGTAACAAACTCACAAAATCATTATGTGTATTTAGTTAGTGTTGTTTGTTAGAAACTGGGACGCTTGACCGGAAGGTGCTTAAGTTGTATTAAAACAAATGACTATCTCTAAAGGCTTTCAAAGACCATTTACTGTAAATGGCTCCACATTCTGAAACTTTGAAAAAGGCACTTACCAATAAACATGATAAATGGGTTTATTATAAGCAACTGATTCAGTTCACGGTTTCAAATCCACTTTCAGCTCTGTTAAAAGTCTTCTCTGATGTCCACTCAGAGTCAAGGATTCTTGCACCAAAACATTGGTTATTTAGTGTTACATGACCATTTTTCACTCTCTCTGAAGCGGAATGCATTTTGGTACAGTACCTTTAAGACTTCACAAGATTTTACAATTGACCCTTCGCAGGGAGTTTGATTGACAGGCGATCTGACCAATCATACTCCGCCATCCGCCGAATCAGCCATTTTTGTCTGACACAGCAGTCAGGAGAGTTAGTAGATTAACGTTGGAGGACTTGAACTTGAAAAACTGTGTACTGACGTCTTTCCGCGGTTAAAACAACATTCCTTCTTATGTTCATTCATGTTTATTTGATGCTATAAATTAACTAGAAGGAAGAGATGATCAGTTCACGAGCAGCTTTAACTGAGGCTCTACAGTGATCTGTCATGACACATTAAAGAGCCACAAAACAGTATTTATTGCTTAAATTTCTTTAAAAAAAGACCAAATTTGAAAGGTGAGACTTTGTTTCACATCAAAAGTAACCTGGTCTGTCAGCGCGTTTTCAGTGTCCTCTCTGCTCCGCGATGTATTTTTCACTGCGTGAGAACATGGTGTGGTGTGAGAGCGGCATGGCTTGTCAGACATAGCAACAGTAACTAAAGGGGGCGGGTCTTTGCGAACAATTGGATAGACTACAGATGTAGTTAACATTGTTAGGGTGGAGTCACATTTACCATTGCTTGCAATCTGCTTACAAAATATAGTCGTTTCAAAAGAAATCCATGTGAATGGAAGGTTCACGCAAGGGTGGAAATGTTCCAGAAGCAGATTTTGCTCAAGTTGATCATGCAAATTCACTGCTGACCAACAGAAAGCTGCTTGATTTTAAAGTGACTTCTGTATGAGTGGTGCTTCATACATTGCTACACTATTTACAATTGACCTTTTTTGCCCAAATTGCAGCAAAATGTGTCCATAACTTTAATAATCAGATTGGCCAAAATGTTGAATATTGAATATGCTTTTAATAATTAAATTTGGTGGTCGAATGTTAAAAAGCCCATGATTGTGACATAGGGTCCAGGACGGTTTCTGAATAACCTTTAGAGCTTAGCTTCAGTAAATGGTCTGAGCAGACTGGGAAGAGAGCTATACATTGTATTTCAGACTTTTATTCCAAAGGAGCAAGGAAAACTCTGTTTTCCCCAATAACCTTAAAGGAATAGTTCAGCCTAAAAATATGATATTTAGATTTTTTTTTTTTGGTCCAATTGAAGTCAGTGGTTGTTTTTTTTTACCAAAATTCTTCAAAATATCTTCCTTCATGTTCCTCAAAACAAAGTCATATGGGTTTGGAGCAACATTTTTTTGGGTGATATACCCAAACTCCACTTACAGTCAAGGTATTTAGTGTTACATGACCATGTAACAAGAATAATTGATCACGTGAGCTGAAGGGAAGCGGATGAGTCTCCAATCTGTCTCCATGAGGAGCTTATCTGGTCTGCATTCATCGCACCCTGATCCTACACACAAATCACATGCATTAGACTCGGTCCCCATCTGCAGCCTGGCTCTGTGGAGGTGCCCTTGGGAGACAGCCATCCAACATCCACACCCTAAAATCACAACCTGTCCTCTCCTCGTCCAATCCACCCACCCCTGGGACTCTTGACCAATAACAGGGCTGAATTAACATGCCACTCGCAGCTTCCGTCCCGAAACGTGTTTTATGAGGAGGTGTGCTGTCACCTCCCATTCTCATCAAACCGCTGGGCCAGCGTGCTTTGAGATTGAGTTACTGCCCTGTGTTCAGTCAGTCAGAGAGAGACAGCGCTCATGTCTGCTGTACATGCTGTCTTATGCTCAGGATGGAGCTACGGCTCTGTAATAAATTGGAAAGTAATGGACTAAAGCCAGAGATGAGGGTGGTATTTTTCAGCCCCAGCCTCTGTCCCATGAAATATAGCTATTCTGGAGAAGGGGAGAGAGAAAAAGTTCAGATCTATGACACCCTCTACATTGTGTTAAAGAATATCTCACATAATATGACAGCTGTGAGACAGTGCAAAATTTAGTCATTATTGATTGAGAATCAAACTTGGTGCTATAGAGACGTGCCACGACAGGTTTGACCAGTGATATCAAACATCATCAGTTCTAAAGGCCAAAAGCCTGGCACAGTGTCTAAAGGTGCCATATTTGCTTTGACAACAACTGAAAGGGATAGGTAAAGGTGCAGTATGCGATTTCTCAAAATCGTTGTTGAACACTGTTAATATTCGAAATCAACCGAAACAAACACATCCTTCCCTTCATTGCTCCACCCCCAAAATGCACGAACATGCAATGCAAGAGTTTCTCTTTAATCATTGCAGAAGCAAAGCAAAAATATTTGTGAAAAATAAAGCAAAGATGGTGAACAAATGACATAGAAGCACAAAAAAATAACATACAGCACAAGAGTACAAGCAAGAGTACATACAAGCAAGTACATACATGTACAAGATTACATACAAGCAAGAGTTCGTTGTTAGACGTCAGCCGCACACCGGCTCCAGACATGACGCTCAAAACCAATGTTACTCGCGTATGGAGCAGAAACAATGCAACCTCAGCGTCTGTTTTCAGGCGTTCCTGCTTAGATCTCTCCAGCACTGGAAAGCTTTTCTAATATTAAAATGGGTCCTAGAGCTCTTGTCTGATCATAGCCATTTTTTTCCAGTGATATTCCTCTGAGCTTTCTCTTTTGTAATGTCTCTCAGCCATATCTCTTTCTAAAGTCTTTCTTCAAATCTCCCTCCTGCTCAGCTCACTCTCTCTCCTCTCCCATCATGACTGGACACGCCCCCTACAGCTGATTGGCTACAAGTTTGATGTGGTATTTTTCAAAAATTCAAACATTTCATCCAGAATTGAAAGTTGTCATCATTTAATCACCCTTATGACATTTATTTCTAATGTGGAACACAAAATATATACAGTATATATACATTTTGAATATGTTGCACTGTCTTAAAGGGATAGTTCACCCAAACATTTTAATTCTATCATCATTTCCCCAATCCCAATTCTCTGTCTTACCCCTTCCCCTTCCCCCTCCCCCTTAGTTTTGCACGTTCACGTGAGAGTGCAAAACTAAGGGGAAGGGGTAAGACAGAGAATTGGGATTGGGCCTTACTCTCCATCATGTTGTTCCAAACCTGTATGACTTTGTTTTGTGGAACATAAAAGACCTTTTGAAGAATGTTGGCAACCAAACAGCTTTAGTGACCACAGACTTCCATTGTTTAGACAAAAAACACTGAAATATTATCCTTTCTTTCTTTTCCCTCTCATTCTGTACTATGTTCACTTTCATTGTTCGGACAAAAACAGTTGAAACATTTTTCAAAATACCTCCTTTGGCGTTCCACAGAAGAAACAACATTGTGAGTTTGGAATGACTTGAGGGTGAGTAAATGATGACAGAATTTACATTTTTTCCAATTAAAAATGTTGGTCATCAAGCAGATGTCAGCCATTGGTGATTACTCAACTGATGGGTTGGTGTCATATGAGTCGATGCGGCTGGCTCATTACCTGATGCTAAGAGACCACTGAGACTTCATTACGCACTGCTCGGTGATAACCCTCATGATACTCACAATATCAATGAGTGGAGTGGACATGTGAGAGCCAATGCCTGCTCTGTCCTCTATGACAGGGAGTTCAATGTTAAGAGGATCAGCAACCACGGCTCAGGGACTCTGGTAATGTGCTTAATTTTAGATAGTGATCAGCTCACAGGGCATATTGAAGCATTTCTGCAGGGAAGCAGAGTCATGCATACCCTGTTTTACAGAGCAAGGTAACCATAAGCATGACATGTGCACATTTGTGGAGGAAAGTTTTTGAAGAAATCATCACCTTAGTTAGAGCAAACACTATGTTTAATTTATATAAAACACTAAATTTTCTTTATATGTATTATAATCAAAAACAAGATTGTGGGTGAGTAAGGGTGAGTAAATGATATCAAAATATAAATATTTGGGTAATTATCCAGTCTTAGTTCATGTATAATGGTCCAATTTCAGAGTTGTTTGTCCAATGTAAATGTTTTGGAAAGATTTGTGTTCTATGTTTCATCAGCTGATCGAATGACACCCAGATACACAATACATATCCTTCAAGAATCACAAATGGAAGACCATTTTTTTTGTAAATTGTTCATTAACCATTCTTATGTTAGTTCACATAAGACTGAATTTATGCACAGTATATGCAAATTCTTTCACATTTCATGAATGAGGCCTATTGAAACCATCATACAATACTTCTATCCCTCATAGACTCATTTTTATTCATATCACTTTAAATATTATGTCTACTTTGTCTAGGCTAATTTCTTCACACTTAAAGTCTTCACACTTCTTTTTTATATTTTCAGCCACATTCCCACAGCAACTGAATGTGGCTCAAATATGTGCTTTTCCACCTCTGAGAAGAAAACAATGCTTTTCTTTACAAACACCTCTTTTATTCAATGTGTTAAATTAAATAAATCTCAGTGTATAACTAGCAATTAGGATCTGAAAGAGCAATTTCCCCCTGAAAGAGCAATCGGAAAGATGCTGTGTTGGACCCCCCACCCCCCACCCCCCCACCCCCCTCACCTGTGGGCTGAACTTTGACAGACGTCTTCTCTGACTCCATCCGGGTCATGGCATACCAGGAGCGATCCGGGTCCTGGATCCATTCAGAGGCCTCGCAGTAGAACTCTCCCTGGTCTGTGGGCTGCAGTTTGTAGATGGTGAGACGGTAGGATGTGGCGCTGATCTTGTCTAGCCGCAGGTCACCTGAAGATAGACGTTGGCGGTACTGTCCCCCCGGCCGTAGAACGAAGTCCCGTGACAGAGTGACCAGATCACGTGGACCAGAATTGGGGTCATCAGCAGGACGTAGGTACCAGCCCACAGACACGTGAGTATGTTGGGATGTCTGACGTGTGACCTCACAGCTCAACTGTAGAGTGTCGCCCTCCACTTTCGAGAAAGTTTGAGCAGTGGCCGTCACTGTCAAAGAGTCTGGGATCACTGTGGACGAAACCAAGGGATGAGGTTAGTTTGAGAGTAGCGTTCATGAACAACAAAACACACCCTTAAAGCCATTCAGTCCATGTCCTATTAACATTTAAACAGGATTCTTTCCTGCAGGGTAGCGCAATCTCAACCCTTTTATTAACTTATAGCCTCCAGAAAAAACAAGCCTCTTTTTGTCCTCAACAACCCCTTACTCTTTTTCTCCCACTATCAGCCTCTGGGTTTCCAATAAAATATGGCAAAAAAAAAAAACAAAAAAAAAAAACAGAGAATAAATAGAGCACAAAATGAAATATGTACATGCTTTCATAGGTCAGAATACTCTGCACAAGAATCTATACGATATATTCAAATTCTGTCTGAAACCGATAAGCCAATAATTATTTTTATGTTATAACCGACAACCAATTAATTACCAGTATCAAAAAGATATACTATTTTGTCAAAAAAATTAATAAAATAAATAAATAAATATAGTAATAATAATGAATTTATATGAAAAATGAATATTCAAGATTACATTTGTTTTTTTTTAATAGTGTTTTTAAATATTAAATATACGTCAAAGGTAATCTAAATGCAACAATAAATGAGCATGCACATACCTTAATTGTATCAAATAATTTTATTTGCATTATTACAATTATAAAAACTATTTAGAATAGTTTGTTTTACAATACAGCTACAGGTATAATAGTAGATAGTTACAGTCAATATGCTTACAGTAACTTAGATCAGTTTTAAGGCACAGGCATTTAAATGTAAATGTATCACCTGCTAGAACACTAGGATTTTTAAGAGCACAAATTAAGTATGCGCTCGTGTACTTGCCTTAAGTATGTTTCTGGTCTTACCCTTATGGGTTTAGCCTACACAGTTTCTCTCTTTCTCTTGTGTGCAGTGCCATAGGCTCACATATGTGAACAACTTGCTGCAGATGCACATGTCATGAACACATGTTTGCATGAAGCTGGGGAAGCATGAAAGAAGAACAGACCCGTGGTCGCAGATAAACCAATATCCAAAGATAGATTTCGTTTTCGTGGACAGCTTGCTATGCTGCCCGAACCCACGCTTGCACACTCCAGCTCAGCAGCAAGGCATTCCAGCACATTTCTGACACCGCGGTTCCATCCTGTAGCGGCGAGCAGACACAACATGATATTCGGCATCCCATTACCGCTAGATGTCTTTGTGCGGTGCTAGCATTGATTAGCACCAGTCAGATCTTCAGCCCGGGAACAGCATCTCACAGGCTGTGAAAAAAACAGCTCTGACATCACTGTGCGAGAAATGGATTTTCGTGACAAACCAAAATCCTGGAAATAAATCTGTGTGACATCTTGCAAACTGCAGCTGCAATATTTATCTGAATGAGGTACTGACAGCTGTCAATGGCTCCAATGCCTCAAGTTTCTTTTTCCAAAAATAAAAAATTAAATAAAAAAAAACATTACAAATCCTGATATAGCAGGCCTTTAGCAAAATAAAAATGAACTTTTGAGTTAATGGAGCATGATGACTATTTGTAGATGTCAACAAGACCTTTTTCTAAACTGTAGCAGAGATTAAAATTATTTAAATGACTTCGCAAAAATAATTGTGGCCATAAAAGGTAATAAGTATAACACAAAAAAAATTGCTTTTAAAATTTCAATTGAAGTATATTATGGATGGATCTTAAATCGCTGGGCCAGTTCTGGGCTGATCATAGGCCAAGAGGAGATGTATGGAAATGTAATATTGCTGGCAACGAGTGATGAGGTGCATCTGGTGCTTCCTGCACCTTGTCACTCATTCCGTGAATCCAGCATTGCATGTCTCCAGCACTGAAGCGGGTCCAATGTCAATCCAGCCAGCACTTGGAGTAGCACGTAATTAAATGTTCCTGGTGCACCTTGCCACCTTGGTAAAATGGTTTTTGAAGAGCCTGAGGTAAACTTAAGTGCATGTACATGGCTTAAGACAGCTAGACAACATTTCAGTTGAAGAATATCTAATTAACATCAAATTATTCAAGGATTAAATTGACATAAGCTTCTACCTGAGATTGGAACACATTCCTGAGGTTTAATTCACTAGCACATGGTGCTAGCAACGGCAAGGTTATTGGTTTGGTTGGCAGGGAATGCTGTCATTGCTCAAACACAATATGTAAGTTGCTTTGGTGAAAAGTTGGGATGCACTGATTAATAAAATTGTGGCTGATGCTAATATGACAACAGTTATTTTCATATTATAGCCTGGCTAAGGCCATTACTGATAAATGGTTAAAATTATCTAATATTATGTTGAAAAAAATTAAATACATTAAAATAAACCAGTCAGGCCCCTTGTCACTCCTACTGTCTCATCATTGTGAGTGTGTGCCGCGGTCCCGAGTTCGCTCGGGCCATACGCTCTTCTGTCCAGGCGAGTCGTTTTTGGTGTATGGATCAAGGCACTTCGGGCTAGTTTGATTTCGGTTCGGTTCTTCTGTTGTGAGTGCACGGGATGAGCATTTTCTCGGTGTAGCACACAGTTTGTATTCCGGACACGTGCTTTCATGTTATGTTATGTGTGGACATGCAGTCAGTAAGAGCTCTCATTGGCAGCCTTGTTTGTGTCATGGCTCATGCTTCAGATCTTAAACTGACATTAGCCTAATAAACCTGCTGCTGTGATGTCTGTTATTAATGTAAATCAAAGAACAAATGACTGACTGCTCTTGACGGAATAACTTTTGTAGCTTTAATAAGGATTAATCTACATTTAGTTTATAATTTATGAAGTGAAGACTGTGAAGTGTTTGATAACTTTATTCAGTTTCTGTATATTTCCTACACCAAAGAAATGCTGTACAAAATCTGCCAAATTATGACAGTAACACACTGCTTTGTGCTTTCCATTAGAACAGTAATGTACTGTAGAAAAGATGCATTCTGGGCAATATCTGTTAGATAAAATATTTACAACATTCTGTCTTTATGTTGTTAATACATTAATGTGGAGATTAAATTTGAAATTATTACAATATAAAAATATGTTAAAAACATTAATGTTAGGTGCGATTAATTACAGAAAAATGTGCGATTAGTTAATTTTTTAAAAATCCAGATCCAGAGTTTTTCAACTAAAAATGATATTAATTAAAAATCTAATATATCTATGAATATGAATAACATACCTAATATAACATATACTACATATCTTTACAATATTGGTTAATGACCACTATTATATTAGTTGCCTTTAATCAATATTGTAAGGATATATAGTGTATGCCTAAACAAAAAATTCCTGTCAAATGCATAAATGCAAGTCCTAATATGATAACAAATTTGATTATGCTTTCAGCAACAGTAGCAATAAGAGTCCTCTCTGCTCCACTTAACACATATTACAAAATCTTCCTGAAAATCAGCAAAGTCGTCTGCAGATTTAGTCTGGGAGTTGGGGACTAAGAACTGTAGAATGTGCAACTGGGTTCAGCTGAGCCACTTGACATTATAATCTTAAATAGAGGACTTCAAACTCACTCTAAAAATTAGGTTTTTCCAGAGAGCTGCATGAAAGCCTTTCTGAATCAATCAGCCTGTCTCTTTCTTTGCAACTGGCCCTGAATAAATAAAAACCTATTGAGATGTAAGCTTTGAGCGAACAGACTCATATGCGCTGCTTCGGCATTACTGCACATGTGAAAATGAATCCACTAGGTTTCAGCAAGTTGGTTTACCTGCATGCACGTTAGGAGCTTCTGCACATAAGAACTCAATTATTCAACTTCATGTTTGCTCACACATTATCACTGCTGAGCTAGAGCGCACAACCCACACAAAAGGTACGCGACACTAATGAAACAACAGCGAGCGGGTGGGGAGAGAAAACGGCTTATATAAAACTAATGAAATGGGAGAAAGACTGCGTGAGAGAGATGATTGACAGAGGAGGAACAGCAGACGGCAGCCATGCAAATGAAACGAGGGGAAAGAAATGAAAGGAACAGAGGAAAGATGGCACTGTTTAACAGCAGGTTACTTCGCGGTGCTTTGAAGAATCACAGATGTTAGACACAAAGACAGAAAGTGAGAATAAAAGAGCAAAATAGTCAAATGAGGCTGAGAGGGAGGGCTGAGGGCTGAGAGACTGAGGTGGCGGCCCTCCGCTGGGTTTTTTAATAGGAAAGCCAACGGTGTTCTCTCACACCCTGACGAACAAGCCGGAGGGACCTACCACTTTACCAGTCACAACAGAGGTGGGGAGACACAAGGAAAGGACGGGGCGAGGATAAAAATAGAGGGACTTTTACCATTTGGGCATCTCTGATTATTCTTGCACTCTTCAGTTGTGTGTCTAGAAGAGTAGATGATGGTGTAGGAGTGAGATGGAAAGAACCCGCTAACACAGATTCCTTTGTGGAGGAGTGTGAGTGTGTGTTCCTATGTAGGCGAGGACCTGAGGGACAATCTTCACTACAGTAGTACCACGTACGCCCACACACTCATCGCTAACTCCATATAATCATTATGTGTTATGATGCAAGTAATGGGAAAACTCAATAAGGGTCCTTCATCTTAGCATAAACGCATCCTAAACAAACAATAAACCCACAGTCTCCAGAAGAAACATGATCGATACTTAAATATTAGATATCATATTCTACAGAAACGAGTTTGTTACCATAACAACTACTCAACAAGGTCCCATGGAAACAGCTAGCTGTTTCCATGCCAACATTACATCCTCAACTTGTAAAAGCATAAAGATATTGATGGCATCAAACTACAAGCTCTCCAAGTTAAGTCACCAAATCAAGCCTAAATCTCATGATATTTACATTCAGTTCACCAGCGGACCAGGGCTGAGAGAGAAAGAGATAGAGGGATCTCAGTCCTTGATGACTGTCTAACACTACCATCATTTGTCCAAGCTCAAAGTCACATCCCTGCTCCTGGATATCCTCCTGGTAAAATTACTAAAAATACACAGGCATACAGGTAATTTTATTCAGTATCACAATATACACTTTCTTTCAGATAGTTCAGCTAAGTAGATATTTTACAAATGAAAGGTACTTTGTAGCAGCTTGATGGAAGAAAACCAAAAGAAAGATAAGACATAAATCAGGCATCAGTACAAAAACAGCTGCCACACATTACATAACACTTGAGTTAAAAATAAAAGACTTGAAACATTGTACATTATAAATACCACTGGATGAGTCCTGTTCAATATATGGACTGCAATTCTATATTAATGAGCAAAATTGCACCGATGCTTGGCAATAAAATATGAAATATACAGTACCTTTCAAAAGTTTGGGGTTGGTACGATTATTTTTCTTTGAAAGAAAAAACGTACTTTAATTCGGCAAGGATGCATTAAATTGATCAAAGGTGACAATACTTTTACAAAAGATCAAATAAATGCTGTTCTTTTGAATGGTTTCCACAAAAATATTAGGTTTTCAATATTGCTAACAATAATAAGATTTTTTTCTAGAGCATCAAATCATCATATTAGAATGATTTCTGAAGGATCGTGTGACACTGAAGACTGGATGCTGAAAATTCAGCTTTGCCATCACAGAAATAAATTACATTCTAAAATATTTCACAATATATTCCTGTTTTTACAGTATTTTTAAACAAATAAATGCAGTAATGGTGAGCATAAGAGTCCCAAAACTTTTGAACGGTACTATATTTAATCATATAACAATCTGACATTTTTTGGTAGCTGATGCATTCAGTTCAATTCATAAAGAAAAAAAATGTGCTGCTCCAGATGAAAGGGTACTTGAGCATTACTGATGAGGTTGTGGGGGAATCAGGACTAAAAAAATGTCAGGAAATACTGTTCTATGGTATTCTGTTTGGAGTCAGATTTTTTTTTTAAATCCCACTGGAAATAGCCTAACAAAATTATGATATAACAAATAACAGTTGACATTTCTACTGTCACGTTATAGCACTGAACCCTGATGTCAGGCATCTATGAATCTATTTTCAGATTCTGTAACCCCAATCTGGACTGGTTTAGGGCAAACATCCAGGCGTGATGCCAGGGGCACAATCTCAGAGATGAGATGCAGCCTGCAGGGCAAGAAGAAGATTCTAGATAAGGCTTGCTCTTGGTTTGAGATTTCTGTTCAGGCCATTCTTATCCCACTGCTCTTCGCCATCTATTCACTTAAAACATATCAGAGGAGAAAAATTCACTATAGTGTGCAGCTGAACCTTGTTAAATTTTATGTCAATTCCCTGACCTGAGCAGATGGTATAACTCAGGTGCTCCAAAGACTCCCTCTTGAGCCAGCAGCCCATTTAGCAACTTTTGAGAAACAACAGTTGAAGTTGTTTTTGCCAAAGTCGTTTGTGTTCTTCAGTTAGGGGTAAAAAGAAGCTTTAAATAACTTTTCAGCAGTATACTGTTAGCAAACCTCCTAACACTGCCCAGTGCCCACGCTACTGATGTTAGATGAATATGTAAGTTTGTGCTGCACTCTTTCCTCTCAATAACAAAATAAATGCAACAACAAAAATGACAGCGGTGAGAAAACAGCAGTTAAGAAAGCATCAGATCACAGCGATGTGGATATGTTTGCATGAGCTCTGTAATACGGTACTTGAGTCATGCCACGTTAATTTATATGGCAATATACAATAAAGCAAGCAGCTTTACAGCATGAAACATGAAAAAAATATGTGTCAGTGAAGCTTTCAATTAGAATTACAACTTTAGTTTCAACTATAAAGCAGCTCTCCAGTGTTCATGTTTTTACTCGCGTTCTTAAGGTACTGAACAGAAGAAATCAACCAAAGAAGAAGATTTCCACGTTAAAGAAGGTGGAGCCTCAGAGCCACACCCACCTATTACATAATCACAAATGACCAATGGTAGTTTGAAGGAGTTTACCAGCCAGAGCAAACATTTCCAGAAAGTTCGAACTCCTGAAATAAACTCCAAACAAACTTAGTTTTAGCCTGATTTTGTTTGAAATTATGTCACACTAGTTCGCCTTTGATTTTGCTTGAAGTATATATCGGGTCCTTTACCCTCACAGCTTAAACATGCAACAGGGTTGATCAACTAAATGACTTTTTACATACTTTTTGGCAGTAAATCAAAGTGAGTCTCGCCAAAATAAAAGCAGACCACCATGCAAACATACAAGCACCATTTGGCATCTATCTGTGGAATTTGCATTTGCATGGTTTGTCGGTTGAACTGGAGATGAAAAAGATATAACTGCTCACTTTTCGAAAGATTATGAGCAGAAAGGTCAGTTTGTGAGGAGCAGGCTTTTTACCTAGGAAAAGTGTCCGTGCATAGAGCTAATAAAACCCATAATTCCCTGAGAAACCTGGCTTTACTAAGTGTGAATGAGCTGGCAGTGATGCCAGGAGCTCTTAGATGAGGTGCTAACCCACAAAACCCTTCCAGCGCTTGACAAGCAAGCAACCTGTCTGGGTATCAGAGGTTAACATGACGGGCAACTTGCATCCTCTTATCGGCAACGGCGAATTAAATTTGCCGTGCATAAGAGCAAAGACAAATGCTAAAGAGTATGTGCTGATCCCTCTTTAGTGCTCCAGCAAATGCACTTCTCTCTGCTAAACTCATCTCCATTATAATATCAAACAACCGCTCTGCCAAGTGAAGCCTGGCAATTAACATAATCTAGCAGTTAATGCAAATGCAAACAAGTTAAGGATTCATTTAACAATTAGAGGAGTGGAGGAAGGTTAAGCGAGGAACACCTTGCACTTCTCAATAACACAGCAGCATCCTCAAAACATGAGATAAAGGAGAACGACACTTAATAGCAAAGAGAAGCTACTGAAATTGAGTCTATACCATACAAGAGGGAAGTTCTGTAGTTACAGTCGGGTTCCTGAGGTAAACATCCTATTAATTTTCTCCATATGGGGAAACAACTTTTGAAAGATAACTTACAAACCCTTAAAGACAGACCTACTGTGACCTATTGTGAATTGATGGAATATGCTTTTGTTGAAGCCACCAGTGCACATTATTTCAACTTATTTTTTTAAATAACCATGTTCAACAACACAATTCCTGGTGGAAAAACTACATCAGGATTTTGAAGAGAAATCTCCACCAATCAAAGAATTACAAGCAAATTGTGATCATAAGCAAACCGCCTGTCCACTCCTCAGTACTGCGAATTATCAAACTACTTCTATGTTTGTAAGCATAATATGCATCTTTTGCAATAAAATTAAAATACATCTTTCTATATTAATACAATTCTAAATCAAGTTTTTTTTGTCCATCATTTTTTAATTGGTCATTCGCAGTGCTTCATGGGATTGCAGTTCTTTCCATCATTAAAGCCATTAAGTATTAAGTATTTTTTTTGTTTAAAATCAAAGTTTGTAATGTTGTAATTCACCTCATAGATGGTTGGTTTGGTTCAAGGCTTATAACTCTTAAATAAAGATTTGTCTGTATGGTAAAATGAGTGGGAACTAATCTAGGAGTCCTAAAATTCAGAAATGAGCTATTGGTTAACTGCCTGAAAAACATCTGTGGTTAACAAAAGCCTAACATATTTTCACATCTTATTCTACAACATGAAATACATCAATAATACTCCACTCGTTTTTTTTTTTTTTTTAAGCTTTTGTGTGTTTTGAAAAGGGAGGTTGATGACAATTGACTACCGATGAGACTACCAAGGTTTTCAGGGATATTAAATGCGATCACACCCAACCAGGAAAACTTGTATTTAGGTAAAATGTAAAATTAATAAAATTGTTCAATTGTGAAAATCATCTAGATGTAAAAACATGTCAGAATCATAAACTTTTGCTGGTCACAGAGCTTATTTTCCTCAATCTAAAAACCAATATAAAACTTCCAGTGTGGTCTAAAAAAAATATACCGCCCCTCCAGCACTCTGTACACAATGTAGTCTTAAAACAATGCATCTTAGTCAAATGTAACTATCTTGCATGACAAACAAACAAACAAACAACTGCATGTTCACAATGACCCAGCCTGGACTGGTTTATAAGGGTTTTGGACACTTGTCAGCTGGTCTGGCTGCATGTGAGACCAGTTAAATACCTTTGAGACCAGTATGGTAGATCAGCTAGACTATCTTAAAGATCAACAATACATCTTAGTCTGGTTTAAGTTGTTTTTTAAGTATGATGTCTGAAATTATGTGTATGTAGGCAGCAGCCGCAGCACACTAAGGTTTGCAGCTTGTGTCAACAAAACGCCTCTCCACCCTCCAGTTTTTCACCTGCCCTGACTCATTCAATCCCATTATCTACAAAATTTCCTTCTTTTTTTCTTCATTCTGCCCTCTTTCAAAAGGTGAGCAGTCCTCCCTCTGGCCAGCGTTTTAAGTGCAATCACACAGCCACTGAGAGCAAAATAATTGGCAATGCGTGACTGAGAGAGAGAGAGAGAGAGGTGAGTAGATAGACAGGGACAGAAGAGATTTAAAGAGGTCGTCAGAACAACAACTTTACACCCCACACTCGGTGGGAGAGCTGCAATTGCCTGTCACATCAAAAGCACAGTGGAAAGTGAGAGAGGAAGAAAATGGTACATCTATTCACTCTCAGTCTCTCGTTCCCTGTTACAGACGCGAAGACACCACATCAGACTGTCAGCACAGTACCACCAGACTTTTATTTATATAGTCTCTTCCAATACAACATTCTCGTCCCTTCCCTTCTGCCCCACAATCTTGCTCTCTTTCTTTAGCCATTTGAACACACACTTTGTGTTTAATGCACAGTTCAATTAAAATGCTTTAGGATGTACTCGAGTACTGAGATGTGACTGACATCACGCAAACAGAAAAGCATTATGTTTTGTTACACGTTGATAAGTGCATCTTATCGCACAACCACCACATGCACACAGCTAAATGAAAAGAGGGTTGGATTGGAGGATGAAGGTCAGGAAGTTGTGATAAATTTAATGCAATGGGATGTAATGTTCATTACTAGGGATGTGAATGAGTACTCGGACATGACAGCGATGATCAATCATAAAAATAATGATTGCTGTGCCCGTGACTCTAAAAAAAAATATATAGATTTTTTTCTGATTGGTTATTGCGCCATTTTGGGCAGTACCTGAGGTCTGATTGGTTAACAGTGGAGTATTACTGATGTATTTCATGTTGTAGAATAAGATGTGAAAATATGTTAGGCTTTTGTTAACCACAGATGTTTTTCAGGCAGTTAACCAATAGCTCATTGAAAAAACAACTTTGATGCAACTGAAAACAACTCATTTCTGAATTTTAGGACTCCTAGATTAGTTCCCACTCATTTTACCATACAGACAAATCTTCATTTAAGAGTTATAAGCCTTGAACCAAACCAACCATCTATGAGGTGAATTAGCCTACAACATTACAAACTTTGATTTGAAACAAAAAAGTACTTAATACTTTATGGCTTTAATGATTAGGACATGCCGTCCAGACCGACGAAATAAAAAATTAAAAAAGCTATGGATTTAAAAGCATGCAATATGCATGGAATCACTTTGACCATGAAAATATAGTAAAGTGCAAGATGTGCAGAGCCAATCTGCCATATACATAATATTATAATGAGATCACTTTTGTAATCTAATGTGTAAATGTTTCAGCATTGTTGAAGAGCGCATCCGCAATGAGAGTTCTGAGCATGGTCAAGTGCGCATTTGCGTTCTTTTGTGCAGATGTAAGTTGCAGTATTTGTTGGTGGAGTTCATTAACCCGCTAGCAAAGCACTTCATTTAGCGATGTTCATTGACTCTTCAGCATCAGCTCAAACGGCAATGCCCAACATTATTGACTATGATTGGGTTAAGACAGTCATATTCCTTTTAGATGCTTCTTTTTCAAACACAATGATGAATAATTATCCAGCAGTGTTTTTTTCTTCTTCTCATCATAGCTTAGAAAACGTGCAGCCTGTCTGGAAGCGCTTGATCAAGTAGATGAAAATGCAGTTATGTGCAAGATGTGCAGCGCCAATTAGCCATTTAACATTATAATGAGAACACTATAGAATGTTGTGAATTCTTGTTTTAGATGCCCGTGTTTCTGCACGTTGTTACTGGAAGAGCACATCCAAACAGGAGTTACACATTATGGTCAGCCCGTAACAAGTTCACTTGCATTTGTTGTAATGTTACGTTTATGTTGTGTATCTAGAATATCTGATTAATATATTCATATAGGATGTGACATATAGAACAGGCTTCAGTTTACTGCTGTTCATTCACTCTTTGGCTTCATCTATTCACCTACAGTATCAGCTATTCCTTTTAGAAGTTTATTTTTCAAAAACAGTGATGTATTATTAATAATCTAGCAGTGCTATTTTTCTTGTCATATTTTTAAATGACTTATCAGTAATCAAAATGAAAAAAAGGAAAAAAAGAAAAAGGAAAAAGCCCATTCCTATTCATTACTGGTTTAAGTCATAGAAAGCGCTGATTAAAGGACCTCTTGATTATGAGAGAGAGACGCATGCATAATTGGTTTCCACCAAGGCCCTCTTTGTTCATGGGTGCTCAGTTTCAGATACAGGTAGCCGTATATGTCATGTGACTAATCAAAATGCAAACAGACAGGGAAAAATAAATTGGTCCATGGTAAAACAACATTTTGTAATATTTCATGAAGAATGGAATGCTTTCATTTAGATTACTTTAACATTTTTTTTACTTATATAATTATTAAATAATTATTAAATTATAATAATTATATAATAATAATATAATATAATAATTAGAAACGTATTCCTAAACAAGTCTACTTTTGAATGGCGGTAATTGGATAAAGATACAATAATGATTTAATTACAGCAGAGGCTAACTGGACCATGCTAACCAGCAAAACCTTGACCCCTCGGTTTCCACAACAGAGAACAGCTTCAGGATGAATCTGATAATGATCAAAGCAGCACACAGTCATTAACGAACACACAAACACACACACAAAGGAGAAGATTGTGATCGAGAGCACATAGCACCGCACAATCTTCAAATTAAAACCGCGGAGAATCGGTCTTGATAGGGAAAGGAGACCCACATGAATCAGATTCAAGAGCTCTCAATTCATAACAGGCATTGAAAAAAAAAAACTCCAAACCACTGGAGTCATTAGTCACTATCCCGTGATCTATGTGCAATCACACAAGGCTTTCCGGAAGCCTGTTCTAAGTACTGAGTGCTGGGAACATTTGAAAGTGCTTCCATGCTGTCATTAAACCTTCCCTGCCCAGGGGAAGACATCAGTATGCCAGACTCAAATGAGATCTGCTCTCAAAACCAGCTGCCGGTTCCCCCCCCCACTCCTTCTGAAAGGCTGAAAACACCATCTTAAAGAGCTAAACATTCAGCTGTATTCCCTAGAGAAGAAAGCCGCGGTTCCTGTCTTCAACTCGGACATTAAGGAAGCATTCTGTTGGGGTTCTGCGGAGAGAAGAGTGACAGCCCACCCTCAGTGGAAACACAGACAAAAAAGATTGATACGCACCAGCTCAAGTACCACGGCAGAAACGCAAACCGACTCGAGCCGACACTCACTGCTTATTCAGGAGTTCAAACACTCAATCATGAACATTTCAAGAATACCTAATGAATCTTTACAGAGCTGTGAGGAGGGCAGATTAACTCGCTTTACATTTTTAGACTATAAGCTTGAATCGCTGTCTCTTTTCCTGAGATATAAGCCGCGTTTCCACCGCAGGAACTTTCCCCAGGAACTAGGAACTTTGGGCTGGTACTCGATGTGTTTACACCGCAGGAACCAGGGTCTAAATGAAGTTCCGGGTAAATATTTCCCCCTCCGATAGTCCCTGCTCACGAGGTAGTACTTTTTCAAAGTTCAGGAACTTTCAGGGGTGGGACTTGTGCGCTGCACAAGCTGATTGGTTGTGTTCACGCTGCATTTTGGTTGGATGACTCCACGCAGCATTTTATTTATTTTTAACCTCCCTTTTAAAAAAATCTTTTGCGGTTCGTGTCGTGGCTTCATGCAGTAAGAGTTGTCTGTCTGCAAATATGGAATTTAATAAAAAAAACTGGTGGACTGGCGACGAGTTTCAGGCTTTATTAAGGGTATTTGTGGAAGAGGAAACTTTCTGCGCGTTCGTCCCAGCCATCTCACGGTCAAATGTCCGCAATAGCTGATAACATACAAATTTTATATCTAACGTTAGCATTACGAGCTTACTGAACACGCTTTATCAGTGCTCGTCTCTTTTCTGCCACAGCTTTTATTAAGTCATTATGTTTACACATTGTCATCTATTGCAAGGCACTCCAAACCATGTTATAAATTTACTATAACAGGATTGAAATAGCGCTTTGAGGTTAGTAACAAACCACTATTTACAAGACTGTCACTATTTATGATTGATAGACAGGGTTCAGGCTTTAAGCGTATTTGCGAAAGAGGAAATTTTTGCGCGTTCGTCCCAGCATCTCACAATAACTGATAACATACGTTGTCTAATTTTATACGCATATGAGCTTTCTGAACACGCTTTAGTATCAGTGCTCGTCTATTTTGTTTTGTTAATTACCTCGTTAGTAAACCAATACATAACTGCAGCACAGTTTGAATCTTCTCCATATTTATTATAAATGTGGCGCTCAAAACTGATTAATGTCCGTCGCAGACTGGGAGGAGCAGTTGCGCGCAGTTTACCTTCCCGGTACTTTAGACCGCGGTGTAAATGCAGAAAGCAACCGGTCTGGGACAAAAAAAAGTTCCTGGGAAAAAAGTTCCTGGGACAAATTGTTCCGGGTAATTTCGGTGGAAACGCGGCTATACATTTACTCCACTGTGTTTAGGCAGTAAATGTCATTTCCGTTGGCTTGCTAAAGAAATAAATCTCTAGGTTGAGTTGCCCTCTTCAATCGTACTGTTTGCACTGCCTAAATTAAGATATATATCTGGGTGTTGGTTTGTGTCACTCATCAACTTAAATGGTGTTTATTTATTTTTTTTTATTGATGGCCATATGTAGAGAGGGAGGCCACAATAAAGTTGATGTATACCTAATAAAAACTTTATATTATTTGGTTGTCTTGTGATGACTCCTTGGAATGTTTTCAATTAGGCTAGTTTAATAAAAGCAAAAAAAAAAAAAAAAAAAATGAATCAACAAATAATAATAATAATAACTTATAATAATAATTATTATCATTTCACAAAATTTTCTGAAATTAAATGAATACTTATTTTAGACAAAAACAATTGATTACATAATTATAACATAACATATAATACCAGAATATATAATAAAAAATATTTCATTCTTTCACAAAAATGTTTGTCAATTAATATGAGACAATTTCTGATTATTAATAATAATAATATATTCATAAATATATATATTTTTTGGTGAAATATTTATTTATTTATTCATTTTTCACTTATAAATGAATAAATGAATAAGCGGTCCTGTGCCGATAATATCAAAACGATCTTCCTGGCCAAAGTCTTGTCATGGTTAATAACCATTTTATGTTCACAACTGAACGGTATGTGAACAGGCAGTAAACACATTTAGCTTTCTAAAACCGGACTGACAACCGTATATCCTGATGCTGTGTGAAAGAAGCCTCATAATAAACCCTGCCAACACCAGTATATTATGTTTGACGATCAGGGCCAGAGACAAATGTGAGTTAAACGGAAGATTGGGGGAGCAGCGCATCAAAAGACCTAAAGCAACAAACAGAGAGGACACAAATGGATGGAGACAACATAAAAGGACAGTCAAAACTACAAGCTCATTGTTTGCATGGGCAAGGCTTTTATTTGAGCTTTGTTTACAGCCAGTGTGTTTGTTGAGCCTGACACAGTCTTTGATCCTGACTTCTTGCACTCAGAGACACACTGCGCTTGTGTATACTACCTGATGACGAGGACGAGAAAGCAAGTGACACATGGAACGACATAACAACAGGGGCTGACATGCAAAAAACAAACACCAAAGAACGAACAATGTTACGATACGCCCGAGCGAACATACTTCACCCATGTCTGAAATAGAAGAATTACGGCTTTCTCTGCTGTTTTTGGAGTGTATGTGGGAACTCTATGGGGGTTTCTCTCCGCTCCAAATCTAATTAGAGACCGTCAGAGCCGCAGCCATTGTAAAGGCTGCTAAGGTAATTAGCTCCTCTAATTGCATTCTGAAATATTGAATATAGGGATATGAGAATGAACACTGCTAGTTTCTCCTCCAGGAACAAGCAGTGTCTCTCCTCATCTCTGATTTGCTCTCATTCTCTCTCTCTGATAAAGGTCAAACAATATGAACTCAATGAGGGTGGAGTAATTGGTTTGGCGAGTGGAAACACAAGGTAAATAAGGCTATTTTTTTGATGCTGCCCTCAAGAAACGAACAGCTTTTTCATTAATGTGTGTTGGGGCAAACTAAGTACACAATGTATACAAGACACACGAAAAGGGCAATCACAAAACACGTACACACACAACTGATGCATGTGATAAAGTAATATGTTTGATGTCTGGTAGAGATGGATCGAGGGCCTTTCTAGATGAATATTACTGAGGTTAATTGAAAAGTACTATTACCGCGGCTGGAGTGAATTCTCAGATTGCAACATGCATGAAAATTAAAATAGTGGAAAGCAATCTTAATATTAATATTCAGTGCCTAGGATGTCAAAATGCTTAGCAGCAGGTGCCTGGTACAAAAACATAATTGTTTAAAATGACACTTTTTGTAATTAATAGTTTTATTTGATTTCTTTTCAAAGAAAGTGCGTGCGTATAAGCTGGGTTCTACCATATGCATGGATTAAATACAGAAGCATTACCGTTCAAAAGTTTGGTGTTTCGTATTTTTACCCCAAAGAAATGAACACTTTCATTCAGCAAGGACAACATAAAACTGATCAAAAGCAAAGACACACAGAAATAGAACAACCTAGCAAACTACAACCACATAAAAACATGTTAAAAATCACTCAGAACACCAAAGCAATGCTCTGGCAACAGCCCACAATACTCTAGCATCATCACATCAGTGCATTGTGTGTGAGCCAATTTCTTGCCTAGAAAAAGTCAAAATCTGGTAATTATTGTTATCTGGTTCTTCCTAATAATTATGAAGCCTTAGATCTCATAAAGAATCACTATACATGGCCAACTGAACACACACACAAACCACTGCACTCACACACACATCCCCACTAATGCTTTTGCACACACAATCTCAAATAACAGGAATAGAAAGGCTATGGCCATTGAAAGGATGGTGAATCAGAGATGGAGGGTGGATATGGGAGGAAAGAAAAAGGCCAAAGAGAGAAGAGCGATGGAGGCGGAGAAGGGAAAGAATAGATAATGCATGGTGTGTTCATGTGTGTGGTAGGGGTGGAGGTCATGGGAGGCGTGCAGGAGGAAGTGTAAATCAGAGGAAATGTGCTTCAGTATACAGTGTCACAGTCATAAGCTGCTCAGCTGTGCTCTGCTAAAATCTGAATTCAAAAATAATACACAACAAAGATATTTCTCCTTTTACCCACAAACTTTCAAACCTAAAAACAGAACTGTTTCGAAAAAAACTGAAAACAATATAACAGTGAAAAAATAAAGATAATACTCCATGTACCAGAATTTATTCATTTAAAATGCATGAATGTGATTTCAGTTGGTCTAAAGTGTTATAAAAATGTAGAAATCATTTTAGTCCTAATTAAATCAAATTTGTGTGTAAACAAACACTACCGTTCAAAAGTTTTAAAGAAATGAATACTTCTATTCAAGCAAGGACATTTAATTGATTAGAATGATCAAAGGAGACAGTAAAGACATTAATAATGTTGATAAACATTTAATGTCATTAATGTTGATATTTTATAATTAATAAAATATCTATTTCATATGAATACTGTTCTCTTGAAATTCTATAAATCAAGCAAACTTAAAAAATGTATCATGGTTTCCACCAAAATATTAAGCAGCACTCACAGACATTTAATAGCAGCACTTAACTGTTTGGAACCTTGGTACTAATAAATTGTTTCTTGAGCAGCATATCAGCATATTAGAATGATTTCTGAAGAATCATCTGACACTAGCTGCGCTTACATGGACCCTAATAGTCCAATTGTAATAGGACAACTAGCACAGTCAGAGTAAAAAAGTCACATGTAACCACATCAATCTGAATGAATTGGCCAAATCCGATTAAAATTTCATTCGGATTGTTAAGGGGTGGTTTAAACCTTTAGTAATCCGATCAAGGGGACATGTAAACACTTGATCGGATTGAAAACCAAAACTGAAAAGTATTGCGCGTTCATGTAAACACTACATTCGGATTCACCAATTCAACATTCAACAAAAGCTGTTCATGTAAACGTAGCCACTGAGGAGTAAAAGGCCTAGTAGTGTACTTGCAAATTGAAATATAGTCTGTGTTTCCCGCATAAGCACAAGCACTATGTAGCAGTACGCAAATCTATGCAATCAAGAGGTCTGCAATGTGGACCAGACCTTTTGCCATCTGGCTCCGCAAGACTATCGATTCCCCAACAGCAGAAGTTCAGGTTCAATCAGACTGCTGCTCAATAGGGCGCCACTGTTTACTCAATTTAGAAAGTTCACACAGCTTTTCATAGGCAAACTGAAAGCTGATTCAGTCACTATTCAAACACTGAAAGTAAATGCTGAACTTTCCTTTTATATGTCCATACTGATTCCTGTCTTCTTTGAGGACAGTCTTGACAAAAGCAGAAAAGGGTTTGCAAACTCACAGTAGCACTCACAGTTAATCTCTCAAGACTATGCTGAATAACGTGCAAATAGGGAATCCAATGCTTTGATCGTATCACTCAGTGACTCGCCGAGAGCTGTGTCTGAGTGCGAGTGTTTATGTATAAAAGTTTCAGAGAGACTTGTTGCCGCATTTAATCCATTTTCTTCCAGAGGGACTGTGGGAATACCTTCACAAGCAGGTAAAAACTCTTGAGAAGTTCCAGATTTGCACCTTTAGTCGGGGGTTTATCAAAAGTGATAGACAAGCAGGAACTGTCTCTCGGTGGACAGGTAACAGGTGTTTTTAACTTCCTTTCTCCATCACTCTTGGTTTTGTTGAGTTCTATGCTGTTGGTTTTCCATAGGAAATCTAAAGAAAAAATGTTTTTGACTGTCCCTTGCGGCTTCACGACACAAGTGAGAACAAATCCAAAAATGTTACTGTGATGTTTGTTTGAGTCAAGTCATATTGTGATTTCAAGATTCTATTGACAATATGAGATACACAGAAAATAATTGTGCAAAAACACGCACGTCTCCTATAGAAAGGTGCTAAATAGAGTGTTAAGAAAACATGAGCAAAGGAGCTACAAATGAGTGATGAAGTGAGAGGAGTAGAGAGATAATAAAAGAGAGACAGAATGCTCTCATGTTGTTTGCAGCGGTGAGCTGGCTCGGCTTTTAACCCATGGAGTTGGGATGAGAGCGGTCATCACAGCGGGGAATCCATCCATAATATAACACTCCACAGCTGGACTCTGCAGAGAATCGGCACCAACAGAATCATGCAGAAAGCTTGGCAGATTTCAGCACAATCTGAATGCCTGTCCTTAAAGGTGCAGTGTGTAATATTAAGGAGGATCTGTTGACAGAAATGCAATATCATATACATAACTATGTTTTCAGTGGTGTATAAAGACCTTACTTAATGAACCGTTATATGTTTGTATTACCTTAGAACGAGCCATTTCTATCTACATACACCACGGGTCCCCTTACATTGAAATTTTGCGCCACCATGTTTCTACAGTAGCAGTAAACGGACAAACGCGTTTCGTCACAATGTTGTTCTTCGTGCAAAGAAGCTAGCTAGTCAGCGAATAAAACACTGACACAATGATGAACAAGTAACAATAATATTTGCAATAACATATTGTTTTACTGAATAATTAATACTTCAATTACTTAATTTATCTTTGTAAAGAAACCTCATTGCTTAACTGGCTACTCTCTGCTGTCTCTTTTCCTGTCGGCCACCGTAACTTCTGTTGGTTGCAATTCGCAACCTCACCACTAGATGCCGCTAAAAATTACACAATGCACCTTTAAGTTCTACACATCTTTCGTCCCTTTAATGTACATTTAAAAAGCCACCGTACATAATTTCTGTAACACTAGCAGAACTAAAAACTAGAGGAGCACAATTCTGGATAAACTGAAAACCACAATTATTTGTTTGTTTGTTAGTTTCAAACACAGATCACAACTCTAGACAAAAAAAAAAAAAACGTAATTTACTAAAGGTTCTGACAAAATGTTAATTGCTGTGGTCTTTTTAAAATGTTTAATTAATCTAAATGAATTGTTTAAAAAATCAGTTTGAATGAATGATTAAATGACTCACTGGCTACGTTTACATGCACAACTTTTGTTTCAATCCGATTGATGAATCCGAACAGTGTTTACATGAACGCTAAACATGTGATCGGGTTGATGTGCGCGTTTATATGTCAGAAGCTTCAAATCGGAATAGATTTTTATGACATGCGCACACTGCACGAATATACAGAGTTTCCTGCTGTTTGCGCATAATAACTATTCTCCTACATTGGTTCTTTATTTGTTTTAAACAGCAGACTTAATATTTATCCATTTCTGGTCATAACTTGGAGATAATGAGCATATGTTGTGCTGCTTATATTGATCACGCAGTAAAAATGCCCCTCCCCGCAGCCAAAACCATCTGTGGATGAGAATCTGAAACAAGGACTGGTCGGACGTTGTCCTGCTCCACTTCACAGACGCAAAGGGAAAGGAGAATTTTAGAATGACGGGATACTCATTTAAATGACACTTTATTCAACAGGAAGAACAGCTTGTTCAGCGCGTCATACGTCATAATGCTATTTCAACGTCATAATGCTAATTCAACGACATGCGCAGTCCTTTCAGTTTTGGTTTTCAATCCAATCAAGTGTTTACATGTTCTCTCGATCAGATTAGAAAAGGAATAAACCACCCCTTTCAATCCGATCGAAATTTCACTCAGGTTTAATCAGACTGCTGCTCAATAGGGCGCCACTTTTTACTAAATTTTGAAAGTTCACACAGCTTTTCATAGGCAAACTGAAAGCTGATTCAGTCACTTCTTTCAGGAAAGTCTTGACAAAAGCAGAAGTCTGCAAACTCACAGAAGCATTCACAGTTAATCTCTCAAGACTATGCTGAGTAAATGCAATGTGCAAATAGGGAATCCAATGCTTTGATCGTGTCACTCAGTGACATTGTCATTTAGGAATAAGATTGTGTGGGTGTTTGAATCGAGACCACAATCTTTTAACGCTTAATCGTGCAGCTAATCAAGCAAAAACAGGTTCTTGAACTAAGTCTGGAAACTTAAGTCTGGAAACTTTGAGACATTGAAGAATTACTGTACTTTTGTACAGTACTGTATACTGTATAAGTAGAGATATGAAAAAGAGTGCTCTTTTAGAGAGAGAGAGAGAGAGAGAGAGAGAGAGGGTGAAGAAAGGGCTGAACACTGTGTTGTCTTGATTCCATGCTGTAGCTATCAATCTACTGCTCTAATAACCCTGCAAAAATCTCTGTGCAGTTATAGTTATAGTTATAGTTATAGTTATAGTTATAGTTATGGTTATGGTGTGGACACTGCTTTTTTAAAACTTTTGTTATAGACATCATCCTGGATGAGAACAGGCCTGTTCATCCAAAAATGACAAAAAAGAGAGAGCTTTATATATCTTTGGTGTAGATAGCCCTAATGTGCTTTACTAATCACACTGGACCTGTTCCTGAAAATATTTGTCACAGTTTTAAAGAGGCCTGAGGTAATTCCCTTCATCTGACAAAGCATATCTAGATTGTAAATGGAATATTTGACACAGGTTCCACAGAACATTAATTTGTCAGGGTCTTAATTGTGCTGGCGCTTGGCGCTGCAGTGGGGATCGATAGTCATGTAGTTAAGGGCAGGCAGGCTTCGTAGGCTCCATCTATAATTCATAGCAGCCTATAATGACAGACTATTAGCCATCCCTCTTAAGTGAGCATCCCCAGTCCTGTCAGAGCGGCTGTCAATCCTCATTCACATCAACAGCCCTATTGGCCCCTGTACTTTATTATTTTCCTTTTAACATGAAGCACTACAAGGAGCTCTTTTAAACAATGCATGCAATCTAAAGAGTGCAAAATAAAATATAGAGTATAAGAAGCCACGCTGTTGCATCTACATAATGTGTGTGTGGGTGCGCATGTGCATGTGCATTTCCCACAGCGCAAAACCAACATCTCCTTAAATCTCACTTTGCCGTTCACACTTCATTAGATCCAGTCCTGCAAAAAGGTCACTGTGGTTCTGTAGCATCTGCGCCATTCACACTGTCGCAATTCTCTCTTGCACATACATCTACATGCAAAGACCCAGGCAGAAACACTCACACTAAAATTACACCATGTCCAATCGCCTCTAATCTCAACAGCATGGGGTCTGCTTGGCTTTCTGAGAGAGAGAGAGAGAGAGAAATAGATCCTTGCTATTTGGACAGAGGAAGTTGTGCATATTTGAGAAATAGTGTGGAGAAAAACAGCCTGTTCGCCCACACAGACTCATAAAGTCTGCCCGGATGTGACATCTTTACATTTTCTAAAAAAAATAAAAAATAAAAAAAAAAGTGTGAGCTATGAGTGATTTTCAGTATGTTGCTATTTGGTTGTTAGGGTTTTCTGGGTTGTTGCTAGGATGGCTTCTGTTTAGGTTTTTTTCTTTTTTTACTGGCAATTAAAGCCACTCTTCAAGACTCATATTCCAAGAATCTAGGGACCAGAATATGATATGTAGGCTATATTATAATTCTAGCCGATACCAATAAAGTCATAATTATTTCGGTTTATTGCTAATTACGGGTAAATGGCTCGTATTAAAATTCTGTATAACTTTGTGGGAAACAAAATTACATTACAAATTAATATACATTAAATAAACTAAAATTCTAAATAAATTCTAAATAAAAAAGTTAAAAGCACTAAAATCAATTGTTTTAAATGCTACAAGTGAATTTAAGCATCACAACATTATGGGCAATATAACAAATGGATCAGCATTTAGAAAGGCATTAAGATATGCTAAAGATTACATTTAATAGTATTATTAAATTCTCAATGTTTTTAAAGATTAAGTAAGCGTTAGATGGTGTTGCAAAGGCAATCTAAATGTAAAAAAAAAAAAAAAAAAAAAAACCGGCAGAAATAAGAATGCAGAGTTAAATAAACAATATCAGCAGATACTGATAAAAAAAATATTGTGAATAGAAAATCTCTAATATTCCATCACATTCAAACAAGGGGGAAAAAATGTATTTTCACTTTAGCAATCACCTCTCATACAGACACTATAAACAGATACTGATGGATTATATTGTTTCAGCCTGTGTGACAAACATGTGGGAACTCAATTGAGAAAAAAAAAAAAAAAGACATTTGTCATATATCTTCAGTCATGACACAGGTTAAAAGGCTTTCCACCGCCAAGAGACTCATAATGACAGGGAACTCGACCAGACTGTGCCCTGCTGTCGGCAGAAGCCCCAATTGTGAGGCACTTATAGTGCTGCACTCTGTGGGGCAGAGACGTGGAGACAGTCCTTCAAGCAGCCATTGCATCCACCTGTAACCCCCATCAGACTTACAGCTCACAGAGAGTATCTGCCCTCTGCCTGCAACTCTCTCAGCTGTCTATTCATTGCAGTCCACAATCAGGAGGAAGAGCACCTGGGAATTCAGTTGGCACAATGGGCCGTCGCTCAATGTCTGGGCCACAGAATATTTTTTTGCTGTGCTTGTTTGTAGGGCTCCACAATTTGACCCAAAATTTTAAATAAGAACAAACACACAACAATACTATAATTATTATTATTATTATTATTAATAATAAATAAAATGAAACCATAAGTAATATTCCTATGTAATTTTACAGTAAAATATAATCATAATTTTATATTACAACTGTAAAATTACAATACTGATTTGTCTTAATTTCTTATTTCAAAAGTTATACCATCAAGCTTTTATTTGAACCAATCCACTCCGTAAACACTGAAAACACTGAATCATCGGCTGCTTGCATTTAAAAGAACACTGTCGTACTTAACTTTGAAACACACTGTGCATTTACTTACAAAATTAAAATCACAGCCTTTGCAATTTGATAATCACACTAAGCTAACTACTGTATATTGCCATTTCAGCTTTCTTTCCGATTAATCGTGCAGCCTTGGATGCATTAAAGTGGTTCTATTATGCTTTTTCACTTTTAGTTAGTGTATAATGTTGCTGTTTGAGCATAAAAAAAAAAGATCTGCAAGGTTAAAAAGCTCAAAGTCCACTCCAAAGAGAGATATTTTATCTAACAGAATCGACTTTTCAAGAACTACAACTAACGGCTCGTTTGGACTACAAAGCTTACGAACGTCTTATGAAGTAATAATGTTTTAAATTTAAATAAACCCTGCCCACAGAATACCCCAAAAAGTTTGCGAGGCCTGGTTAACCTCCGCTAGAGAAGATTAAGAGTTTTACACATGCTAATCGGTGCCACTGGGCCAGCTAACCAATCACAGCACATTTCGTATTTCGGAAGGAGGAGCTTCATCTAAAACGACGCGTTCGACCCAGACTGGGAAGAGAGGAGCTGTAATAATGTAAAATATGTGAAAAATTATCCGTGTTTTGAACAATCAAGCATGAGAACATATTCTAGTACACCCCAAAAACAAAATCAAGACTTCGTAAAAGGGCATAATAGGACCCCTTTAAACAATTGCTGTTAGATAATATTTATTTATTTATGCTAATTTCCTTTATTATTAGATTACCTTTAACATCTAACGTTTACTTAAAGTCAGGGCTGTACAGTGCGACATGTCACACGTGCTAAGGAAAAAACAGTCTGCGCTATGAATAAATTCTCCACAGTAGCACGGGTGCGATACGGTTTTGCATGTGTGTGAGACAGTGTGAAGTGAGCGTTTGTTGTGTGCTTGTTTGTGTGTGAGGTTAATCTATGGCTGCACAATTAACCTTAATTCTTCAAGGCTCAATTCTTGTGCCACTCCTGTTTAACTTGTATAATGCTCCCACTGAGCCAAATAATGAGAAATAACCAAATTGCTTCCCACAGCTATGAAGATGACACCCAGATCTACTTCGCCCTATCACCTAGCGACTTCAGCCCTGTTGACTCCATGTGCCAATGCATTGATGTAGTTAACAGTTGGATGTGCCAAAGATTTCTTCAGTTAAACAAAGACAAAACTGAAGTCATTGCATTTGGAAACAAAGATCTCAAGGTGAATGCATACCTTGATGCTAAGGGTCAAAAAAAAAAAAAAAAATCAGGTCAGGAATCTTGGTGTGATTTTGGCGTTGGTGTATGTCCAACTAATTGTACTTTATCCTATGTATCTTTTTTTAGACTTAATTCTTTTCATAAGTTTTATTTAATAATTTTTATTCTCTGCTTTTAGTGTTATTTTAAATCCTTTTCTGTATAAAGCACTCTGAATTACCATTGTGTATGAAATTTGCTATATAAATAAACTAATTTTAGTTATAAGGTGACATATTATGCCCCTTTTCACAAGATGTAATATAAATCGTTGGTGTCCCCAGAATGCGTGTCTGAAATTTCAGCTTAAAATACCACCCAAATAATTTATTATAGCTTGTCAAAGTTGCCCCTTTTTGGGTGTCAGCAAAATCGTGCCTTTTTGAGTGTGCCCTTTAAATGCAAATGAGCTGCTTTTCCCCGCCACCGTTCAGAAGACAGGTCGATCCTTTTACACGAGCTTCAGATACTCCAGCAATAACAAACGCGAATTTCACTCATCCAAAATCTCAGAAATAACCACCAGTAGCGGAGTGCAGCCTTACGGAGAGACTCAGGAAGAGGTTGCAACTTTTAAACTGCACCTGGACGTTTCTGAATGGTTAGTGGATACATGTATGTAGTTGTTGTGGCGTTACATTGATTCATCTCTTCGACTTGTACAGTCATGTTTAACTTTTACACAAGTTGACACAGTTCCCTGAGGTCTTTATGAGACAGCTGTGACATTTTTTTGGTCAAATAGTGTTCTGTGCTCGTCTGTGCAGCCAACGACAGAACAGTTTGCATGCTTTGCTCGAACTTGTGCCATTGCGTTAGAACTGGTTACACTGTTGTCGCATGCGAAAACCAAATGGCAGCGCCGTGGGTGGAAATGTGCAGATTAAGGGGCAGTAATATTATAATAAGATCCCCTTCCTACGACAGAATGGGAGCGAAATCTGGTCGGCTTATTTTTTGTCATGCTTGCAGAGAAAGGCTTACCAAAACAAAGTTACTGGGTTGACACTTTTCATGTTTTCTGGGTTGGTAGATGCACTAGGGACCTGATTATAGCACTTAAACACGGTCTGATTTTCATGATATATCCCCTTTAAGTGTTTTCATTTTATTTAAATAAAATAGTATAGAATTTTAATATTAAAAATATGAAAATAATTATTGAATCATCACATAACTATCAGCCAAAATGTCAAAATTGGTGCATCCCTAGACATGATAGTCATCTTGACTCTTGTGAAACTTGGTTAGTTTATTATATTTCAGGGCTCATCAACTTGAAATTGCTATATTGGAAGTCTGTGTCCCTCATTCTCTAGGGCACCGTTACCTTTCACTGTGCATCTACCTCATTCTTCTCTCTCCTGTCATAATATCAGTCTTCAAGCTGAACTACCTTCCAATCCTCAGTCATCATTACTTTTTCCATCTTCGTTCTTTAACATCCAATTATTCCTATTATTTGCTATTATTCCTTCTCTCTCTCGGTTGTGAGGCGCACAAGTGCAGAAGCAAACTCTTTCCAGCATTGAAAAGTCATTGAAAGTAACAGGATACACAGTGCATCCATCGACGTCAACACTTCCCTTAAATCAGTCTAAGTAATCAATAGCCACAAAGTCTAGCTCTCAAGTTCTGTAAAAAATTGTGCCAGCCGGTTGCAAGCACATTACTGTAAAGGGTCTGGCCTTCCCTTCTGAGAAAGAAACCTTGGTCTGGGTAGAGTTATGGCTATAGTGACTGCGCAAAGGCTAAGGAAATGCTTCTCTTGAGTAGCTATAAAGCAGTGGTTGTGAAACTGAACACATCGGGCTACGATCTCTCTATCATGAAGCTGTGCTGACACATCAGTGATGAGATGCGCGCAATGTTTTTCAACATGAGCAATACTCGCATCACTAAGTCAAACCTAATATTTTATAAATCGACACTGAGAGTGGGATAACCTCCATTCCCACAAATTCATCAAGCAGTCAGTCAGAGGCTCCAAAAGTATGTCTCGCTCCAGTGTTACAGCGATTTATAGCTATATTTCAGTCATGTCTCCCTTTCACTGGTGGTCATTCATCAGGAATGACATAAATCACCCTCCAGGCACAAGGGAAGACCTTCTGAGGAAACCATTATGAATTACAAAACCTAATGAGTCGCCTCTGTCGGCAGTATTCTAAGGCAAAACCTGTTCCAAAAGTTTCTACTTCTAACATACCCATTTTTGGCAGAATTCTATGGCAGCATATGTATCCTTTAACAGAGAAGGCAATAATATGCATTGATTATAAATGTATCATTCAATAAATAGTATATAAAATGTGTCAAAAAGTTCAGTCTAATTAAAATTGACTATTTTAATTATGTTGATATAAATGCATTAAACAAATATTTTCCGGTTCAGACCAAAAAAAAAAAATGCTGCCTGTCTGAACAAGAACAGTTTTGAGGTCAAACTTCAGTTAAGATGCTGTCTCAGAAGGTAGCTGCCTATGCAGGCTGTAGGCAGTAGACAGCAAAGCAGCTCACTAGAGTTCAGAACAGAGCAAGAGGATCTGTAGGAGGAGAGCGCTTTAGTCCAACACTAATGACCCCAGAGCTGCCAACATCAGGATTTATTGGAAATATGACAGAGCATGACTTCTAATAAACACCAGAAGATGCATTTTAAGACACCTACACCCATGATAGTTGTGCATGCATTCACAGTCTGCAGAACCCCCAAGCATGGCATTTCTTTACATCTTATCTGTCGGTGGAAGAGTGATGCCCATTTTGCACTGAAAAAAAAAACACAGCATCTGCAAAGTCACGACACTCTAATTTCCATTACATTTATCTACACATCCATCAGACCAGCCTGAAGATTTAGAGCCCTCTCTCTCTTTTCTTCCTTCCAATCTATGCAGACTGCTCCTTTCAAAATTACCAATTTGCTGTTACCCAACTTCCCAGTTTGTGATTGTTTCTGGTTTTATGTGTAGGCCTATGTATGTACACGCATCTACAATTCGCCACGGTAACCCAAAAACTAAATGCATGCACCACCGTGGATATTCATGCTCATTATACCTGTGTGCAGATGGAGACAGGCTTCAGACACCAGGCTGAGACGGGTATGTGTGTCCCCAGAGACAGTGCTACCCTGCAGGGGTCCAGACAGCCCGCGCATCAAACACTGCATCGCGCATCTGCACGCCATCTGTCCCCAGTCGCTGCACAACTGCAAATGGCTGCGTCCCGTCTTGGAGACGCAGCACATCTTAATGCTGATCTGTGTACTGAGGCATTACAGGAAGACAAATAACACTACATAGTGTGCCGCAGATGACAGATTCACTACTGACGCTCAAGAACTAGTTTGGTTTAACCAATTACAGATCAGTGTTTGCTATGTAAACAAGTTGAACTAAACTCACTAGAATGAAGCGCTTCTCATTAAAATTTTGGGAAGATGGTTGGTGTATGTTGTGTTTCCAAATGCACATTATAAGCAGTGGTGAAATGGCCAAGATTATAAAGGACCCAAACTCACAGAACACAGCATGACAAAAGCAAATAGAAATCCATTATAATTATTGATGCTGTCTACACTGGATGCAACGATAAAACACATTCACGAAAGTAAACTGATGCCAAGTTCTGACATACTCAAAAGTGCTCGCACTACTTCTGACAAGAAGAACAAATGGATTCGCAACGGTTGCTTTGTCGCGTCAGTGTAGACAGCCTCAAGCATGTAGACATGTTCAAACCATATCACGATTTCGGTTTCAATTCGATTAAACCTGCAGACCTACAGTCAGTAAAATTCAAATATCCTCACTGTGCATGTGCATGTGATTCTGATTGTACACATAGCACTGAATTCATAATTACCATGGATGTGTAACTAAAGCCAAAGGTAAAACATTAAAACATTACGCTACCTACACATGAAGCTTCTTCACATTGTGACTTAACCATCAACTTGACACTCAATTGAACCATCTTGAAATAAACGTACATGATATACATTTGTCAAGCATATGACATCTATTACCACCCTAGTCACAAAAATGATACTTAGAGTGACAGTATGAGTCAGTCACACACGCTACAAACAAAAACCCACACATTCTCGCAGATGAGATGCATCTGTAGAGTGAATCAAAGACAACAGAAGACATAAAATCACTTTGATTTTCCCTACTCTGACTAATCAGCGGATGAATCTGCAGTGAAGCTGATGGAGAAAACATGACCGCAGAGAAACTCTGATACCATCTTTTATGCAAAAGGCATCCTTTGAAGAAAGATGAACAATTAATAACTCATAACCTTAAACTATCAGCATGCAGCGTGGTGATGACTTCTACACAGCCAAGAAATGGCATAGACGGACTAGAATACATTCTAAACAAAAATACAATCAGGCGATTCTGGTTCCTTTAACAATTATTTTAGCACTTTTGAGGAAGAAAAATAAAAACGTGCAATTCCATTGTAAAATAATGAAATTATTTAGATAATACATTTAGATCTTCATTAATCTGACTAAAATGGTCATGCTGTATGTTTGATCCATTTGTAAGAACTAACTCATAAGGAATCATTCATTTGGGAATTGAACCACACTGGTCATGCTTTATGTTTTTGATTCACTAAAAAGAACTGACATAGAAGTAATTCTACAGTAAGTAGAAGTTACTAGAGTAACATCCCTGCGTGGCTATGTCTGATGGAAGTATTGACAAGCTGAGCTACCCTGTGTGGTGCGAGGTAAAAGGTGTCTAGAAAGTGAGTTAGCTGAATCCTCCACAACCCAGCATACTTTTCTCAGCTTATGTCATACTAATTATACTGTGATACCATGGACACACCATCACTGACATAAACACTGCTGGTAGAGGGTGTCCATAGCAACTCTCTGTCTGTTAATATTTTCATACCTGTTGCTTTCTGAATGTGGATGTCCCTACTCTTGTGCTCAGCAAGGAATGCAATGCACACTAATACACTAAAAAAGAGGGGACAGAAAAAGGCTATGGGGAATTCAGAAACATCTCAATATCTTTACCTGCGTGAAGTATAATCTGAACATGTAAATCTTTGTACTAGAACAAAATTTACATTTTGTACAACTATTTGTACTATAAAAATAATTTTCTTGAATTAGAGCAATGCAGAACAAACTGTGAAATTCTTCTAACAAATCTTTCAATTTAACCGGAGAATTCATAGTAAGATATCAATAACCTTGCATTACTTTCACAGTAATGGTTCTGAAAATATCTAGACCAGTTGTTCTCAACAAGGGGGCCAGTGCCCACTAGGGGGCCTCAGCAAACTACCAAGAGGACATCAAAATCTAATTTATCCCCAGGGTAGCCTCATTTTAAAACTGTGATTTCTAGACCTGGAAAAAGTGAAAAGGAACAAATACTTTTAAAAAAAATGCCAATGGAGTTTTAATGAATATACATTCTTCTGGTTATGCCAAATCTAAAGTATTTTATCGGGTAGAGATTGTTAGCAACATATATATTTTTAGATCCTTATCCAGTAAATCACAGTGGCTGGAAAAGTCATGCAAATTCATAAGTAAAAATAAAAAAAAATAAAAAAAAAGAGTGGGAAGAACATTCAGCTCTTGGATTCATTAATTATTCCCTTTAATTATTTTGATTTTAATTGACAGAAACTAGGAGTACATATATCTATTTTTTTTAAATAACTCTAAATTAGGGTTGGGGGGCCTTTGAATGCTGTTGAGAACAATGGAGTCAAAAAAAGGTTGCAAACCACTGATTTAGAGATACAAGTCAGAATGTTTGCAGTCAAGCAGCAGTGGCTGGTATCAACATCTTTCTGGAGTGATCTGATTACAAGTGATCAGTACTGTGGTAAATGTAGCTGTCAACGGGATTCGAAATGCTTTATATCAGAAACAAGCCTGAACACATTAAATTTGTAGTGCAAATGCTAATCAGTCCTGATGAGTCCCAGCAAAAAGTTAAGTTCAGTGTAACTGAATAAGTTGGCAAAACTCAGAAGAATTGAGGTAATCAATTACCTATTTTTTTTAAGTTAAGAAATTCAAAAAGTTTAAGTAAGCAGAACTAGCAGATTTACATGTAAATTGTATAAATAAAAATTGTATAAATAAACTTTAAGTATTTGAGTAATCTAACTCATATGTTTAACTTAAAATTATCATGTAATCTCAACTTTAATATTTTTAGTAGTGGAAACATGACTAGCTTATTCAGCACCATGCTAATTGGTAACACTATGTTTTGATTAGCATAGCAATTGCCGAATGAGTAAGACAATATAGAACATTTAACATACATCTGTTCTCAAACCAAGCTCATGCTGCACTCGTCAACATGATGGTAACCCCCCAAAAAAACCAACATAACAGAAACTCTTCTAAATTAGCATAGCATAACATTAAACACTACTAAATATAACACTTAGCATTTATCTTGCACAAAATAACATTACTGCATCCGAAATCAAATACTTCCCTACTATATAGTATGCAAAAAAAAAAAAAAGGGAAGCCAAAAGAGCAGTATGTCCAAATTCCTAGGATTGGGATATTCCCCAGTAGGTGAAAAGTACCCTGACGACCTACTACTTCCGGAGAGATTCTGAAGTGAAGATTCGATGGACATTTTACTATCCCATGAGGCCACAGGAGGGGATTTAGGAATGGAAGTAAAGTGACGCAACTAACGCTGATAGATCACGTGACAGTAACAACATGGCGGATGTAGTACGTCCGAATTTCGGTCACACTACACGTATGCATACTATATAGAGCAGGGGTGGGCAAACTTTTTGGCTCAAGGGCCACACTGGGTTTTAAAATTTGACAGGGCCCAGTAGCAGATTATGAAACACGATCTCATGAAAGTGAGTATCTATACCACAAATTTTATTTCTCATGCCATTTATACGCCAAAAGTGTTTTTGCGTGCATATGCTACGCACTGTAAACCCCTTGGTTAGGATTAGGGGTGCGGAGTGCGTGCCTATTACACGCTATAAAGTGCGTATCATATGCACGCGAAAACTGCGTATCATAAGCACTACAAATACAATTCGTGGTATTCGCACTTTCATGAGATCGGGCTGAGCAAACACATTTACGTTGTGGCAACGTCTGCGCGAAATTCAACAACTAAGAGACGACATTCTGACAATACATTTTTTATGCTAGATATCCCCCATTTAGCATGTTATGTTTTGAGGTAAATTTTTAATTAGTCAGATGTTAGATAATTATAGCCTATACTTTTTAAATATTGTTTATCCTTATTATTATTTAATGGGCCTAACAGTAAATTAGGAACAAAACACCTGCAAGTGTACACTTAGAAGAGTAAAAATGACAGAACGTTCCGTTAATTCAACTTTATTAAAACTGCATATGGCAATCAATTTGCACTTCCAAAAGTCATACATTTGTGGAAAAAAAACGAAATAAACGAATATACAAATTTATTTTAAGTATAATAAAATAAAACATAAAAAGCAAAGGCAGATAAGAACATTTAATGAACAAAACCGGGTTCTGTACATGGCAGACAGGGGAGCGTAGTCGAAAGCCGGTAAGGTCGGTAAACGGAATCAGTCAGGATACATCCACAAATCCAGAGGAGCAAAGAAACTAAATAGCAGACAAATCAAAGGAAAAACTAAACAGGTGTGCAAGCGGTTACCAAACATTTTTTTCTCTGTGGGTTTCCAAAAAAGGAAAAAACATTAACGTGCAACAAGTCTATGCGCTTAAGTAGCTGTCTGTTTGGTTTCCATGGTGACGCGTCATCGCTTGTTACGTGACACACCGCAGCCACAACAGCGCTAAATGAATGATGATCTGCTTTTATGTCATTTTTCCTTTTTTACATTTGTTAGCTATGGCATGAAATATCTGATATTCCGATTGTCAAATATATGCAACGCAATATATATATAGCAAAAAGTATTGCAAGAAAAATGCAAAATGAATGCGATATTAAGACTATTTTTTAAATACTCGACGGGCCGGATTAAACAGCCTAACGGGCCGTATGTGGCCCGCGGGCCGTAGTTTGCCCACCCCTGATATAGAGCATGCTTCTTTAACGGTCGCAAAGTAAATTCAAATTCAAATGTAGTACCTACTCAGTACACGATTTTGGATGCAGCATATATAACCATTTTAGCATTCACTCTCCCTTTCAAGTGCCATGAAGCATGGCATGCTGGGAAAAATAAACCTCAAGCCAGTTTCAATTAAATTTAAGTTAGTCTAAATTAAAAGAAACAAGAAACAATTAAACAATTCAGATTACTTCAAATGTGTTGGTTTCGTGAACTCAAAAGGAAGTTCTAAATACTCATTAAAGTTAATGTTAGAACTATTTTGTTTAATATAAGTTTGCTCTACTCAAACCAATTAATTATTTTGAGCATTAGGTAACAGTGTTCTGCTCAAAAGGTCACTTTTGTGTTTTGATTAAAATAAGTATATTTAGAAGCAAAAATGTGCAGACTTCTTTCCTTTTTAAATTGTCACACTGCATTAAGTGACGAATGTAGTCACGAAATAATGACTATCCCCTCAATATCGGATCACAAGTGGTAACAGGAGACTCAATCGAAACAGGTGTAAAGATGTCTCACCACTTGTGATCGGATAATCGAGACTGATGTTAAAGGCAAGGGTAAAAAGGGCTATTCTCATTCTGTAATGAAACAAGACCTGTCACACTTATCAACTGACAGCCACACCCTGATATGCCCAACCTTGACCCCAGGGGGCACAGCTGCTCGTTTTTAATACAACAATGGATAACAACAAAAGAAAGGAGATCAAATGTCCAATTAGAAACGATCTCATCAATCCTAACCTTGAGCACACAACCTGTATTTGCGTACATCCACATTTGTGTGTCTATATGGCTGCAGTAAGAAACCTGACACAGCAGTGCGGTCAGCTCTGCCTGCTGGCTTTGTTCCTGCAACACAAAGAGGGAAACAAATCTGTGGGGGTGTTTGGGGGCTTTCCCCCAGCCTCAGTTTGTGAACAACTGTGTGTCTTCTGTTTTTACAAATCCTCTCATGGAAAAATGATGCTTATAGACCTGAAACAGGACAACTGGTCCAACTCAACGGAAGATTGCTGTTGCCAAAGAGACAACTGGAGCTTTAACACAGTTAACCAGAGTGCTGAGTCAGTGAGGGAAGTCTGGGGTTTTCGAACAACAGCCACACGGCTCCTGACACAGTGAAGAGCGCTGGCAGATATTTGGACTTCATTAGCGCTTGTCCAGCACCTCAAACAAAATATAAAAATCTGTTTTTCTTACACTCTCGAGGCAAAACAGGAGAGAGGGTGGGAAGGAAAGAAATGGGGAGAGAAAGAGGGATGACAGAGAAAGTAGGTTACAGTATGTTGTTGTGGGTGGCAGTTGATGAAGCACTGAAGTTGGCTAAAATTAAAATAGGTTTATGTATAGGGGCTTTCACACCGGTTAGTTATAGGAACTCAATTATAGGAACGAGCCAACTAAATTTTCCAATGGCAGTTTTGGGCAGGACTATCTACTTGTTGACCAATGTCAGACAAAACAATTAAGACACGATTGAAAACGATGATTATGTTAGCATCACACACGTCACATTTAAATAAAGCTATCACTAATCAAAGACAAAAAAATAGTAGATTTATTTCCCTAATAAGGCAAAGATTAAGAATGACACAGTTCATTCAATCATATTTCATGGCCATGGCTAGAAAATGAGCTTTGTTGTCATGTGACGACTGCTAGAGTCTCACAATCTGCTAAAATGTGTCAAGGCTAAACTAAGCTAACCAAGGCTAAAATAAACTTTTCAGAAATCAAAAGAAGAAAATGTAAAGAACAATTCACCAGAAGGAGTTTTTCCAGCAGGAGGAACAAACCATACAAACAAACAACAGTCACAGGAGGTTCCCCACTTAAAAACCGTATGTGATAATTTCATCACAAATAACCATTCCAAACATCATCGAAATGTAGATAAACATAGAGAGGTCTGTCAGGAGAGTATGCATGTCTGGACCCAGTTTGCTCTCAGAGCTGGGATTAGTGCTGCATTACCAGCTCTTTATCATCGGGATAATCAGCCCATCATTAAGGGGGAAATCTAATGGGATGTTAGGGGGTACAAGAGCCCTGTAATCCGATTACAGCGATGAGCTCATTAGCCATACCTCTATTCCCCAAAAACATCAAGCAAAGTTCTGCAATTTGATTTCCAGAACAGGGAAACAATAAGGACCGCAACAAATCAATAGGCAATCGGTAATCTGTAAATCTCATCAAATGAATCAAGAATTTGTAGTGCTGTAATTGAAAGTATGAAAATAATTACTGATAATACATCTGTGACATCTAGTCACCGTTTCATTACCATAATGTGTGTTGTTGGGGCTTCCAAGCCCTTTCAGAAACGAATCAGACGATTGATGTTCCCACTTGAAGCAAGGCCCAGACACACCAAAGAAAAGCGCAGATAAAGGAACGGCGAGAACGGGGAGGAAGGAGGATAACACGCACACGAACGACATGACAAAAGCAGGAAGGGAAGCTAGATAGGAAGGCAGAAGGATGAGAGGGCACAAAGGATTGATGTAGAACAATGGGACAATGGATCCAAGTGGAAGAAAAAAGAGAAGTAAACAGCAGAGGACATAAGTGAGTACTTCTCTCTTGGCTCTCAACATTTTTCAATAACTTCCAACCCCCTCCAGGAATCTGTCTCTCTTCTCGAGCTCTAACTCAGGTGTCCTGCCGGAGTTTATCAGCGAATCGGGCTGATGGCCCCGTCATACGATTGCTTGGATCAGCAGAAACACACAAGGTATAGAGACACACAGGAAAGTGATTGCCACTATCATCCACAAAACACATGAACATCCTCTCCTCATCCACACTGCCTTCCTCCTGGAGCAGAGAGCCAATCAGATCACTGCGCTGCAGCTAATAAACAGCACAACTTTAACAGTGAGCAAATGTCCACTTCTGCATTAGCATTGAGAAAAAAAGACAGCGAGTTATTCTTTGATGTACTATTTATGTAACATCATGCTTTTATCTGGTCTGTTTAAAGGTACAGTTCACCTAAAAATGAAAATTCTGTCATCATTTACTCACCCTCATGTTGTTCCAAACCCATAAGGACTGTGTTCATTGGACCACAAATGATGATATTTTTAACAGGAGATTGATGTGATTTTATATATTCACAGCAATTTAGATGAAGATAAAGTGTGAGATTTCAAGCAGAATAGCAAAATTGTAATTGTTTTCAAAGAGATTTCCCAAGAACATCCTTCATCTGCTACTGGTTATGTTGAAGTTGAGAAATTAACAGAGTTGCGAAATTTATTTATTTATTTTTAATTTGCTTAAAAATAGTGGGAAATCTGCCATTGTTGCTATGTTGGACAATTACCTATGTATTGCTGGTAGTTGTCTAGGCATAATAAATAGGGAAATGAGAAAGTAACAGGAAAAAAAGATAAACTTCACCTATACAATTAAATCAGACCATCCTTTTAGAACAATTACACAGAGTAGAAAAAACTGACAGGGAATTTCATGTAAATAAATGTAATGGATTTTTTTTTTTTTTTTAAATGGAACAGTATTGCTCCTATTTGCATATCCACAGTCAGAATTAGCATTCCTGCCTAAACATGATTAATAAATAAAATTAATTAATTCATGATTAGCTTATTCAAGGCTCCATTATGGCATGGTGACATGAATTATAATTATTTTTTTATTTTTTTAAATAATAATAGAAAAAAAAAGGTATTGAGAAAGATTTTGCCCCATGTGCTCCAGGGTTTTTGGCACCCACTACCTCCCCTATCAGCGTGCCCCCTCACAGTCCTTCTGTCACTGGCTCTCCATCCTCCTCTGCTCTTCTTTTTCTATCCCATCTCTCAGTTGCACCCTCAGCAGCTCCCGCCCCTGCTCATGTCTCTCCTAACTTTTCCATTTGTCTTTTCAAAAGCACCGCCTACCACAGATGGGCAACCCCGGTGACCAATTAAACAACTCCTCAGGATGGCCACAGTCACAGGCTTTACCATCTGATCAGTCTGTTGAGGTGTGTTTAACATGCGCAAGTGCACGAAATGTTACATTGTGAGAAAGTGAGAGAATAAACGAGTTTATGATTCATTACATGTGCCATGGTGTGTGACTAACAGTTAGTTTTGCCAAAGTGTGACAGCATTATGTGTGGGTGAGGAATTGCTCTCGTAAACCATGCGTGGGAGAACCGAGGCTTCGCCGAAGGATTAAGGCGACAAAGGATACAAAGGCTGCATGGCACTAATGCAGCGGCTGGTTGTAAACCACAATGGAATTGTGTGATATCCTTCATGGCGAGCCAATAAAAAAATCCCTCTGATTAAACAACCACAAATACTATAGAGAGACTGAGCCAGTCTGGACATTAGAAGTACAAAAGAGTCATCGGGAGAGGTCAAATCCATTTATTTGCAAGACTGAGCAACCACCGTGTGGACTCACGGTGAGAAATCAGCCATACGAAGAGCCAAGCTAATATAATAACTGGCTGCGTAGCATGAAAAGAAACAGAAGGAAGCCATCCAAACAGGGCAAGCCTTCAGCTGGACTGTGAGGGCAAAATAAACAGGACATCACACAATTAAAGGAACAGTCATTCCAAACCTGTATGTGTTTTCTTCTGCGGAACATAAAATATGATGTTTAATAGAATGTCCAAATTGTCATTTTCCCAACCCAGGCTCATTGCAAAAACGTGCCTGTAGACATTTGTGCAAAATGATATTGCACTGCTTCTTGCACGTTTCATGAAACTTTCAAAGTAAAACATCCAGTGAGTGGCACTACAGTAAATTGGCTTGCTTCTACAAGTCTTTGAGGTTTTTTTATCGTGATTCTTGTTTCCCAAGTTTACTACATCAGAAATACAGATCTACATATACAGTAGAGCTGGTTATGTGATGCAAATGTCAAAATGTATTAGTTCTAAAATCATGCACTATGGTAAAAGTATTTTGAGGTCATAACATAGTATTTTACAAGGAACTGAATGAAAATAAGTATTTATTAATCTGCCCGTGTAATAATAATTTGTGTGAAAAAGAAGAAAAGTTGGTGTTTTATTGCCAGTATAGTTCAAAGTAGTAGTATGCGCACATCCAGATAACTTTAGGCAGGTGCGCGAACAAATCAGTCACTTCACTAGAGAGTAAACAAAAATCGGCACACTGCCACTGCTGCTTCCAAAGAATTAATTTATTGAACAATGTTTTGACCCGAAGGTCTTCGTCAAGCATGCCTGACGAAGACCTTCAGGTCAAAACGTTTTTCAATAAATTAATTATTTGGAAGTGGCAGTGTGCCGATTTTTGTTTACTCTTTACTGCCACTTTAGTTCATTTCAATTGGAAACTGCAGTGATATATATGTTTTTGGCGTTCTGCAAAAATCTAGGTAGAGGCACATTTTTTCTAATGAGCCTAGGTTGTCTTTTGCATGTAGTAAAATTAAATGGTGACCAACTGCTGTCAAGTTCCAAAAAAAACACGCTATCATAAATGTAGTTTTTACAACCCGTTCACTACATTCCATACTTCTGAAATCATATGATAGACAGCCTCGGTCACCATTTATTTCCATTGTAAAAATATGTAGAAATCTGTAAAAAGAGCAGATTGGGGTTTCTGCAAATTATCTCCTTTTGTGTTCCACAGATTTCAAAAGACATAAGGGTGAGTAAACAGTGACACAACTTTAATTTGTGGGTGACCTATTACTTTAATGCCCGGACAGACTGCAGGATCATGGGTGGTACTGAGGGAAGCAGCAGAGTATCTGAACGGCAGGGTCTGCGAGTAAGAGGATGCCCACGGGTGTGGCAGAGAGGCAAGAAAACAGAAGGGGTGTAGAGGCACACATCCAGGTGGGCAGCAGATGCAACCAACGAACACCCGTTCCATCTCATCCATGAGAAGGGTGGGATGTACGGATGGGGTGAATGAATTTTCCTACAAAATAGCAGGCTGGGTGGAGGAGTCTCTGAGCGGGCACAGGTGGCAGCATATGTGCACTGTGTCCTGGTCTATTGAATATGGCTGACATAAGCTTGAGGGGATTAGCATCCACAACATCCTTTATATGCCTAGCAGAGGGGAGCAGGAGAGACATGTACATTATTCAAGGTCCAACAACTTCTGATACTGACTAGATTCAACAAAAACTGTCCTGTCATGTTTTTCAATTAATTAAATTATTTAAGAATAGAATAATACAGATGTAACATTTAATGCACTGGTTGTAGAATTCCTTGAATAGAAAATGAAGTCAGAGATTGACTGATTTTGGCTAATGGGTCACGGTTTTGCAGGTTAGCATGGCCCAGTTAGCCTATGCGGTCTTAACAATATACCATCTGGTTTCAAAGACCATCTTTCTACATCATTCAAGCCATTTATAAATCGCTAAAATTTCGTAATGTAGATGTCGGTCCAGTGCCCAATTTTTTGAAGGGCTTGAAAAATACAGAAAATGGACTGATATTTGTCCCTGTCTGTGGTCAGGCCACTAATATTCATGTTGAAAAGCTGAAATTGGAAAGCAGTGCTGGCAGGAGTTTAGGGTAAATCATGAGCGTGACATTGCTTTAATGAGTTGGATTTTAAAGACAACAGATTGTCAACTTTGCCCTGTGTTGGCACTGCAACGCGACCTGTAATATACGGAAGAAAAAAAAATACTTAAGCCTGAGTGGCTGAATAAGCCTAATGGGTAGGCGTTTGGTTAATTAATTCGTTAAATTCCCTCTCTCATTTTAATTAGATTCTTTCCAGCTGAATGTAAATTGTGCCTTTTAGAATTTCTGGTCTTGGGCTGAGTGGTTTAAAACGTGCTTCAGATTAGAACTGAAATAAGATGAAAATCTCTAGACAGGTTTTAAGGATATGAATATAGTTGGTTTGGATGCGGACATGGTTGATTTGGATTTCAAATGCACACTCACCCAGCTCTTTACCTCAAGAAAATGAGACATGCTGGAGATTTTCAGTAAGTGTGCATAAAAGCTTGGTATGATGCAAGCAGAGAGGACACATCTGCACTGAGTAAATGATGCACTTATCTTCAGGGCTTTGAAGAACTGGCTGGCTGGGCTGCTGATAAAGAGGGGTTTTAAGGGTGTGTTGTCCCGGTTATACAGTTAAATGAGCTACAGGCTGACTGCTAAGAGTGGGAATCAGTAATACCATATTATATCGACATCTGGGTCACAATACAGCAATATTGAATATTGCAAATTTTATGTTTAGTGTGCATTCAAATTGTCATTCAAAACTGGTGATTGTTTTTACTTGTTTTTCTCTTTCATCTGCATTGGACATCAGCACAATTACATACATTATAGATGCTTTATTAGGTACATCTGTTCAACATCTTATTAATGCAAATATGTAATCACCCAATCACATGGCAGCAACTCAATGCATGTAGGCATGTAGACATGGTCGAGATGATCTGCTGAAGTTCAAACTGAGAAGAAAGGTGATTTAAGAGACTTTGACGCAGCATGGTTGTTGGTGCCAAACAGGTTGGTCTGAGTATCTCAGAAACTGCTTCTACTCAGATTTTCATATACAGCCATATCTAGGGTTTACAGAGAATGGTCTGAAAAAGAGAAAATATCCAGTGAGCAGCAGTTCTGTGGGTGAAAATGCCTTGTCGCCAGAAGTCAGAGGAGAATGACCAGACTGGTTGGAGCTGATAGGAAGGCAACAGTAACTCAAATAACCACTAAGGCAAAAGGGGTCCAACCCGGTACTAGCAAGGTGTCCCTAATAAAGTGGCCGGTGAGTGTATATATATAAAAAAAAACTTATAACTGAAAGGGGACACAGAAACCACTGAGGCCCTTTAACTCAAATTTAAACTAATTATGTAAGACATTTTAAGTAAATCAAAAATTTCAATTCCAAATAATGAGAAAAGTGATTAACATTTTAATGAGCTGGGTGAAATGGTAATATCTTTTACTAACTCAAGGGAAGGTTGATTATTGATTCAGGGCTACAGTGCCGTTATCCACGCACCAGTGCACCTCGACAGCCTCCTTTTTATGGCTTATGCAATTATGCATTTGCATAGGTGTGCATTTGCACACACACACACACACACACAAAGCAAAGGTGAAAGTGTGATTGTGTACAAGACAATACACGGGGATTGCTTGCAACAATAGGATGTGAATTTATAGAGGCATTACCATTACACTGTCGCAAATAACCTGACGAGCAAAATGTCTGTGACGGCAAGGTCACCCCAACGGAAGACGTAGCGCTCATTCAGGGGACATGATCATGGCATGACAGGCTTTAATGGGCTGCTGCAGAGACTAGGAGTCAGAAATGCCTGGAATGATTTATCTGATTTATAGGTATCTTATTCATCCGTTCTTCAGCTTCATTTATTGCTTCATAACTCTGCACTGACCTGAAGGAGCAGCAGTCAGAAAGGTGAACCGTCTGGGAATAATTATAAGCTTTGGTGAGCATCATAAAAGCAGGTGATGAGCAGATAGGGAAAAGACGTACTGATGGGCTGTATGCAAATAAGTTCACAGTGAGAAGAGAAGGGCACCTTGAGCGCCACGTTTGCGTATGCGCACAGGAAGAAAACACAAATATATTAATTTGAATTCAACCAAGGGCGTTAAATCTTTCACATGGAGATCTACAGTCCTGCAGAGTTAAATTTCAACCCTTGATTAGCTGGTTGAGTATCGTTTGATTAGACTTGGAAGTAAACTCTGCGGGAACGCAGATCACGTGCGAGGCATTGTCAATGGGATGCCTGAATGCGGTGTATGGTAAAGGAGAAGCTACTGAATTCATTTACAAACCATATTCATATTCTTTTTTTTTATTCCAAAGGATTTGTTGCATTCATTAGACACTGCTGAGGAGAGAATGCCTGGGGTTTAGTGGTTTAAGCAAATCAAATCTAAAGCGACGCAGCAGAGGAATGCCCATTCTTCCAATGTAAAGACAAACCCGGTTGACACCATCGTAATATAAACCCATTAAGCCACTCTTAATAGCAGAGAGCTTGTTATTGTTCATGTTAAGGCCTACGTTGGTTCCAAGTGCATTAATTCCATCACATAAAGGCAAATAGCTAAAACAGAGGCCCTTCTCCCTGGTTCACCCATTATTTGAGGAACAGCTCCATGATGCCGGATTGATCAACCAAACCCAATGGTAGTAAGAGAGCAGATAGCAGAAGGTTGATTCACTGGATTCTTGCTCTTTCTCCATCATGCTGTTAAACTTTCTTCTCTCCTTATGCATTTTTTCTTAATAGGTCTCTCAGCCACTTACCGTTCAGTCCACTTCAATCTTCTGATAGCCTTCTGGCAGCTCCTGGTTGGTAACGGTGGAGATTGTTCAGAGCAAATTACAGCTTTAATATCTTTCAATTACTGCTAAAACCAATCTGTCCGTGCCGGAGGAGGCATCTCAGTACACTTTATACCATTATGTCATTACTTCAGGAGCCCCTCCGATGGCCGAAGGGACTGTCAGGGAAATTGAAAGAAAGAAATCTCTCCAACAGAGCAAACTGCAAATTGTACGTGCCAAATGAAAGAATGTGGAAAAAGTAGCAGAGACACAACTGAAAAGTCTTAAGGACTACTCACACCTGTGTATACATCCATATATTCAGCACGACAGAATTTTAAATCCAAACGACTGATCTCTGGGATTTATTTCTTGGAACATCACATTTAAAATGGTTCTACTACCTGAAAGGTTTCACTTTAATAAATGTCCTGAGAAATAACACTTTTCTCTGTGACAACCTAAGTCTCTGTAACAAGGAACAAGTTGAGGGAGCTGTTTTTTAAAAAACAAATCTGAAGTTCTCTCTGCATGTCAATCATTATGCATGCTTTTGGAAAGAAGACATGTAGTTGTTATAGGGGATGTAATTCAATGGCTAAGTGTGGCAGAGGTTAGCAAAACATCTGGATCACCTTAAATGGAACAATACACCCAAAAAATTATATTAAATGCTTATTCACTCAACCTTGTGTCGTTCCAAACCCTCTCATGTCATTAGTTTTCTCTGTGTTGAACACTTAAAAATATTTTAACATTTTATTTCCAAAGAATGGCAGTTCATTATAAAAAGACACTAATAAAAGTGCAAGCTAAACAAGTCCTTTGAAGTCAGGACTGTTTGAGGAATTATAATAATTAAATTACATTCTTATAGAAATATTTTCTTCCATCCAATTTATAATTTGAGATTTGACATCCTGACATTTGGTTGGAATTTACAGTGGAGAACCAATTACCAAGTTACCGTAAAGCTTCAGAAGAGTCACTTGAATATGAAATTAAATATGAATTTCATTGTATACAAAAGATTTTTTGTGTGTGTTTGATAGTAAAACAGCGTACTGGTTTGGAACGCTTGAGTAAATAATACCAGCTTTAGTATTTATGGCTGAACTAATCCTTTTCACTAAACGACATCCAGATGCTTCTGATAAAATTCAACTAAAACTAAAAAAAACAGTAAATGTCCATATGACATCTGCAGGCGCCAAAGGAAAGACACGTACATGGGTCAGACACTGACCAGCTCTCTGACAGTCTGATAACTGGCTGATAACAGCCAGAAAATAACCTCCAACACTCCTCCACTCTCTCATTCCTTCCCAGCAGCCTCCCTTTTTAGTTCCCCTCTAGAAGGTCTCTTTCTAGTACTATTCTCCTCTGGTCTCCAAAACTTCTTTCTCCTGTCTGTCTGGTTTTAGGGCCTTTTCATGACTCCGAAAAAAATTTAATAAAGGAATAGAGACAGAGTAAGAAAAATGTTCTCACTGTGACTCTCCTCACACAAGAAAAGACCAAACGTCTACCTAACTATGGCAGGCAAGACAATTTAGTACTTCACAACCACTCAAATCAATTTCCCTCATAGAAGTAAATGTACTGAAGTCACAGAATAATGGGAAATGACAATTTAGTTGGCTAAAAAGAGCTTTAAAGAAAGATAACATATAAAGGAGAAACTGATTGCTTTCTTCTACGCTGATTCCTTAAAAGAGATGAGAGGAACAGCTATCTCCAGCCTTAGCTCTCCTGCTGATCTCAGCAGAACTACATTTAAAACTCGCTTCCATTACGCTACATTACCCCCGCTACAGGACTCCAAGTGAACTCTTCAACTCTTTTCCTTAGCACAATCATTCCAGTACCATGTCCTCTTTGTGAGGAGGAATACAGCTGACTCTGTCCTATGGTGTCATACTTAAACCACATCATGTTTGAATGATTCATTCTGTTTGGCTAACCAACATTCCGAGGCTTGGATTTTCAGAAATTGCACATCAGTTAAGTACACTACCATTTAAAAGTTTGCGGCCAATGCGATTTTATTGCAACATATAAAATGTGAAAGAAAACACAATCCCACAAAAAAGTCAATTAAAAAACACTTTGGAAACACTCAAACAAGTAAAAAAAAACCTAGTAGTCTTCTCTGTAGTCAGGAAAAAGCACTGTACAACATTTATTTGAGGCAACATGCCTTTCTTATTCAAATTAGAATCGGGCTCGAAGTAACAATGTGACAACTACGCCTCCAGACAATATTATTCATTGTGAGAATCATGCAGGATGTTGCTGGAGTAAACCTAGATCTCACTGTATCAAACATTGCTCACACAATGTACCAAATTCTCATAAAAACTAATTTCCTTCCTAGCAGGTTCATAACTCAATCCTCAACATTTAAAAAAAAATTATAATCTCATTTTCTGAGAATACAGAACGTCTTTCGACAAATTTACAAATGTATTTTATTTGCTGTCTTTGTTATATAAAAATATGTATTTGCCATAATTTTTGGGGCTCGAGCATCAAAAAGTTTGAAACCAGTCACTACTATGAAAATGTTGTGCATCCGTAGCGACGATGTTGCCATTTTGGTGGCTCTGAAATTACACACATCAGCTTTACACCACAGTAGGTCCAGACATTTGAACTTGAAGTTCTCAAGACTACGTGATGCTTCACTCCGAGATTTAGGCTGCTGTCCACAGTTCTTTGAAAACCAGACCAGACCGCGCTGCTCTTCACACTCTAATGAGGTATCGAGCCAAACACCAGCCTGCAACCTCTGACTCACACTAACACACTTCTCAGCGCAGAAGCTCGGCTCCTAAATTACTAACGCCCCTCTGGACTCCCCTTGCTGTCGGAATAGGCTCGCTGACAGCTTTGAAGAAGGGCAAGCGGCTTAGCTTTTTATGACTCAGGCGCTGCTGCCCAACTTGTTCATGTGTTTTGCCATGATTAAGAGAGGGGAGGTCTCTCATCGGCAGCTCATGCACATGCTGATAGTCTGGTTCAGCGTTTAATATCACTCTCGGCCTAATGTGAAGTAGCAAGCATGTGATTATTGGGGGTGGAGGGCTCCCAGCGACATGCTGTAAAGTGCAGGCTGTCGTTTTTCTGTGTTTCTTGCGAGGGATGGCGCGTAGGTTGTAAAGCTCAGCTCCAGATCTTCTCCCACTCTGCTGGATCAATGCTGGGAGAGTCTGGGAAAGTGATGTTCCAAAATCTCTCAAATGCTAGTATTGCAACCAGAATTGGGGAACGTTACCTGTAATATTATATATTATTACTCCCAATAAAAAAAAATAAAAAAATGTGTTACAGTTTAAGGAAATTAATGTTTCTTCACGCTATCCAGCACAGCAACACAGACTCAACCAATGGCATTAGTTTGGCATCTGTTTGTCAAACTAATGGAAGACTGTGGGAGCTACTGGTTTGAAAACAATCATATTGAAATTCAGTTTGGTAACGCTATTGCCTTTTTTCACCCCAAAGAGTAAAGACAAAAAAATTGGCTAACTGTATACTAAAATTAGTTAATACATTTTTGCCACATTGCCACATTGTGAGACAGTATTAACTCTTTCCCCACCATTGAATGAGATTTTCTGTCCTTTATGACAACGCCTCCCCGCCATTGTCGGAGTTTCTGGCAATCTATGTTGTCCCTGTTATACGGTAAAGAGTGCTATTACGCATCTTCTGAAAGAGTACAGAACCTCTGGATCCAAAAACAAACAAGGAAGCAGCAGAAAAGAGCGATAGAAGATTGCTTGCGCATATGTAACGCGATCATCAAACAGTAAATAGCATATAAACTGCCTAATGTTACAGAATAAAATGTCGGCCCAGGATGAGGTAGCATTGATGGACTCGATCTACTCCATCTATGTTTTGATCATTGTTCTGAATCTAATCCTGGTGAAGTCTTTGATGAAAAAGTGATTTTTTTCAGCTTTGTGTTCAAAATGTTGTAGTATTTTTTATTGTTTTTATGAAACTTCCAAATGTTGATAAAAAAGAAAGCATGAAGCTATGTTCAGATATTCATACAACAAAATGGTGGCCATGAAAGTTCCCTTTCAAGGGAACTCGCGTTGCGTCGAGAATGACGCTATGGGGAACGCTTTGCGTGATGACGTCTTAAAACACATGTAAAATCAGTCCAATGGTGTGGCGGAACGTCAGAGGCGGGTGACGTCACGTACCAGGAAGCTATAAAAGCCGGCCTGAAACAGAAAACGGAAGCTTTCTGAGTCTTCAGTTGCGCTCTGTGTAAATCTGTCTTGTTATTTGGTGTTGTCTGTCAATATATATATTATCAGTATGGCGAGCAAGCAGCAGTTTAGAGTGTGTGTCCATCCCTGCCCGCGTTATTTAACGGGAGGTGACACACACACTCTTTGTGTTGTTTGTTTGGGAGAGGAGCATGCCCAGTCAGCACTCGAGGGTGGTGACTGTGTGCATTGCTGTGCGCTTCCATTGCGTACGCTCCGATCCCGCTTGGCTCGGTTCAATCCCGACCACGCTCCCCAGGGCTCGGGTCCCGCCGCTGCCGAGGCACGGCGTCGATCTCAGACCTGGGGTTCACAGATGGATTTATCAGTGGATGTTGAGACGGGCTCTGCCTTATCTCAGCATCCGTCTGATAGATCCAGTGCCTCTTATCAGGGTGTGGAAGCACGCGCTGCGGTTTCTTCCCCCCCGATAGAGGTACCAGTACTGCAACTATCCAGCTCTGAGGAGTTGGATGTTGTGAGTATTGAAGCTGAGTCTGAGGATTCGCCACCTCAGTCTCATGCGTTTGAGGAACTGCTCGATGTCATTACTAGAGCTGTTGACAGACTGTCTATTGAGTGGCCAGAAGATAGGCAGGACGTTCGTTCGAAAAGTAAGCTCGACGAACGCTTCCTGCCATCTCGTGCGCAGCCCCAGCGCAGGAGCCTGCCGTTTTTCCCCGATCTCCACACCGAGGTGTCGAGATCGTGGGCGAAACCAGTGTCTCACAGAGTTTATACACCACAAACATCTCACTACTCCTCAATATCTAAATATAAAGAGTATGGTTATGGGGAGATGCCGAAGGTGGAAGAGACGCTTGCGGGCTATCTCTCTCCAGCAACGGCATCTTCTCTGAAAGCTCCTACACTTCCCTCTAAGCCAGTTAAAGTAACATCTTCCCTGGTTCATAAGTCGTATGCAGCCGCTGGTCAAGCTGCAGCGTGTCTGCATACGATGTCCATTTTACAAGCCTATCAGGCTGAATTATTGGGGGATTTGGAGGAGGGCGGGGGAATCGGTCCTGACACTGTGGCCGAACTTCGCAGAGCCACAGATTTGTCTCTCAGGGCCACCAAGGAGACCGCTAAATCTATCGGGCGGTCTATGGCAGCCCTGGTGGCCACTGAGAGGCATCTGTGGCTCAATCTAAGTGATATCAAGGATAAAGAAAAGCATGTTCTCTTAGATGCTCCGGTCTCCACTGTTGGTCTGTTTGGTGATGCAGTTAGTGTTGCGGTAGCAAAATCACAAGAAGCCGCTAAGCAAGCTGCTGCTCTCCAGAAACTTCTCCCCCGCCGTTCTTTCTATGAGGCTGCTGAGCGGGAGCAGCCTCACTCCTCTAGAAAGAGCGCTGAGCACCGTGCCACTCAGAAACAGAGCGTGTCCTCCCGTGCTCCCCCACAAAAATCTCGGGGACACGGAGGGCGCGCTCAAACCCAGCAGTCCTCGAGGGGTAAAGCGGATCTGCGGACCGTTATTACCGCCAAGAAGGCTGCTGGGAAGAAATCCTGACGTCCGAGGGCTCAGGACTAATGAGGGTAGTCCCCCCCGAAGCAGAGCGGTTAACACCTCTTTTTACGGTGCCCGTCTCTCTTCGGTACCCTCAGGGGACCGTTCTGCTAACCCTGCCGCCTCCGGTGTTACAGGGCGCAGCGGTCTCCGGCGAGCACATATCTCAAGGACCACCCGGAAACGTAGTGGCCTCGGGATGCCCGCCCCCTCCGAGGAGGGTGTTAGAGCAGTCTGTTCGATCGTTCCCTGCCGGTGCGCCGTTACAGGGCGACGAATTGACTGCTCAACAACAACAAAATCCAGAAACCAGTCTCGAGAGGCTGGTACCTCTAGTAGAATCTTTGACAGCGTGGAAGCTACTGTCAAATGTTTCTCGTTGGGTCCTGCAGACCGTGGAAAAAGGGTATCAGATACAATTCAAAAAACGCCCACCTCGGTTTATGGGGGTCCTGCCCACAGTGGTGGGCCCCGAGCAGGTTCTGGTCATGGAACAGGAAGTGAACACTCTGTTAGAGAAAGGGGCCATAGAATATGTACCTCCCTCCGACAGGGAAACCGGGTTTTACAGCCGGTACTTCATTGTTCCGAAAAAGGACGGGGGATTGCGTCCCATTTTAGATCTTCGAGTTCTGAACGATTCAGTCATGCAGCTCAAGTTCAAAATGTTAACATTGAGACAGATCGTGCCACAGATCAGGTCCGAGGACTGGTTTGTCACGATAGATCTCAAGGACGCATATTTCCATATTTCCATCCGTCCGTGTCATTGGAAGTTCCTGAGGTTTGCTTTCGGGGGCAAAGCATACCAATATCGTGTTCTTCCATTCGGCCTAGCTTTATCACCCCGCACTTTCACCAAATGCATGGATGCAGCTCTGGCGCCGCTGCGCCTCCAGGGTATTCGCATCATGAACTACATCGACGATTGGTTGATTTTAGCTCAGTCGCATCAGTTGGCGGTTCAACATCGAGATGTTGTTCTCGCCCACATGAAAGAGCTGGGGTTACGGCTGAACGCCAAGAAGAGTGTGCTTTCTCCACTCCAGAGGACCACTTTTTTAGGCGTGGTTTGGGACTCAGTGTCGATGCTCTGCTCCCGGGAGTTCTGGAGAGAGTTCGCAGGGACCGGGTTTGCCTGCTTCTTATAGCCCCGCGCTGGCCGGGCAGAGTATGGTTTCCCGATCTTGTGTCCCTCCTCGACGGGCCTCCTCTGGAGCTACCCGTCAGGAAGGACCTTCTGTCCCAGGCGGAGGGCTCGATATTTCACCCTCGGCCAGAACTGTGGAACCTGTGGGCTTGGCCTCTGAGGGGGCCCAGCTCATAGAGTCAGGTCTCTCAACTGAGGTTGTTGAGACCATTCTACAGTCCAGAGCTCCCTCCACGAGGAAACTTTATGCCCTGAAGTGGAGAGTATTCACTTCTTGGTGTAGTGACCGTCGGTTGGACCCAGTTAACTGGGTTTCACTAATTTCATGCAGCTCAAGTTCAAAATGTTAACATTGAGACAGATCGTGCCACAGATCAGGTCCGAGGACTGGTTTGTCACGATAGATCTCAAGGACGCATATTTCCATATTTCCATCCGTCCGTGTCATTGGAAGTTCCTGAGGTTTGCTTTCGGGGGCAAAGCATACCAATATCGTGTTCTTCCATTCGGCCTAGCTTTATCACCCCGCACTTTCACCAAATGCATGGATGCAGCTCTGGCGCCGCTGCGCCTCCAGGGTATTCGCATCATGAACTACATCGACGATTGGTTGATTTTAGCTCAGTCGCATCAGTTGGCGGTTCAACATCGAGATGTTGTTCTCGCCCACATGAAAGAGCTGGGGTTACGGCTGAACGCCAAGAAGAGTGTGCTTTCTCCACTCCAGAGGACCACTTTTTTAGGCGTGGTTTGGGACTCAGTGTCGATGCAGGCGCGCCTGTCACCGCCACGTATAGAGTCCATCCTTGCAGCTGTGAAAAGTGTAAAGCTAGGCCAGCTACTCACTGTCAAACAGTTCCAGAGACTGTTGGGTCTCATGGCAGCAGCTTCCAACGTGATACCTTTTGGACTGCTGCACATGAGGCCCCTGCAGTGGTGGCTCAGGACCAGGGGGTTATCCCCGAGGGGCAACCCTTTTCGCACAATCAAGGTCACGCGGCGATGCCTACGTGCCTTGGTTATGTGGAAGAAACCGTGGTTCCTGTCCCAGGGCCCAGTGTTGGGAGCTCCTTGTCGTCGCAAACTGCTAACGACGGATGCTTCCCTCACGGGTTGGGGAGCGATCCTGGAGGGTCGCTCATCTCAAGGTCTGTGGGAAGACCATCATCGTTCCTGGCATATCAATCGCCTAGAGATGTTAGCTGTCTTCCGGGCTCTGAGGAGCTTTATCACAGATCTCAGGGGACACCATGTGTTAGTGCATACGGACAACACGTCGGTAGTCGCCTACATCAACCACCAAGGGGGTTTGCGCTCGCGCCCATTATCCAATCTGGCACGCCATATCCTCTTGTGGTCCCAGGGGAAGTTGCTGTCGCTCAGGGCAGCCTACATCCCCGGGGTTCAGAATATAGGAGCAGACACTCTGTCGAGGCAGGGGCCGAGGCCCGGGGAATGGAGGCTCCACCCCGAGGTGGTGGAGCTAATATGGAGGGAGTTTGGCCAAGCTCAAGTGGATCTGTTTGCGTCTCGAGAGACGTCTCACTGTCCACTTTGGTTCTCCCTCACGCATCCAGCTCCTCTGGGACTGGATGCTATGGTGCAGACGTGGCCGAGGCTACGTCTGTACGCTTTTCCCCCAGTTGCTCTGCTCCCGGGAGTTCTGGAGAGAGTTCGCAGGGACCGGGTTTGCCTGCTTCTTATAGCCCCGCGCTGGCCGGGCAGAGTATGGTTTCCCGATCTTGTGTCCCTCCTCGACGGGCCTCCTCTGGAGCTACCCGTCAGGAAGGACCTTCTGTCCCAGGCGGAGGGCTCGATATTTCACCCTCGGCCAGAACTGTGGAACCTGTGGGCTTGGCCTCTGAGGGGGCCCAGCTCATAGAGTCAGGTCTCTCAACTGAGGTTGTTGAGACCATTCTACAGTCCAGAGCTCCCTCCACGAGGAAACTTTATGCCCTGAAGTGGAGAGTATTCACTTCTTGGTGTAGTGACCGTCGGTTGGACCCAGTTAACTGCCCAGTTGGTACAGTGCTGGAGTTCCTGCAAGAGCGGTTCACTGCAGGTCTGACCCCGTCCACCTTAAAGGTTTATGTGGCGGCCATAGGTGCTTACCACATTCCTTTGGGTGGAATGTCTGTGGGGAAAGACCCTTTGGTATCTCGTTTCCTTCGTGGCACTTGGAGGCTGAGGCCTGCAGTTCGCTCTAGGGTGCCACCTTGGGATTTGTCCATTGCGCTGCAAGGCCTTTCCCTGGCCCCCTTTGAGCCCATTGAGGAGGTTCCTGAGAAATTCCTGACTCTGAAAGCTCTGTTCCTTCTCGCCATTTCTTCTCTCAAGAGAATAGGGGATCTCCAAGCGCTGTCAGTTGCTCCGTCGTGCTTGGAGTTTGCTCCGGGTATGGTTAAAGCCTTTCTTCATCCTAGACCGGGTTACATCCCCAAGGTCCCCACTAATGTGGCCAGACCTATTGTTCTGCAGGCCTTTTGTCCTCCTCCCTTTCAGAATGCGGACCAGGAGGCTAATAATTTGCTTTGCCCAGTTCGGGCGTTAGACGCTTATGTCCACAGAGCTGCCCTGTGGCGTAAAAGTGATCAGTTATTTGTATGCTTTGGGTCCCCTAACAAGGGAGGTCCGGTGTCTAAGCAAAGAATGAGCAAGTGGGTGGTCGAGGCTATCTCACTTGCTTATGAGGCGGCTGGGCAGCCTTCTCCTTTGGCTGTCCGGTCACACTCTACGAGGAGTATGGCGGCCTCTAAGGCCCTTATTTCAGGAGTGTCCTTACAGGACGTCTGTGATGCGGCAGGCTGGTCCTCACCGCACACCTTCGTCAGGTTCTACTCTTTGGATCTAGACTCTGCTCCAGGGTCTCATGTTTTGTCTTCCTAGTGCTGCTCTCCAGATTTCACACAGGACAGACACTTGTAGCTATGGAGGCGTTGGTATAGACGTTCCCCATAGCGTCATTCTCGACGCAACGCGAGTTCCCTTGAAAGGGAACGCCTCGGTTACGACTGTAACCTCGGTTCCCTGAAGAGGGAACGAGCGTTGCGTCGCCCTGCCATATCTCCTTCATGCCTGTCAGCCCGACTTCAGACTATACGAAGCTTTCGTTTTCTGTTTCAGGCCGGCTTTTATAGCTTCCTGGTACGTGACGTCACCCGCCTCTGACGTTCCGCCACACCATTGGACTGATTTTACATGTGCTTCAAGACGTCATCACGCAAAGCGTGCCCCATAGCGTCATTCTCGACGCAACGCTCGTTCCCTCTTCAGGGAACCGAGGTTACAGTCGTAACCGAGGCGTTTTGTGATAATGATCAAAAATGTTGGTGCTGGCTGGGAAAGTTAAAAATAATTTTCAATTATTCACAATTACAGGATATAAAGCTTTAAGTAGGAGATCTAGTTACAATTGAGAGATATAAAATTAAATTACGAGAAATGCAGTAAAGTTGCAACAGTTGAATAAAAAGTTGCCATTGTGAGATATAAATGACGAGAACTAAAGTAGCAATTGCCAGAATTAATTTTTATTTTTTATTTTGAGGTAAAAACAGGCTTCTAACTTAAACAAAAAAGTAACACATTATACACTACCGTTGAAAAGTTTGGGGTCAATAAGATTTTTAATTATTTTAATGATGAGTCTCTTCTGCTCACCAAGGCTGCATTTATTTAATCAAAAATACAGTAAACACGGTAATATTGTAAAATATTATTACAATTTAAAGTAACAGTTTTCTATTTTAGCATGAGATGTAAAAGCTGAATTTTCAGCATCATTACTCCAGTCTTCAGTGTCACATGATCCTTCAGAAATCATTCTAATATGCTAATTTGCTGCTCAAGAAACATTTATTTTTATTATCAATGTTGAATACAGTTGTGTTGCTTAATTTGAACATTTCAGGATTGTTTGATAAATAGACATTTCAGAAGACCAGCATTTATATGAAATAGAAATCTTTTATCATTTAAAAGTCTTTACCGTCACTTTGGGTCAATTTAATGAGTATTAATGAGTATATAACAAAGTATTTATTTATTTTAAAATCTGACTGACCCCAAACTTTTGAACGGTAGAGTACATTTAAAATAAAATAAAAAAGTACTATTTTTGGTATCATGATGTAAATTTAAAGAGTACCATTACTCGTAGCGTCACAAGAGAATTCAGAATATAAAATGTTCAATGTTTGTAATACGCTACAGTACCACAAAACACCCATTGAAACAAACTATTGACATGACAGCAGTAACTCTTTTGGGAAAAACTCCATACAAACCGTTCTCAAGGTCAGCAAAACACTGATTACAGTGAAAGCGCCAGTGTTTACAGCGATGGGAATGAGAGTTCAAAACACTGCCAAATCTGGACAAACAGATAAAAGACAGACAAGAGAAGAAAGATCATCTTGTTCATGTGAAATTCAGAGTCACCCCACATGAAGACTGCCACTAATGACAATGTTCACAGATTCATTTCAACACTTTCAACACTGCAGGCAGAAACCTGCGAGGTAAAGTGAGTGTGCTTTATAGGTAGCCTATATCATGTTGCAGCATGTCCAGGTGTGCTGTGGGTACAAATGTACTCGGGTATACGTTTTCATTCTGCTGCGATCACCCTTTTCATGAAGACACACTTCTGATGATACGAAACTGACTGCACCTCGCATCCTGATTTCAGCCTGACTCACCACTGAGTCTATTCTCTCTGGCTTTCTCTTCTCAAATTTCAGGTTGTTTGAGGTAGTCTGGTGCCAGGGGCCTGAATCACGTCAGGTTATAGAGGAGAAGACCTTCTTTGTCCCTGCAATTGCTCACGTAGCACTTTTGAACAACAACAGCACATGAAAGAGTATAAAACTGACCCTTCTCTAAGTCCTGACCTTAAAATGTTACTGAGCAATTCTACCTTAGCAACTGTCTCCCATATATTCAGACCAGTTTTTTTTATGTAAGTCTATGGAGGCAGGGCCATCCCAAGCACGTGGCGGCTCCCAGTACAAGTTAGTTAATTTATTTAAGTATTAATTCAGGTCACAGTACTAAAGGTGATGGTAACTAAAAAGGTCTAATTGCTAACAAGCTGCAAATGCTTTCAAATGAGATTTCTTTGAGTAGCATTTACCTTCTGATTGGAAGTCTTAATGGTTTTTAAATCACGTCACTGTGTAATTTAACTATTTTATAGAAGAATGCAGATAAAAATGTTTTGCAAGTCATTCATTTAAGCCCACATAAGAATAATACAGAATAAATACAGACTCATTTATAAACATTTTCTCTACACATTCAAGTGTTCGAAATGTTTCCCTATTAAACTTCAGACACTCGTATAAATCCAGACATAGTTTTGACAAACTTCAGGACTAGGTCCGTCTTGAAGGACAGCTGATCTGGGCTTTAGAGGAGAGCCGATAAGGAGGGATATGTTGGCATGCACATCCAGTGGAAACTTCAGAGGAATGTATAACACCCTATGCATATCAGCTCAGCTCTCCAGCAAATGAGCCTCAGATGCAGTCCTGACCACAGCTGTCTGCAGCAAAAGTCTGCATGTTTCAAAACACCTGGGGATGAAACAGCTGAAAATATCCACAGAAGTTAGTAAAAACCTCTTTTGAGGACATTCTAGAATAGGAAAAATTTCAATAAGATAATAATGTCTTTATCCATATTTTAAAATTGGCATGAAATGGAAGTTGTGATCATCTTTTATTCCCTATAGTGACGTACATCCGAGTGAAACGGCTTCTGGTTCATTGGGAATTGATTGGATGGTTGTGTTTTGCTATTGCTGTGATGTCATGTGAGTGACAGGTAGATCCCGCCCTCGTGCTAGTCAACACGTCATCAGAGAAGAGAAGAGATGCTTCTGCAACAGGGAGGTGAAGTTATTTTGATTAAAGATTCAGAGAAGAGCACATGAATTAAACATATTTAATGATGTGAACGGATCAAATATTTATAATAATACTGCAATATTCCATAAAAAACAAGAATTGTCTATCTTGATTTCATGGTGACTTTAATTATATTAGGTGTAGGGAGTATGTAAGGCTATTAAGCTATATTATAATGATGTTTTACATTGTATCGCTGTGTATTTCTCTAATTTATATAATGATATTTAAATGATAATATATTATGCACCCCTGTGGAGTCCAAGACAAATTTCCCTTTAGGGGCAATAAAGCATATTTCAATTCAGTTATAATTGGTTTAAGTGAGAACAACAGATTACAGTGGGAACAAAGCTACGTAATGTAAAGCTACGTGTATGTGTGTGTGAGAGCTCAATGACACGGAATGTCACAGTGAACCCTGATCCTGCAAAGCAGAACTAAGCACGCCCACATGATTATGAAAACACACACACACACACACACACACACACACACACACACACACACACACACACACACAAGAGATCTATAGGAGCCTAAGATCAAAGACCGCACCACAAAAGAGACAAAAATTAAAGGTTAAAATGAAAAGTTCAGTTCAGTACATCCACACACACAAACACACCTTTGGTGTTTGGTCAATATGGCTGCGTTTAGACTGCAAAGCCGTGTTAACACTTATGACCCACCGAGAAGTACTAAGCTGTCCTCAAATGTTTCACTTTACTCTGTCGAATACAGTCTTAACCTACATGTCGTCAGAACATTACAGGATTGCAATTAAAGGCAGGGTAGGTAGGAATGGTCTAAAAAACTTCTTTTTCAAATTTGTTTAAACTTTATGTACATATCAATACATAATTAAAATGTAAGTACTCTGAAAAAGAAAGTATAAAAATCGAGTGTCTGTAGACCTCTCAGGACTGTTTTAAAGACAGTTCATTATTTCCATTCACTCCACCCCCTCCCTTCTGGGCTCCTTCCAAAGCCACGCCCCCAAAACACATGAACGCGCGACTCCAACCGCTGAGCTGAAGACGCATTATTTACCTGAGAGAAGCAGAGAGGAAGGAGCACAGTGCATGTAGTGACATCATGTCAGAATCACATGTAATAAAAAAATCTAAGGCTAATTGCTTATGAATATAAACAAATAAGATGTATTTTAGTACTCACTATCAAGCTAGCATATTGATATTGGTAAATTTAAAATATATATATTTTTTGATTCGCTAACGAGCTAGTTATATAAGCTAAAAACAGGTTGCATTGATACACTTTTTTACATTACCATCAGTTATATTGTGATGAAGATGAATTTCGTGTAAGATTCATAACATATATGGTGTTCTGCATGTAGGGGTGGGAGATATTGACAAAAATGAATATCTCGATATTTTTTTCCAATATCTAGATATCGATATTCAGGCGATATTTTTGCCATCCTTCAAAGAAATGTGAGCAAACTGGCAAAGAAGGTCCAGTTGGTCTTTTGACTTGCTGCATTTGACCTATATTATTCTAGGCTATAGAAAAAAACAATAAAGGAGCTAACTAAACAGAATCTGTGGCAGCCCCTACTTTTTCCACTTACAAAAAAAAAAAAAAAAAAAAAAAAAAACTTAACTAGGCACTTCTTGCAACAGTGATTATTAAATCAAACAACAATATTGTTGATGATCAATTCAAAGTAAAAAAAAAATAACATTTTCAAAACGGTATAAATCCATTCATTTTTCCCCCAAAACGCTATAAATCCATCTTTTTTTTTTTCTTCTAAATTTATGGTTTGTCTTTTTAAAAAAGTTTTTGTCTTTTATTTTTCGTGTTTGCATTTATGAGGAAAAAACAATATTACTTGACAGTTCTCCATTATGGACGCGAGCGCTCTGAAAGCTGCACTAAGACTTTCAAACTTTAACAGAGACCTCAAAACAGAAAGCACAAAGCCTTTCTTTAAAACGAATTTCGTTTTGTATTAATTGTATCTTAATTTTAATTTTTTTTTTTTTTCATTAATTCATTAATATTTTCATTCCTGGATTAAATACATAAAGTAAATATAGGCTATCAATCACAACATAAGGTGCTTGAACTGGAGATTATATCATCGTGAACCGAACCGTAGCCTCGCCTCACAGGCCTAAAAAATGTGGAATATATTTACAGAAATCTGGTTCTAAACAAAACCATCCAAAACAAAATAAAACTATGTAGCCTAAATGTGCATTTCTCCGGTGCATGCGTTCACTAGCCTACTGCGAAGATCGCGAGTCAAATATCGTCAACTTCATCTTTGCAGCCGACACAGAAATTAATAAACAATTAAAATGTCTTATTGCAATATTTTACACATTCATAATCATTACTTTTGCTGGTTCTTTGAGGCAGCTTTTTAGGTTTATGGCGTTTTGGAAAAGAGCTCTTCACGTACGTACAAACACCGTTTCACCAAGGCACAGCAGCCCTTCAGCACATAAGAACAAAAAGAGAAAAAGCACGGACTTACTAATTACGAAACTTTGATGTGGTTGAACAGCTGAAACAGTCACAAATTCCTTTGCAACTCAAACCTTCTCAGTACGAGTTATGATGGAAGAGAACAGCATTACAGTTTTCAGCGCGTCCTCCTTTGATTGCTGTGTTGTGACTGGAAAAGTGCATGCAGGAGCACATGCGCAAAATGTAGGTTTGTAAAATGTCCTTTTGTAAAATAAAAATAATTTTAGGGCGAAGCAGAGGAGGTCGTGCAAGAGGCCGTGGCGTGCAACTAGGGTCCGAGGAAGTAGAGGCTGAGGACGGGGTGGTCGCTGGAAAGCCACGATGATATTGACACGCGTTTTATTTCTTTGTTTATCCAAAGACTTTTTGTTCATTACCTTTTCTTGTACTGTCTTCTTTTTTTGCCTTGTTTGCCTTCACTAACTGCATGCCGGTAATGCGAATTTTGATTGCTCTTTCTCTGCCATTGTTTTGCTATTCCTAGGTTCCGTGCCTCTCGAATTCCTCAAATCAAACGTGCGCGCGCAAGAGGGCAGATCCCGTGGCAAAAGGGTGGTTGCCATGGTTGCGAGAGAGAGTCACAGTCGCCTAAGCCAATCCTTTGATTCGTCCCGAATCGAAATAATGAGCTGTGTTTAATACAGATTAAACGGTCTAGAGTCACTTGATTTTTATACTCTTTTTTTCAGAGTACTTACATTTTAATTATGTATTGATATATATAGAAAGTTTTAACAAATTTGGATCTTTTATTTTTATATAGTCCTACCTACCCTGCCTTTAAGTCTGAAAAGGGGAAGAATAATGTGACTTCAGCCTACATCTATTCAGAGCACTCCTGTATACCGTTATTCAGAATGAACTAAGACATGATCATTCTTCACCCACTATTCTCTTTTGAAAAAACTGGAGATGCTCACTCATGCCATCCATTTACTCTGTTAAAATATGTGCACACAGCTAGTGTATTGTAAAACTGGAAAAGAGTGACTTATGGTGCTTTCACACATTTAATTGGTTTATACTAATTTCTTTTCATTTTACAAAATATATCTACTCGCTGCAAAATATGTGCTTGACATCTCAGAGACTTAAAAATACTTTGTTTGGACATGCACAGACGTTAAAATCTATTACAGTGAATATTAATTACAGAAAATCGTGAAATGTCTATCGGATAAGACAAGAGTGTTTATATACTGGATATGCATGGCCCACAAAAAAAAATAAAAATCCAAAAGATATCCAAATCTGGTCTGTGACAGATAACGGTGGCGTTAATAGGGTAAATGCAGCATATTTTACTAAACTGTTAGAGGAACAGAATTTCAGCCTGAAAACTCAAAGCCAAACAATGTTTCAAATAAGAAATGCATAAATAAATTGAACCCAAAACAAAAACAACACAGTGCCAAACACCCAGTAGTGATTGTCTCGCTCATGTTTGAACAGAGTTGCATCACTGGGGACCGGGCTGAAAAAAAGCACCAAGCTAGAGAAGAGAAGCAACCATTTGAAATGTCTACAACTACAAAACTCAAAATGTTCTTCAGAAGCAAACTGTTAAATAAATCATTGCAGCTGAGTGAAGTAGATTAAAAGAGAATGTTATGCCCGTTTGCTTGAACCATTTTTATTTGGCGGGAGTGAGGAGAGCTTCCTTTTTGCCCACTGACGTCAGAAGCAGCAAGAAGCCCAGGGAACGTGCGTAGATAGCCGTTTATTCAGGAGAAATGAACTCTATCATCTTATTTCATCATTCCATTGTGCAAAGAGACCAGATTTGCACAATAAACACCAGAGATACAGGGACACAGCTTTTAAAAGAGTACAAACGGAGGAGAGGTAATAAGACTCCTCATTTCACAACACTAGAAGAGTGAATCTCGCAGAAACATGCTTGGGTCGCATTTCACAGAACCAATGGGGGAAAAAAAATATTTATTTTGGAAAAGGCCTATTTTCATTTCATTTATTTTCGATAAATAACCACATTTATCCACCAAATTTAAATTACTTTAGCTTAGTACAAGACATTTCATTTTGCCTAAATACTTATACAAATAATATTTTATTTCCTGCATTACAGTAATAATTGGGTGGGAAGGTTAGAGAAATAAAAAAATAGAGAGAGAGAGAGAGAGAGAGAGAGAGAGAGAGAGAGAGAGAGAGAGAGAGAGAGAGAGAGAGAGAGAGAGAGAGAGAGAGAGAGAGAGAGAGAGAGAGAGAGAGAGAGAGAGGATCCTGAGAGGGCCGAGTGATTTTCGATGACAGATGCCAGGCGGTGAGGAATTGAAAAGCATGCGAGGGGAGGTGGTGGGGTAGTCATGTTATGCGAGCAAGGCCACGTGGAAATGGGTTAAGAGGTTAGAGACGCACAGGCTCCAGTGAGTATTTGTGCTTCCTCCCCTCACCTCATGTACACTGCCTAAAAATACAGCCTACAATGAGCACAGCCATTACTCCTGTCAGCAGCTGGGAGCAGCCCAGTCATGGCCTACATTTAGCTCGCACATTCCTAACCCAGTTATGAAGCATACTGATCATTCATTAATCTATGAAAACACACATACTAATTATTACACAGGGCAAGGATGTAAATATGGCACCACATTTGCCCTTGCCAGCTTCCACAGCTTCAATCAAACACATGCTTCAGCTGTTAGCTTAGCTCAAACGCACACACAAACTACATCAGTAGGATACAGACTGTGTCATCCTACACACACTAACACTTGTGTATGGCTGACAATTTTGATTAGCCGAGTTATTCCTGTCAATGACTACATTTACATGCAGCCAATAACCCGTTCAAAACCGGAATATTAGCAATAACCCGGTCGCGCACGGCCATGTAAACACCGGCAAAAACCCGGATATGCTCATATCCCAGTTTTTAAAAACCCGGATATTATACCTGGGGTACCCCTTTTCTAACCCGAATATTTGGTCATGTAAACGCGTATCGGCATATCCCCATCAAAAGGAACATTGATTTGTGTTCTGCGCATGTTCTATTCGCAAGGAATCTTGGTCTTTTGAGGAGAGACGGCGCATACAAAACCCCGCGTGCAGTATACCGGAAGTAAACAAGAAGTAGAGGTAAACATGGCGAGACGCAGCACAGCACCACACTTTTGGAGCGAGGAGGAAAGCGCAAACAAAGGCGATCGCTATCTGCCCCGAACTATTCATTATCCGCGTGCTGCTGCTGTTGTTGTCTTTGGATACAGGAAGAAGAATCGGAAATGACGCATATTGCGTCTTAAGGTTGTCCGTACGTCCAGACGCTAACCGTGCGTCGCCGTTTACATCGGGATATTGCCAATTGATTACAAATTCCATGTATACAGGAGTAACTCTCTCTACTCACGCATGTAAACGGGTTATTCCGAATGTTTCAGAAACCCAAATAGTGACCGTAACCCGACCATAACCCGAATTTTAACAGCTTGTAAACGTAGTCAATGACTAGAAAATCCCTGAAGGTCAAACATATTCTGCGTCGTTTCAGTGGCTTTGTTCTAAATGCTAATGAGCTTGCTAACAGTATTTTTAGGCACTCCTAATCCAAGGCTTTTCTAAGCAGTGGGTGTCAAAATTATTTTGCCTTAGATACCTCAATTTGGCTAAAATAAATAAAAGGACAATCACATGTATCCTTTGGCAATCCAAGTCGCACTACATTAAAAGTAGCACAGAAATATTGTGTGAAATAGGCTAGTCCAATATTTAAGTGTTGTAAATTGTGTTGTTAGCTTAGCAACATCAACATCAACATCTTACTAATCAAGTCTCTCTTTTCATGTAGGTAGCTTCCTGTGTGGACAGCAGCTCGCTATGTTTTGAAGCAGAGCAGTCGTTATCTGTTTTTACCAGAGCATGTGAATTTAGCCACAGGTTTTACTTCTGACCTTAGCTTTTCTTTCAAGCATAATCCTGTCTGATAGAAACATAAAGGGTTGAAGGAGGTTTTAGAGCAGATCCTGGTGCACTGTGGGAATTTCAGGATGTGAGGAAAGATCAGGTTGAAGAGCAGATGCAAAGGTCACTGCTGCCTGACATATAAACACTGTTTTTGTCTCTAAAGCACACTAATAGTTTCAATTCACACTGTTCCAAGAGAAGGGATTAAATTTAGATCAACACCTGCTTTTCATATGAAATCCTGCAGTATTAGTAGAAGTAACTGACACATAACAGTACAAATGCTTTACTATTAACATTAGAATATCTCTGCAATTTGAATTCTGCTATCTATGTTAATGGGCACTTATTTTGTTTAGCACAGGTTTGATGTAACTGGTGACAATGTCTAACTTGGGTTATTTTTCAACCCATAACAATGGTTATTGTGATGATGGGAACAGGACTAGTTAAAAAGGAGCACTTAGGTTTGTTAGCACATAGAGGCAACAGAAAGGATGATGGTGTGTTAAAAGAAGCACAGAGATCTCGGAATGGAGTATTGAGCAAGGACATGCCTGTCCTTAAACAGGTGGCTCTCAGTGTGATGCTCTCCAGCCCACACCAAACACGACTCATGACTCACCGATCCCATATTAAATCTGTTCCTGCTGGTCCACATGTCCATTTGTGCAACCTCTCAAGACATGCGGTGCATGTGAGCCTATGCAGCAACGCCTGGCATTGACAACTCAGCCCACATGGTTAGTCACAATCAACAGCCGAACTGTTAACAATGAGTATTTTGTAATAAGTCACGGTCACTCACAAGCCCATGTGACTACGCTAACAAATGGATGAGACATCAGCGGTATGTGTGCCTGAGCAGAGCTGGAAGGATAAAGTTTAATTACAATTATAATTAAGAGGACTATTGATACTGATATCATGGTGGCAGGTGGCAAGGCAGCATTACAAGCCTGTGCCCTACTTAATAATAGGGTGGGCTGGCACACAGATGGACTGGCACTCTGTCAGGTAGCTTCTCTATTACACCACCAGAACAGTGACTGATTTGTGCAGCATAAATCCACTCAGGCATTAAAAGTCCACCAATTAGCGCAGATCCATTAACATGAGCAATGACGAGTTGGAGAGGATTCAGGCTGACGGCTAAAAATAAATAAAAAATAAGCTGCATTTCAAATGTCACTTTAAAAAAAAAGGTCCCAAACGTGACTTTCCAAGCATATCTAAGACTGCATTGCCAGAATTGCCTGGAGATAAACTCTAAAATCAGTTTCAAAGACCCAATTATAAGTAGTACTATTCAGATGAGATTTGTTTAATAAACAATGTTTTAGTCACAGTTTTTAATTAGGACGCTCCAATATTAAAATTCTGGCTGACATCGATAAGCTGATAATTTTTATCTAAATTTTGTCTAAAAAAATTAACACAATTTTGTCTAAATAAGTTCAAAATAAAAACTAAAATGATTAATTTGTAAATGCTACAAATGAATTCAGGCAAGTTAGATGATGGTAAAAACTCACCTAAACGTAAAAATATGGGAAATGAGCATGAACAATAAAATACACAATAAATCAACCAATCATTTTTTTTTTAAATCAATAACCGATATTGTACCTATAACAGTGTATCATTTCATGTACAAATTTAGATGGGACTAAACCTTGTCTTTTATTGATTTAATTCTCTTTTTAAACAGGATGGGGTGTTTGAATTGCCAACCATTTTATGCAGAAAGCTGGAGAAAAGGTTTCTAAACCCAATGACAATACTGTACCTATAACTATCTCGCTGAGCTGACTGACAGCTTTAGTTATGGTTTATAATGAAAGGTCAAAATAAATGAGAAGTTGTGTGGGGAAAAAAAATTATATAACAATATCTCACAAATCCCAGACATTGCTATCCGGATGGAATTTGATTTCTCATAGGACCCCCGAGTTATCTTAAAAACAGTAGGTAATTTCCTTTTAGACAAGACTAAAATCACAAGTACATCTGTGAAACACACATTTACCCAATCTCCTGCGGGAAAACCTGTTCTGTCTGAGTAAGGCTCATGAATGCAAAAACAGTGCTGTTGGAAGCATACTATATTATAAATGAGTGTTAAATGAGAGTTCGGAGGAGGCTCACCGGTGAGGTTGGTACGGGCGCTGTAGGAGCCCAGGTAGCGGCTGTCTGTGTTTGGGGTGTAGCACTCGTACATGCCCTGGTCGGCAGCCTGCAGCTTGGTGATGTGCAGCACGGCAGAGTCTCCGCTCAGCCTCTCGATGTAGATCTCCTTGCTGTTGACACGCTGGGCGTACAAGGCGTAGGAGTAGCTGTGCTGGGACGTGCTCACGATACGGATCTCTCGATCGGGAGCGGTGTAAAGGTACATGGACCACTCAAAGTCTTGCTCCACTCCTTCCTTGTAGCCGGTCACATTACACCAGATGGTGATGTGAGATCCTTCCGTTCGAATCAAGGGCCCGGGCTGAACTGTGACCTGCCGCTGGGCTGAGCAAGAGCCCACTGTAAGACAGACAGGAGGAGGGGTCAGTAGTGGTCAAATATGACTATATTCAATATAACATGACTTATGACTTAAAATGGGTTTTTGCCATCAGGTAAACTATAATTTTAACCAAACAGCTGTTTATGCAAATAGATTCAGGATGATTTAAGTAAGAACTAAACCAGTCAAAATCTATTTCAGTATAATTTTGTTATAATCTTGATAAGAAGTTCACTCCTGTCTGATAAGACTGGAGCTTTTGAGTCTTGCAGTGTGTGTGTGTGTGTGTGTGTGTGTGTGTGTGTGTGTGTGTATGTGTGTATGTGTGTGTGTGTGTGTGTGGAACCATCGGCTCTTCAAGAAATCAAGTGGCCTTCAGCCAAGAAACCAATTACACACTAAACACAGCCACTCAAAAAAATTACACTGAACTACAGACCCTTCAAGAAACACACACTGCATGTCTGCTGAGAGATAAAAAATAAAAAAAACTCACACTGTAAATGCTACAATTAAGACACAAATAAAGGGCAAAGCATGAGTAGCTCATGAGTTTATATAAACACACTCACACTCAAGATTATCATCTTATTTATGAAAATAAATGCAAAATAACTATCCTCCTTTGGAAACAAGCAATACACAGGATCAAAGGAACAAATGACTTAAAAATAAAGTTTTAACAGCATTTTGGTGCAGATGAGTGAACGGTAGCGAAATGTAAATAGCACATGCGGAATACATTCTAGAGAAGGTAATCTGGCAATTTTAAAGCAATTTAATGGGTTTCATGTGTGAAAGTGGCAATTACTCATCTTTGTGTGTCTCTACAGTTGTTATTTTCCTGCTACTTTAGGTTTATAAAATAAAATATAATATAAAATATTTGGAGAATGTATTTGAAATATATTTTGCACATTTACTCCTGATGAGTTTTTGGATATGATGTAATTTACAGTTCAATGACTATAACTATAATTATTATTAACCATATTAATTATTATTAATTAACATTAGACAGTTTAAACATTTATTTTTTTAATGCTTTAGCATTATTAGGGAATTATTAAGGAACTATTTTGTTGATCAATTTTAATCTACATTGTAGAAAAAATAACCTATATGTACATATTATTTCAGAAAACAGTAACAATACTACAGTACAAACATGTTAATTGGTAACTGTAAATTGCACTACTATATTTATGTTATTAATTGGTTAACCAAGTTACCTAAACATTGGATTATATGTAATTTTACTGTCAAATGATATTTTATTTAAATAGTTTTGTTTCTTCTTTGATTCTTCTTTCTATTTAGTTAATGTTAATTGTATTATTTTAGTGTTGTGTGTGTTACCCTGATGTTTTTTTTTCCACGGGACACAAAAGTGAGATTACTTCCTTTGCTTTTCATAAGTTTCACAGCATCTGCATCTCAGAGACAATGACAACACCTCTCTGAGAATAATGAATGTTCTGTAGAGAGTGAAAGACGCCGACTGATGTGTTAACGTCATCAGAGTTTGACAAAAACATAGGATAAAGGAAGACAAGTGTGAACAGTTGTAGTTGAGGGAACAGCGAGAAAGTCATTCCTCGGATGTCATTGTCCAATCTGTAACAGAAAAAAAGACACAGCCCATCTGCTATCCCATCCCGTCTGGTACGGGTCTGTGACAATGAGTGAGTGTGCGTGGGTGAACGCTCCCCATGCCTCAAAAGAGATGTCAGTGATTTAATTACTTCTAAATATGCACATGCATCTGCATCTCTAGGCCATCCCGTAGTGAACTGAAAGTGGCTTTTAGCACTTTCTTTATCCGTTTCCTTCCCTCCCGTAACCCTTATACGCCCACACACACCTGTGCTTTACTAAACCGCATCCCAGTGCTCTGTCAGTACGAACAGGTCTATAGAATAGCTCCAGACAGGAGGGTTAGCTTGACTGTGTGTTGCACTATTGCACAATTTACACTTCCCAAGGTGATCTGATGTTTGTCATGCCCTGGGTTTCTCTCACTCTATGACATCTGGCTCTTTGTGAGTACAATGTTACGCTCTGCCAACCTGGCTCCCCATAAACCCCTTCATGTGCAATAGATTTTTCTCTATTCCGTCTGAGATATAGCTCAACAATAGAGTCAAACTATAGACCTTATGTAGCCCCGCCCCTTTTCAGCGCTGCGCTCGTTGTCTTTTGACTTCCGGTCTGTGTTTTCACAGCGATCTTGCGTATTTATGAATAAACAGCTTGTTTTAAAATCTTCCCGGTCTACTGACATTTGTTAAGACATCTGCTTAAAACATTACAATGCTCATGATAACTTTCGTTAACTCTACAATAAGTAAATCCACTTCACCAGCTAATTACTCCTCGACAGCGATGCCATAGAAATATACAGAGCGACCACAAAAAAAGAAGTTCAAAGACAATATTCTAAAGATGGCTGCACGCTTGTTTCTCTGGTGCATAAGGTATGAGTTCTGGACCACAGTGTGGCATATTGCAAGTCAAGAACCGCCTACATAGATGGGTAGGAGCCGTCTGATGACATGCAAAGCAACTAATTATAAGTTATGTACAAATGGGGGAGACGTTATGGAGGCAACATTATGCATATAATGTACATGTTACATGTACATGTTAGGTTGTGTGTACATGTTATGTAGGCCTATGCGTGCATGTACACGTTATATATGCATGCACATGTTATGTTATGTATACATGTTGTTATGTTATGTTTTGTTAAGTATTATGTTATGTAATGTTAGAAGTAATGTTATATGTAGAACAGGCAAAAGCAAAAACTTCATAGCCAAGCTAAATTTATATGGTTGTGCTTGAAAATATCAATTCCTCAATTCAAATAAAATTCCCCAGTACCTTTTATAGATTTACACTACTGTTATACCATTAAGGATTCATTATTAGCCTACTTGTTTAGGAATTATACATTAAATGGATAAAAAGTAATATAATATATTTATAATGTTACAAAAGATTTCTATTTCAAATAAATGCTGTTCTTCTGAGTTTTCTACTCAAAAATCACGGTTTTCACAAAAACATTAAGCAGCACAACTGTTCTCAACATCCATAATAATCAGAAATGTTTCTTGATCAGCAAATCAGCATATTACAATTGATTTCTGAAGGATCATGTGACACTGAAGACTGAGTAATGATGCTGAAAATTCAGCTTTGCATTACAGGAATAAATTACATATACACACATATACATATATACACATATATATACATATATATATATAC